>NC_090939.1:476465016-476768047 GCF_040938575.1 Ambystoma mexicanum | reverse complement strand
AGTCCCACTTTTCCAAGGCATTTTTCAGGGTCTTCAGCACAACCCCTCACCATAATCCCATTTTGGGACAAAAGCAGTTCTCTCGAAAACCTCCTGGATTTGTTTCTGGGAGTTATTCAGGGCCCCCATATTTCCTCCCTTTAAACCTTCATGTATTATGTGCAGTAATGAGCCTTGCTGTGCATACCTTATTTTGATATATAACTTTCCTCTGTTATATTCAATTTGGGTAGATAAAGATATCAGCCACAATTCTAACCGGATGGCCTGGATAGGTGTATAGTTAGATAGACCTAATATTCTCCTCCATATCACGCCTTCTGTCACATCCGCCCATTCAAAACAATCAGAAAAAGAGGCTTCCAGGGCATATAAAAACATTGCAACCAGCTACTGCTTATAGATGTTAATAATACAGAGAAGACTAAGCCCGCTGTTTTCTTTGAAAAGCTCACAACTGCTGCCAGGGTTGCCATTATCTTGGTTGGTTTGCTCTTTTGGACTAATGGGTTCATTTTTCTTCCTCTCACCACATATTACCTGTCCCAAATATTTGTAACTGTTAACTTTCCTTATTGATCCCTGTGAGCATAATATGGTGTTTTTTTTACAGCAGTGTACCCCAAAGCTCATAAATTGTGTTTTTTTCAGGTTGATTGTGAGACCATTCTTTTCTGCGTATTCACACAGGGCTGAAGCACTATTACAAATGCCCACATAGATATTGTCCATGATTCTGATATCGTCTGCGTAGCAGATCCACCCCACCTTATGTGAGCCAATTTTGGGAAAGGCGTTCATTTTATCTTTAAAGATATAACCAAAATCGGACATGAACAAATTGTAAAAAGTGGGCGCTAGCGCACATCCCTGTCTTACACCTTTGGCGATGTTAAAGGGTTCAGATAGGGTACCTCGATTAGCTAGGCGTATCCTGACTTTGCTGTCATCATATATTATCATACAAAAATATAGCAGATTTGCAGGCATACCACAAGCTTTAAAGGAATGGTTCGGTCAAAAAATGTTATTGTCCCTACGGGTCGGCCATGTGTTTTTAAGCCTAAATCGCACGATTTTAGAAAAATTTCCTATGGACCTTAACCGAGTTTTCGTCCATTAAACGCATGCGAAAACAGGCACCAGGGCGCTGCCATTTTGTGATAATCCTATCACTTGCCCCATCGCCCTGGCTGACCTGCTTTTGCAGCACTAAATCATATCCCCCGCCCCTGAGCGTGACATTATCAAAACATTCATATTCCCTGCCTCTCTCCGTGACGTTACTGTGCTGCGTAGGCAAACGCGCCCAGTCGTCTTCTACGCGACTTCACACAGAACCCGGAAACCAACACAGATCAGCTCACAACACAGAGCGCCACAATTCGGAATATGAAACTGTACTTTAAAATCAAACAGCAACACGGTACATTTGGTAAAGTACATTTATTTGACATTAACTA
This sequence comes from Ambystoma mexicanum, assembly GCF_040938575.1. Classification (NCBI taxonomy): domain Eukaryota; kingdom Metazoa; phylum Chordata; class Amphibia; order Caudata; family Ambystomatidae; genus Ambystoma; species Ambystoma mexicanum. The sequence goes on along the minus strand of NC_090939.1, from coordinate 476,766,584 downwards.
TTTATAGAATATTCATCAATTGGCATATTAAATCGGAATGTGATTTCTTTTCTTTTCTCTCTATCCGCAAATGCTGTTCCGTTTTATCGTGAGTCACGCGCTGTTCCTTTATGGTACACAGGGTGTTGGTTTTCGTTAAGAGAAGCAATTTGGTCGCACGGTGAGCTGCAAGGCTGTTCCATCAACTAGGCACTAGGCCAGCGTAAAGGTTGATATGTTGCTTCTAGCCGCAAGTACCGCGTAAGGGCATATGGGTCCTTGGCGATCGTCCCATAAGATCGTCCAAGTGGTGCAGTGGTTTACGAGAAGCTGCAGCTGGCGGTTGAAAAAACCATCTGCCAGGGTCTGAAACTGGTGGCAGTAGCAGTAGGGTAGGATATACCTGTTTTGAAAACATAAAAATTATAAATAGTCTCGCCAGCCGATCTTTATTACTATTATTCATTTTATTTATTACGGCCGATCAGAAACTATTTGCTTGCAAGGATAGTGCAATGGTGAATGTTCGGCCCTAAAATCAATGCGAAAACTAACGAAATAAATTGAGGTTAACACACAATGAGAAACGACTGTTTGTCTACATGCGTGTGGAATGCGGACCTGCATGTCCATGTGCCCGGTACAAAGACGATCCCACAAACGTTTTACTTGCTCTTCATTCATTCATCCATTCATTAATTCTTCATTCCGGTATAATAGCGTCTAAAGAGTTACTTACATTATATTTGCAATTTACATTGTGTCTCTGCGTAATGCAGTCCGTAAATCCCACTGTGCTCGTGACAACGATTTTTCGTATACTGAACTAACTTGAAACTCGGTCTAGTTTCCGAATTTTCTGCCTTATCGTCTCTTACGTTATTGCCCACCTCCTTCAAATGAAGTCCTTTCGCCATGGTCCCTGTCTCTCAAGGTCAAAAAACAATAGAACCTTATACTGCCAGTGCGAGTTGTGGGCCTCTTCAGGCCGCAAGCTGAAAATCAAAGCCGCTGAACTTCACTCGAAATGAGCATACATTCTTACTTTGCAACATCCCGTAGTAAAGCCATCTGTGAGAACTTGAATTTTCGAATCCATCTATGTACTGGGCCTCAATGTGCAAATGCAAACTGGCTTCTCTCCCATCTGCAACGGCTCGCTTGGCGCGTTCTAAGGCCCCCAATTTTGTCCTCATTGTCCACGAGCTTTGCAGTCCTACACAACCATAACTATGGGGATATTGACTTTTTGGGGGAAGGTCAGGGAAAGTATAAAGTACCCGAGGAGTTGAGTTGAAAGTGAGATTTATTGTTTGTTTGTTTTATTATTTGCAATACGCAAGCCTCCCCTCGGTTAACAGTGCGCAGCATTTACATGAGATTGTGAAACTTAGTTACATCAACAAAAATATATACATGCACATATTGACAAGGTCAGCGATATGAAGTGAAGAGAGAGAAGTCAAAGATGACACCCAGGTTGTTCGCCACCCAGGATGGTGAAGGTAGGGGTTAGGGTTTGCATACTTTGTATGTACACTGTACAATAACATTTTTTTTACAAAAAGACCAATCAGATTATAATGATTTAAACCGGGATTTGTACTTCTCAACGAGTTCTTCTTTGGGTGGACAAGACACAGTGGCAATGTTTGGTGGCAATGCACCATGCTCTGCACAGAAACGCTAAAAATTCCATATCTGTGCTTCTCGGGTACAGCAACAATAAGGCCTTTAACAAAGTCGAACTCCATTTCCTCATAGACTGGTTTGATCACCCATTGCTTACTTCTTTTTGCAAAGGCCGTAGTGTAGCGAAGCATCTCTACATTACCTGTAGTTCTAGATTGTTCACGCACACATTCTCTTGGGCCAAGACCGCAAGTAGAGTCCTATATTTCATGCCCTGCATGCTGAAATGCAAGCGCTTTGGCCTGTATTTTAGGCACATATTGTGGAACACTTCCAAACCTCCTGTGTGACAGAATTCTGTCAGCCCCCTCAAATCTCTTGATAAGAGTTTTATCGAAAACAATCTTCTCAATGGCTTTGTGTGTGGGTGAAGATGGAACCAACCACTTCTTCCGTGCCTCCTCTGGGGACAAAGGGCCATGTTCACATTGGTGGAAATGTAGGTTTTCTGTCCAACGGTGAACATTGGTACAGTGGTGCATCAGTGACCGCCATTTTTCAAGTAGGATTTCCACTGACCCTTCACAAGTTTTGGAGCTCCACCAAAGATGGTTGCTGATAGACTGGGACCACTGTGAAATACTTTCCAAACCTTTTTTTTTCCCTGCAGCCGAGATTTTCTTATTGATTGATTTAGCAAGATGCCATACATCAAATTGATGTTTAATATGTGGGAACTGCTCTCTCATTGTTTTGGCAATTGAAACGTGTCTGTCCGTGGCTATGAGGTCGATGTGCATTCCGCTCGATTGTAGATATTCCACTGATTTTATAAATCCTAGTTTCTCCATGGCCACTGAGGATTTACATTGGGACACCTGCACGACCACCAAACTCACAATTTCCTTACTATCCATGTCCTGAAAGTGGTAGGTGCAGTACTTGGCAGAAAATCCAGGGCTGTCGCACTGTCCATCGCCGGCTAGCCTGAATCGTTTGCCTTCCAATGTACTTGCTAGAGACAATTGTTCAATTTTCCAAGCATCACTAATGGCCGGAAATAGATAATCACATTGGTATCTGTAGTACTGCGTTTTAGAAATTAAATGGAATCCCACAAACTGAAAGAAAGACTTTAACTTTCTAAAACTGGAGCCACTAAAAAGTGATGCAGCTGCACACAGTAGATTGCCTGCTGGCAGTTTCCCCAGCATCGGTTGTGCAGACCATGAGAACGTATGATTTAATCTACAGGCGGCATGTATTGTGACGTTACTGTCTTGTTTTTGACGAGTCACATGAATCAATGGCTTCCGACATACTTTCCCTCTGACGGAATGCCCACATTTCAGCATACTTATAATATCCATCAAACAACTGTCGAATACTATGTATTTGCCCTCTTTCATTAGACTGTCATCCAGCATCACACTTGTTTCAGACTGCATCTTTGAGGACATATCAGCAGCATTGAAAGAAATATCGCCAATACCAGGTTCTGATGTGTCGGTGAATGCTGCTGCTTGTTCATTTTCTGTAATTTCAACATCTGTTACTTCAACCTTGATGGGAGAACAACAATGTCGACAGCTTTTTTGGTGGCAATTATTTGGCGGGTGTAGATTGTGTGAATTGATCTGCGACTACTTCAGAGCTATCTTCAATGCATTCAGTATCATCTTCTTGTGGTGTTGCAGTCGCACTGTAGCAATGGTCCATTACAACTTTACTGGATTCTCCGGACACATTCATTTCATGTTCTGGCCATTGGACATGAGCATCTCTAGTCTCAACACGCGGCGTCTGAATTAATAGTTCCTCCATAGTGTAAATGGTACGGGAAGCAACATCTCTCATTCGCTTCACTGTCTCTGTTTGTATAGTTCGTACACCCACAGGTAACTAGAGGATGTTCAGTTTAAACACAAGATAAAGTGTAGTCCAATTGACTGGAAAAAAACATAAAATAGTCCCCAGCACAAAAACATTTCTAAAGTTATGAACTGATTGTAACTAACCTTATTTTTGTTTCTTTTCTTTGCAACTTTTTTGACTCGACCTTCAACATCTGCACGCTGTAGCTCTGATTCTTTTCCGCATCTCTTCCCTTCCTGTTGCGCTGCAACGACTATATTTTCTGAATCCGCATAGACAGCACGGATTGAGGCTCCATCGACTCCCTGAAACAAAGTACTTTCATTACTATGTATCACAATATTGTTAGCATAAAACACACGTGAGGACGAACACACACGTACATCTCAATAGCTAAACACGATTTAAACTTTGTGTAGAACAATCAAACGACAAGTATTCAAGCTCTGATGACCTAGTTTGATGGAACTGTCAGTATCCATACCTCTGGCTCTGCATGGACTGCCATGAATAATTGTATTGGAGAGGATGCATCAGCAACTCCCTGAAACACAGTACTTGCGTTAGTATGGTTTTCAATATTGTAAACATACACACACGGGGTCAACGGCACAGGTACATATAAAGAGATACCCACAAATGATGCTTTGTCTAAAAGAATCAAGGAATATTTAAATATGATCCGATTTAATCGACTTATTTCTCCGATTTCTTTACATCTGCATCATCTAAATGGGATGTTGTGATTGTAGTGGAAGCTCCATCGTCTCCCTGAAACACAGTACTTGCGTTAATAGGGAAGAAAGTATAGCAAATGGAATCACGTTATATGATCACGCTCGATGGAGCTGTCAGTATCCATACCTCGTGCTGCTGAAGAATATCTAGGGATGTTGTAAATGTAGTGCGCACTTCCGAAAGCTGTTGCACCGATTCGTATCCGCATGGTCCCGCTTCCACGTCCCCTGGAATTACTTGAATGTCAGGCTCCGCATCAAGTGCGGGGGTTGACGCTTCAACAACTGCCTGAAACATAGTATTTGCATTAGTAAGGATTACAATATTGAAAACATAACACACACTTGGGGTCGACCGCACAGGTTCATATCAATGGCTAACCACGAATGAAACATGGTGTAGAACAAACGACAAGTGTTCCAGTCCTGATGATAACGGTCGATGGAGCGGTCAGTATCCATACCTCGTGCTGCTGAAGAACATCTAGGGCTGTTGTCAATGTGGTGGATGCTTCAGCATCTCCCTGAAAGACAGTACTTGCATTAGTACGGATAACACTAATTAGAACTGAAAACAAAACACCAGGGAACGACAACCAAGGTGTATATCAATTGGAAAGCACTAACCAAACAATTGGTAAACTAATCACACGATAGATAAAAACTATTACTTGACATGCATAAAACAAATCTGTAGCGGAATAGCCAAGTAAGATTACCTGATACGCGCTAGAAGTGGTTGATAACTGCGAGCACGTCACGGAAGTAGAATGTTCTTGCTTCAGATTCAAGGGATAGACATGCAGTTGTAAAGGTAAATTATTGTTTGATAATGAAATGTCAATATTTCAATTGCCATGTAAGGAGACAGAATACTTGAGTAATGCATTTGAAAATGCGCAATATAGCACAGTTCCCTGTGCCCATATATAGATTTCGTTTGTGGGTTATGAAATCTAAAAATAATATATTGATAAATGTCATTATTCAAAAAGCTATACACTCATATCAATGTCAAAAGTATTACAAATTGGAAACAACACCTAAAGTATCAATGAATCCATTCGGCTACCTACACAATACCGCAAGGCCTAAAGCTAAAAACGGACACTTGACTCACCAGTGGCGGAATGGGTGGGAATAGCGTTTGCAAGCAATTTTCGTGTCGTTCGCCGTTTATTCTTCTTTGTTACCCAAGATGTGGCGCACATGTTCGAGGGAAAGTGCCGGCTGCAGATGCGGTATCGACTTGTTGGACTCTACTTTCAAGCTCATGCAATGGATATCCGCAATGTCTGACCCATTCTCTTATTCGATCAACAGTTTCCGGGAATACATGCATTGTAGTGCCTTCAGATTTAGCATGGGTCTTCGAAGGGCAACCGCTAATCGAACAGGCAGGCATTGTTGAAAATTCTGAAAAGTAAATATCGACATTATTAAACAATCTTGATGAATAAAAATGTGATACAAAAGTAAATGAACCATACAATGTTCAATGCAAAGTTTGTTTTACTCGCCGGAACTATACCAGTTCATCATGTGCGGCTTAGTGTTTGCATAAGTTGCAGAAATTTGTAAATGATGTGACTAAACTCTGAACATGTGACTCGACCCTTGGATGTTCTGTCTTGCACGAGAAGGAAACATGCTTACATTATAGACTGGACCCCCGAAGGATGCAATTCGATGACAATTGACACAGATGAAAATAAATAGATCTATCGATAGCATAAAAATTGAAACTCAAGTCAATAGCAATGAGCCAAATGAACATACCACTATTGGGTACTCTAATCGCAAATAGATAGAAATTTAAAAATGACCGAAATATGACTAGGATACATGGCCTTGCCTTGACCAACAAACAGTTGGATTCAGCAGGCCGAGCAGTATGTTGCAGGAGAACAGGTAGATGGCCACAGGTAGCACACTGACGAGTTTGCTCGAAGCGGTCACAGATGGCACGACGATGAGCAGATTAGCATAGATCTCAGTGCTTCTCAGGTAGAGCATTCAGGAGTTGACTTGCAAAGCACAAAGATGTTCTTATGAGACATATCAAGTGGTTTATAAAGTATTAGAAACAGGGGTGTGTTTGTGAATGAATGACGTTTGTATGTCGTGGTATTATGTGGTTTGCAGGGGGGCGGCCTGCCTCAAGGGAGGCCTGCCTGGAGACACGGGGTCTGAGGAGGCCATGTGAGCGATTGCCCCTTTGGTGTGGGATACCTTTTGAAGTGTACATGGTGTTTGGCACCTTGGACGTTATCGCCCCTGACAGCACACCATGGCAGCGCTCATCCACGGGTGCGAAATGCCTTTGATGGGGGGTGGGGGGGGTGGATGGATGGGCCGGTGGGTGTGCAGGCAAGTGTGTGGGAGCGAGGGGCCATCAGGCCCCTCTCATCCTTTACTTCTCAGTAGAAACTCGGACCAAGTGCCTCCAGTAGTGGGTTCGCCCCTTGCCCTTATGTGATGTTAACTTTGGTTGACATTCGCGTAGATGGGACCACTGAGCAGGACACGGGGCATCCATTTTTGTACCCCCTTTCGACTCCATCTTGATGACCAGGCCTCACTGCGATAGTACAGCGCGCAGAGCACATGGCCCCCACCCTCGTTCCCACTCTGACTGGAAAACTCCGGAGGTATTTAAAACAGCTAATAAATGTAACACATCAATCTTCCTCTGAGATCACTGTCCTGCATGTGAACCAGCCTGAACTAAGCACATAGCTCGTTCATCTCCACAAATGTGTCCTTGCCCACGCACCCTCGCCAGTGGAAACTTACTGCCATTCTGACCGTGTCCCTGCAAGGTATTCTCTTCATGTGCCAGACCACTGACCACGCCATGATGCCCACCTAGCAGATCCCCAACTAACAGTAGACCCCTACCACAGTATATCGTTGCCTATCAATAACAAATGACACATACCGGAGATTCTTGTGAGCACAGACCCACACTTCAACCAGTGTGTTAATTGATAGTATAGATATATGTGTGACTTTTATAGAGACATAACCTACTGAAAGACTTTCAACAAGTTTTATTTAGTGCATGCATTATTGAGAATATATTATGTTAGCTTAGATAGTGACCAGCCCGCTTCACAGCGACCTGACCTTCACCCATTCGGAGCACAGATGTCTGACGTCCAACCTTGAATGGAGACACACTTCATTCATTTAAAAAATCGAAACAACCGTTGTTGAAATATATGTGGTGTTTTATTTTGTATCTTATTTTGATGGCACAAAAATACAAGACTTTACACATTGTACAGGTCAGGTTGCAGCACAGCGAGAGAAAATCCCCTGTACTGACCGCTGTCACTCGGGAAAGTTTCTCTTATGACACGAACGGCACAGGCAGGTATTACTCTTCGAAAGCGGTGTCCAAACCTCCCGTGAAGCCACCATGTAAAGGAACGATAGGCCACCAGCCGGTACCACCTGTGGAAAAGAATGATAAAAAACTGTTTTTAAATGAACAATATAAGTTTATTAAACGTTTGTTGTCAATGACAATTCTTGTAACTAATGGCATTCTGTTTGGACAAATGCTATCTAGAGACTGCACACTATTGAACGACTTTAATGCGTTAACATGATATGTTTATGTAATTTTGGATATAGTAGAAGACCATGAAATAGGAGTGGCATCACAAGCAGAGTATACTTACGTGTTACTCAGATTACGAGGACAAACAGTTGCGCGAAGTTTGTGCATAAGCACCATCATTATCCTCAACACGGGCCGTGTGAGGAAGGCTGCCCTGAAGTCTGGCAGCTCGGTGATGCATTGCGGTCGTGGCTCGCCTTCCGAGATGTAGGCCACGCATCCCGAGTTTTCACAGCAGCAGCAGTTCTCCTCCTCGGTTGGCATTAGCTTGCACCGTTTGCATGTGCACCAGGTGGAAACACTGTCCATGCGACTAGGTCCAGTGTCTTCATCCGTTGATTCGTCCTGTCAACTGCCGTTCGAAGCCCCATTGTTTTCGCGTGTTTCCCTTTCCAGTAGTTCCTCCTCAGTATACTGTGGCTCGTACATGTAGGGCATTATTGTAGCCATTGTGTGGTAAACAAACTAAAATAATTTATAGCGATGGTACAGGTGTTCACACGGGCTACAAGCGGCAAAGGTAGCTGACCAGAGCACAGAAACGAGTCACAGAATACTCAAAGTAACACAGAGAGAGGAATGGAATCGAAAATCTGCTGCTGTGTGTTGTGAAACGGTCTGTTTATACTTATTGAGTAAAGAGGCTTCCTGCCGTTTCCATGGTGACACATCATTAGCTCAAGCGCAGCGATTGTTGACACGAGACGTGCTTTGGCGGTGTGAAATGGGCGGTACGCGTCTGCTGATGACAGGCTCAGGGGCGGGGGATATGATTTAGTGCCGCAAAAGCAGGTCAGCCAGGGCGATGGATGGGGCAAGTGATAGGATTATCACAAAATGGCAGCGCCCTGGTGCCTGTTTTCGTGTGCGTTTAATGGACGAAAACTCGGTTAAGGTCCATAGGAAATCTTTCTAAAATCGTGCGATTTAGGCTTCAAAACACATGGCCGACCCGTAGGGACAATAAAACATTTTGACCGAACCATTCCTTTAAGTTTCGTTCAAAGTCGCCCCCGCTCAACCGAGTCAAAGGCGGAAGTAAAATCTACAAAGAGTACATATAAAGGTAGATTTCTTTTTTTTTTACTTTTCTTTATTGGCAAGGAGGTGATACAGGCGACACATGCATTACACCAGCAAAGCATATCACATAATCACAAACATGGACAGGTAGGCCGCATCATGACAACAAGAGATAGTCACATTCATGAGAGCACATATTGTCAGGCGTAGCTGCAACAGTTCAGTCTGCCCCGTCTGCGCAACCCGGAGACGGGGGAGAGGATAGAAGCACCAGGTCAGCTTTGTTGTTCAAGTATGTGCAGAACTCTGTCCAAACATTCCTGGGACAGGCATTCACAGGCAATGTATTAATGTAGTCCTCCTCACACACCTGTGTCCAGGTAAGAGCCCTCAGCCACATTTCCAGTGAAGGGGGGGGGGGATTGTTGCTTCCAGCACTGCAAGATGCATCTCTTGGCCAGTATAGCCCCTACATTCAGAAATTTAGCAACCCGAGCTGCCCCAGGACCCTCCCACAGTCCGAAAAGGACCGCCAATGGGTCAGGATCAACACGGAACCCCACCATCTCCGAGAGGGCCTCTAGCACCGCCTCCCAGAACGGAGCCAGCGCCCCGCAGGACCAGAACATGTGGGCATGATCTGCATCATTAGATCTGCATCTCTGACAGGCGCGTGGTTGGCCACGTGCAAATCTCTCAACCACACGAGGAGTATAATACAGGCGATTAAGAAGCTTATATTGCACACATCTAAGTCTAGAATTAAGGGAGACCTTGCACGTGTGTGTACACATTTTCACCCACATGTTATCAGTGATTTCCAACCCCAAATCTTGGCTCCAGGCGTCCCGGGCCTTGTGAGATGACTCCGTGGATGGAGCTATCAGCATTTTATACAAGGAGGATCCCATGCCCCTACCCCCCACGGAATTAGCGATGTAGCAGATCTCAGGGGACTTGGAAGTCTCGTTCGGGTATGAGGACCACATGCCCTGCACTGCTGCTCCAAGTCTATAGTAATGCAGCAACTCTAGGGGAGACCCAGAGTGTCCTGGTCTCCGTGTCTGCTGTGTGATGAATTTCCCTTCAGGAAACAGGTCAGAGGGCGCGTGATACCCCAAGGCCTGCCAGTGTCGCGCAAGATATTTATCCTGTGTAGGGGCCAGTCCCGGTAATGACCATATGGGCAACCATTTATAGCACGGGCGAGGTTCAGAGTAGGGGTGCAGAATCTGTTTCCATGCCCTGACTGTGGTGAACACCGGGTCAGCCGGCGCGTCAGAATGGTATGTGTGGAAGAGGATCAAGGACATGATATTCACCTCCTCGGCTGCCAGGACCTCCAGTTTAACATGAGGGGGAGGGTCTAGGTGGTTATACCAGTGTGTAGCATGTTGGGCTTGTGCTGCGGTCCAGTATAGGGTGAGATCCGGAGCGCTGAGACCCCCTCTCTCATAAGGCAAGGTCATGTGCGACCATCTCTTCCGAACAGCCCCAGAGTGCCATAGGAACCGGGCGAACCCTGCATGCAGCTCCTTGAAATAGTTTTTCCCAGGCCAGAGTGGAACGTTAGTGAATATATATAGAAGCTTCGGAACTATGATCATTTTAATGAGTGACAGCCTCCCTGACAGAGACAGAGGGAGGCTACTCCACCTCTTCATTCTGCCTTCTGCATACTGTGCGGCAGCCGCATAGTTATCAGCTAGTAGGGAGGATCTCGACAAGGATACCTGGACCCCAAGATATTTGATGCCATCTGGGGCCCACCTAAGGGGAAATTCGCATGTCGGACGGGGGGTTGTGGGCGTGAGAGGGAAGATGTCTGACTTGGTATAATTTATGGTGAAGCCCGAGAACGTGCCTATTTTAATTATCTCGCAGAGGATTGGATCTAGGTGGACAGAGGGATCCCTAATCGTCCGCGTATAGCGATATAATTTCGGGCGTGTCCCGCAGGCGGATCCCTTTGCGGATATGTTTGTCTCTTACACTGTCAGCCATAGACTCGATGGCCATTGCAAAAAGTAAGGGAGAGAATGGGCACCCCTGGCACGTCCCTCTGTGGAGGGGGAACAGAGCTGACAGGTGAGAGTTAACCAGGACTCTGGTGTCATGCATGCTGGACGCTACGCTCGTAGAACAGCTAGACCGTTCTACTCCAAATGGAGGCTATTCGATACGTTACCGGGAAAACGACGTTTGCACTTTTCACGTCGCTAACTTCACGTGACTTTTGCTTCGTCACGTGAACTACGGTATTACGTATTTAAGCAGCGTAGAAACTTCACTCGCTGCTTCTGATCGTCTCTATTGGCGTTGTGTAGCTGAACCTCTGATCTGCATCCTGGCATATTTCTACAGCTACTTTTGGGCCTTCGATAGCGTGTGTTCCGCCACACGCTGATTCCTGGAGCTATCCCTTCGCGTGATAATTCACACGCGTTCTCTGTCTTCAAGCGTGGCTGGTCCGGACTGCGGGAATCCTGCCCGCGTTTAATTCCACACGCTCACGCTGTCTCTAAACGCGGCTGTTCCGGACTGCGGGAACACCGCCCGCGTGTAATTCCACACGCTCACGCTGTCTCTAAACGCGGCTGTTCCGGACTGTGGGAACACCGCCCGCGTGTTATTCCACACGCGCTCTCTGTCTTCAAGTGCGCCTGGCTAAGGCTGCGTAAATCCTGCCCGCGTGTAAAATCCACACGCGCTATTTGTCTTCAAGTGCGGCTGGCCAAGGCTGCGTGAATCCTGCCCGCGTGTAAAATCCACACGCGCTCTTTGTCTTCAAGTGCGGCTGGCCAAGGCTGCGTGAATCCTTCCCGCGTGTAAAATCCACACGCGCTCTTTGTCTTCAAGTGCGGCTGGCCAAGGCTGCGTGAATCCTGCCCGCGTGTAAATCCACACGCGCTCTTTGTCTTCAAGTGCGGCTGGCCAAGGCTGCGTGAATCCTGCCCGCGTGTAAAATCCACACGCGCTCTTTGTCTTCAAGTGCGGCTGGCCAAGGCTGCGTAAATCCTGCCCGCGTGTAAATCCACACGCGCACGTTGTCTTCACACGCGGCTGGCCCAGGCTGCGCGAATCCTGCCCGCGTGTAAAATCCACACGCGCACGTGGTCTTCAAACGTTATTTTCTTCGCGGCTGTTTATAACCGCGTGTACTTCTAACTCCTGCATCTGTGGAATTAACAGAAGGATTGATCCCTATAGTGGGAAGGAAGCCTTTCAAGGATTATTGGAAGTGACTTTGAACTGAACTTTGGACGCTATCCTGTGGTGAATTCAACCCGTATCTAGCGTGAGCCTCGTTCCGTTCGGGATAAGTCTCCCTTACTAATTTTCCCTTCCCTGTCGTTTGTTCTTCATTCAAATCCATCAAGAGACTTCTGGATTATTCTACCCAAATATAAAGGTCAGTGTGATCATTCCTGTCATTATCTAATTCATCATACTCAGGTTGGAGCAGTTATTCATGATACTTTAATTTGTCCTAGGCTGGATTACTATACCTTACCCACGCCCTTTCCAGTGATCCATCGCTCTGCCTGTTTTATCAGCCAGAGGGTTGTATCATTTGGAAGGTCTTTTATTGACTTCACGACTATCAAATCGTGTGAACAGGGATCCGGAAGACCCTACCTCCTGTATCCTTTTGAGTATTGTATCCTTTTCAGTTAATACTTTGGTACATTCTGACATCTGGCCACCGGGTTGGTGTAAAGTAGCTTGATGTAGGAGAGCATGCGCGGGCCAATCCCCATCTTCTCTAATACCGCCCACAGGTATTGCCATGACACCGTGTCAAACGACTTTTGGGCATCTAGCGTCACCGCAACCGCATTGGCCTCAGGGTCAATTCTAGAGATGACATTAAACAGTCGTCGAATATTTAAAGCAGTGCAGCGGGCAGGGACGAAGCCACTCTGGTCCGGGTGGATCAAATAGGGCATGATGGGGAGAAACCTGTTCGCAATGATCTTGGCGAATATCTTGGTGTCAGTGTTGATAAGCGAAAAGGGGCCTGTAGGAGCCGCACTCCTCTGGAGGTTTTCCCGGCTTAGGAAGCACTGTAATTATAGCCTCACGTAATGACTGAGGGAGAGTGGCGAGGCGGAGCAACTCAGTCCACACCTCATGTAATCTCGAGGCCAGCACAGCGACATACGCGTGATAAAATTCAGCAGTTAGGCCATCTGGACCGGGAGTCTTGCCCTTGGGGAGGGCAGAGATAGCTGTGGCTATCTCGTCAATCGTGATGGGGGCATCTAACTGCTCCTTAGTGGATCAGAGACATCAGACATGGGGATACTGTGAAGGAGACGATCCAGGTCCTGTGGGGAGTGCTCAAATTGCGGAGCGTAGAGGGCAGCATAGAATTATGCGAAGGCCTCAAGAATGGACCGGTCAGACAACTGCCGCACCCCACTCTTGTCTTTGATACAATCAATCTGGGTCCTGCCCCCTTTGATACAGGCAAGCTTAGCCAGGGTGCGACCAGGCCTCGCCCCCTCACCATACCAACGAGCCACCACAGGGCGGGTGAGGTATCTTATTTCCCTAAGGGCGTAGGACTCAAAGGTGTCCAATTCAGCTCGTATCTGAGCCAACTTGGGCGGGGCAGGGGCAGAAGCGTACTCAGGCTCCAGTTCCTGAAGTTTGGTCTCAGAGCGCTGTAGTGAGTTCCTAATGTCTTTTAAAACCCCTGCTTCCCTGGAGATGCACATCCCCCTGATGAACACCTTGAATGACTCCCAATGCACCCCGTTGTCAGTGTCGTGACGCTTATTATTGTCGAAGAACGATGTGATGTCTGCAAGAATGTCGGCCTTGTATACTATGTCATGTAGCGCCTCCGGCTTGAAGCGCCAACTAGAAAGCCGGGGGAGGGCGGGCTGCAGTGTAATGTCCAATGTCACAGGGGAGTGATCGGAGAGCGTGCGCGGTAATATCTGCATGTTAAGAATTTTTCCCATGAGCCCTGCCGACAGGAGGAAAAGGTCAATTCTAGAGTGGCTATCGTGTGGAGAAGAATAATAGGTGTACTCCCTAGCCTGTGTGTTAAGAGCTCTCCAGGCATCAACCAGGCCAGCAGGGGCCATGTGTGTCTGCAGCCGGCGAACCGCTCTAGATATCGTCCTGTGTGCAACGCCCGACTTGTCCAACTCCGGGTCTAAAATAAGATTCATATCCCCCCCCAAATGATCTGGACCCCGACATACCTCAGGAGTAGGGTGTTGATGCTATCAAAAAATTTGGGAGCATCTATGATCGGAGCGTATGTATTAACTAAAAGCCACTCAGTGTTAGCAAGCAGGCAGTGGAGGATCACAAACCTACCATCTTGATCAATATGGCTGGTGCGCAGGGAGAACTGCACGGACTTATGAACCAAGATGAGGACCCCCCTGGATTGAGAGGAGTACGACGTGTAATATCTATTAGCGCCCCATGTCGGTGCCAGAGAGGATGAGAGGTGCAAAAGAGCGTGGGTTTCTTGTAAGAGGAGTATCTTTACCCCATGTCTCTGAGCATATGCAGTAATCCTATGGGCCTTCGTGCAATTACTGAGCCCACGGATATTCCATGACACGAGTCTAACAGTCATGGTACAGGCCTATGGAACGTCCCAACACCATGCGGCCCAGACTGCCAACCATGTGATGCCTAGTAATACACTGGCGCATCGCCTCACCTTACACTCCACCACCTCCCTGCCGTTTTTGACGTAACATCGCCCACCAACACCCCCCCACCCTCACTGCCACCCCCAACCCAGCAGTGCCCGAAAACCCACCCAAAGACCAAATGCAGGTGTGGCAGCCCCAACAAGCCTCCGCCCACTCGTGCACCCAACAGGGGCAGAACCAGTGGTCATAACATGCCAAACGCGGCATTGGAACTGCAGCGGGGGTCGCTGCTGCCGTTAACCCAACTTCGTTGTAGCATTGGTGCAGCGCACCACAGATCATACATCGAGAGCAAATTTTACAGATTCTGGGAACCATTACCCCAAGTTACATCAAGCAGGAGGTGCAAAGAGTACAACATCTATAAATCAACAAGTAAAATACAGATGACAAGTACGTTGGCAGCCCATAGCGAGGCCCACACATGAGAGCAGGGGGACAGTCCTCAGCCATAACCAGCCGGTCCGCCCGCCTAATCAGGGAGTGGGATGTGGGCCTCGATAATTTTAACAGCTTCCTCCGGCACAGTGAAAAAAATATAACTTGTTTCGATGGGTGAACTTCAGCCGCGCCGGGAACAGCATGGCATACTCTATGTGTCTCTCTCTAAGCAGCTTTTTAACACTGTTGAATTGCCTATGTTCCGTCTGTACACTGATAGAGAAGTCAGGAAAATGCGGATGACCTGAGACTCCAGTTTCAGTTCTCCCTTCTCTCGAGCCAAGCATAGTATGGTAGCTCTATCTCTAAAGCTTAGAACCTTGGCAATGATCGGTCTGGGAAAGTCTCCCGGCTTGGGGTGGGGGGCCAGCGCCTGATGGGCGCGTTCGATCGTGAAGAGCGGAGAAAGTTGTGAACTATCTAGAAGATCCCTGAGAAGATTTTCAACCGCCAGTTCCATCTTGCCCTTGAGGACAGACTCCGGGACCCCGACAATGCGAATATTGTTCCTTCAGGACCTGGACTCCAAGTCATCGCACTTCGTCTTGACCTGTTTCATATCGCGCACCAGGCCAGAGACAGTGTTTTGGAGAGTGTGTATCTTATCCTCGTTGGTCCCGATTCTGGTCTCAGCCTCCACCAGCCTGGACCCATGCTGGTCTAATTTGGGACGCATGGAGGCCACACTGGCATTGATGTCATCCAACTTCTCATGGAATTACGCAAAGTTCTTCGCCATGGTTTCCATCAGTGTTGTGAGGACTGGCTGGGGAGGACAAGCAGGTGCACACAAATCCTCCTGAGGCGAGGCCGGCCTCCCTTGCTCATGTCTAGGAAGCAACTTGGTGTATTTATCCATTGCCTCCACCCTGCTGGCCCCACGCGGCTTACTAGGCATGTCTAGGAACCCATTAAAGCAGCACGAGGCAAACCATGCGGGGTGCAGGGCCGCAGGCATGGCGCCCGCGCACAGCCGTATCAGGCAGAGCAGAAGGGACCCCACCCCGCACCCGTCAAGCTATCAAGCCAAGTGCCGAGACAGTAGTGAGCAGTAAGTGGTAAGATAGTTGTCAAGAGCACCAGCAGTGAGTGCAGAGATGGCCGGCACATCCAATGGCACAACGTCCTCAGGATTGATGAACTGATCTTCATCTCGAGTGTCTGCAGGAATCTCCTCCTCAGTGAGGTCATAGGTGTATATATCCTCTTCCTGTGAGGGGTCAAAGAGTCTCTTGGGAATTTTGCTACAGGGTCCAAAGGGCTCTCATCCCGTGGTCGTGGCGTGGGTTGCTCTGAATGGGTAAGAAACCTGTCCAGCCTTTCCATACAATTTTCAAACTTCTCTCTAGTCCAAACAGAAGACCTAGAATGGTCTAGAGGTGGAAAAGGATCTTGAAACTGCTCTTTTTTGTCTCAACATCGAAGAAATCCCTTCCTCGCCCTCCGAAAACTCCTCCTGGGGGACCGACAGAGGTGGGGTATCGCTGTGCCTTTCTTTCGGCTCAGGGGAGGGTTCCGGTACTCCCTTTAAGCTATCCCTGGATGTTGACGGATCCTTGGCCTTTTCCGTAGGCCTCGGTTAATCCATTGACTGCCGTTTATGAGAGTCGGCGGAAATAATTCTCACTATGCCGTCAGCAATGTCCTCCGCAGATGGGAGTCGCGTAGCCTCGGCCTGTGATTGTGAAGGAGACTTTTTCGGCAGAGCCGGGGCCTTGTCTTCGGCGGGTGCCTTCTTTGGCGGTGCCAGGGCCTTGTCTTCGGCGAGCACCTTCTTCGGCGGAGCCGGAACCCTGTCGGAGCCGGACACCTTCTTGCGATGCGTCTCGACTGATCCTGGATTCGAAATAGTGCCCTTTGTCTTTGATGGACCGGTGGCTAGGCGCATATGTGGCTGCGGGGAGGGCTGCCGATCCTGACAGTCAGCGGGTACCGCCAGAACTTCTGGTGCACCCGTTGGCGCTGAGTTCTTTTTCGACTTGGGGCTGTGTGCTTAGTGCTATGTAAATGTTTGTCTTTGTCGCCAGGGTGTACCTTCCCCAAAGCAGTGCCTGGGCCGTGCCTGGCGGGGCTGGGGACAGACAATGCGGAGCGGGAGCGCTCCGTCGGAAAGGTCAACGACCTCCGGTTGGGAGGTCTGTTCGTCACTATTGCGGTCATCACATTCGGTGGCTGCGGCAGCAGAAGATAACTCGGCCTTCGACATCCTGTAGGCCGCCCACTGCTTGACTTTGTGCTCCTTTAATGTCTTAGGACGGAGGATTTTACAAGCCGCACAACCTACATCGTTGTTATCGAGAAGCAAGTAACGATTACACTGTTTATGCTCATCTCTCCAAAGAAATTTGCCTTTGCAAATGGGGCAATACCGAAATGGAGTCCTCTCCGTGAGGGACCTTGGGTACACTACACGTCATGTAGGGATAGTGTTACAGGCACGCCCATGTCAACGTCCCCTTTTGATTCTCGAAAGACAAGATGCAATACTCTGCGGTGACCACTGGATGTCAGACTATATGCACAGCATGTGATTCTAAGTAGATTAACAACCATCAGAAATTAAGTTTCTTTTGCAGCCAGCTGTCTCCGTTGAGCGTTCAACCAATCTTTCGGCCAATTGGTCCCTCAGGCAGTCCGTTAGCACTCCTGAGGGATACATTGGCAGGAAGAACTAGTCTTCTTCACAACGTGTTCAACTGCCAATACAGGCTCATCACTCCTAGTGTTTTCGGTCACAGTCCTTTTGGACCAGATGCCCCCGTAGTAGACAATCTTTTATGAGATTTCCCACAACTTCCAGAGAGGAGCATTGGAACTAAGGGACATTTAGAAATTCACTGGCCACTTCATAATTAGTTTTACAAAAATGTTTCCTGAACGTGTACACCATAGATCTTCCGAAATACAATTGCTCTGGCAATGGGATTGCAAAGCTTTCCCACTGTTCATTAGAGACCAAAAATTACAGGTTTTTTATATTTAATTAATTATTAATGTGCTATAACTTAACATACGTTTTTCACATTTCATATATTACATAGAGTAAATATTCTCCTAACATCATATAAAAACTAAAGAAACATGTAATAAATTTAAACTAAAACAGAAAAAATATTATAAAAAGAGACAGAGAAAATGTAAAATACTAATTAGAAAATAGGTAAATAACAAGCAAACAGCCAAGGCCAACCATTAATAATACACAAGCAAAAAAATATATAGTCAATACATTGATCAATTAATGATTGCCTATATAGCATCTATCTTGTTTTCTAAGAGAAAAAGAAATCAGAAAGGCAGATTGCTAATGCAGACACTTGTTGATTCAAGAGCGGGACTCTAGTAATGTTTAGCAGATTAGTACAGCAGGACGATTATATAGTTATATCCAATAGCTTTTCTATAATCAACCACACATTGTACATTGCAATGTAGAGTTTCAGTCCAGTGGCATTAACCGCCCTTAACCAGAAATCATTGCTGCCAATATGATCGATTCTATGGACAAAGTCCACATAGCATGTTGAATAGGTTTTTAGCATTGTTGGACATCTGGTAAGGACATGCTTGCCAGTTTCAGTCACATATCTGTCCATGCACAGTCGACAGAAGCGTTCAGGTATAGTAAGATTTTTCATGATCCCGCTTATGGCCAATACCGGTAGCTGGTCAATCCTTAACAGGAGGATGAATCGTCTCAGGCGCGGCGATGGACATAGGCGCAAATTAGATAATGGCTTTTTAAAAGGTGTAATTCATATGCTGAACAAATTTATATCGCTTTAGATCTTCCAAATGTGCAAAATTGTTGATCCAGTCATACAGTTCAGATTTCTTAGATAGCGCTCTAAGTATAGAGGCTGTATCCCCTTGTGATCTTTGGGTCCAGCCGATCCTTTCTAGGTAACAGTCCATCTGTTTTTTCAACAGTGGAAATGAGGAGGACTTATTAATTTCGCTATACATGGCTTCCAGCAGGAGGTTGTCTGTATGCAGTGTCATTTTTAAGTACAGTTCAGCCCTTTTTCTAAGTACCTGGGATTTCCATGGGATAAGACCCAGTTCTAGTCGTAGAATGGACATAGGTATACATGCCGGAAGTCCCAATATCTTCTTCCAGTATTTTCCCTCAAGAATCTGGAGCCACCCCAAGTCTATCAGTTGTAGAGCTTCTAATCAATAGATTATCATTGGTGCTAGCACTTGAATATATAATTGTCGTGCCGCCCAGATAGTATAACCACAGTGCGAAATAGAGAAGCGATAAATCAAAGCTGTAACTTGGGCCACTCGCGTGATTCTTGCCTGTTTACACATGGTATAATGCCCCTTGGGCTCAATCACAATGCCCAGGTATCTGTAATAGGGAGTGTATTGAATTGTAGCCCCATGTATTTTCACATTCACTCGCGGTACTTTCTTACTACTAAATACCATCATCTGGGTTTTGTTCAGATTGATTACTAGGCCGTTGGTTTGAGTATAGGACCATAGTGCCTCTGCTGACCTACGGATACCGCTAACTGTGTGGTCCATAATGACTAAATCAGTTTTTAGTAATAAGGTTATCAAGCATAAATTCCCCTTGGGGTTCACATTTTAAATATCTATTGGACCTATTCCAGTTCTGACAGGCTGCCAGCATACTTTTCTTCTGCTTCAAAAACAGAGAACTATTTACATTACTCTTCTTCAAGTCTCTATGATTTTTTCAGAGTTCTCTTACGTTGCCAGCTCTCCTGATCAAATTGAGATTTATGGTTTGACAACACTTTTTTCCTTCCCATCTGAGGTTGATCTAATTCCCATATAAAACTACAAAAACGATTCAGAGAGCAAGCTAAGGTTAATTGCTCAGATGTTAAAGACAACACAGTCTCTTTCAAGTTCTTTTTCAGTCTGCGTCCGTTCCTACTAAAACTTGCCAATCTATTACACCCCTGATTCACCAGCAGTTCTGTCTGTTGGCCCCTAGCTGCCAGATTTCTCCCACTAAGTAGTTTGGCAGTTAACATGTTGTGGGCACTTTTTTGTGTAGGCCTAATCTGCATCCTGACAACAATCAAACAAATCTCTCAACAAAATAATGTAGTCAATAACGGATTTGGCTCGGTCACTCTCCAACGTAAAAGCGTGACTTAAGTCTGCCTTCACAACCCCATTACAAACAACCAAATCCCACTCCTCAAAGAAGCTGATCCACTTCTTACCATTCTCTAGGCAGTATGAGTTCAGATCTCCTGCAATTAGAATACTAGGAACTTCCCCCGAGCGCATTGCATCTGATGGTACTTCAGCAATACACTCCAAGAACTCATCCAAGGTGGAACAGTCAGGGTTATAGTAGAGATTTATAGCAACCATACTCTTCAGTAAACTATTAGTATAATAACAGAGTTTTGCCATAATGAGAGTTCGCTAATTTTACAATTTTTGTTATTTTAGCATTTTGCAAAGCAATAATGAGACCGGCAGACGGGCATCCTCCTTTGCTGCTGGATGCCAATTGGCCTAATATGGTAAAACCATACATTTTGAGTTCAGTCTGCAGCCAGGATTCTTGCAGCAATACCACATCAAAACAACCGAAAAATGTCACTGCTGGAAGACTCATTTATAAAGCTCCTATAACCCCTCGTGTTCCAGCTTAGTACATTGAGCTCTCTGTTCACTAAAGCAACACATTATTTTCTTCAAGCCTCTGAAAGACCTACATCAAAGTCCTACATCAAAGCTGCCCTTGGGTCAAGCTAGTGGCCTTTTTCTGCTTATTGTAGCGCTTATCCACACTTATTCACTTCTTCTCTCTTTAGGTTTGTTCGTTGAAATTTTAAATCCCATTTTTACCAATGCTTTTTCCGCCGGCAACAAAGCATTTACCTCCAAACGAGAGTGAATACCAATTTTGACTATGTTAGTTGAATTTTCATAGAGAAAATGAATATAATCTATGTCATGTGTAGATAGTAAATACATGTCTGGGACATCCTTCACTAGCCTCAAAATCGATTGTCCGTTTAGAATAATCTGGTCTCCAGGATCAGCCAAATGTTCCAACCACACGTGCAAAAAAGGACTTTGAGAACTCTTCATTTACCTGGAGATCTTACCCTAGTTTGCCACTTTCCCTTTCTTTCTTTCTTTTTTTAACATTCTTTATTAGAATGTTATAATAAAAGTCAAAAGTGATGCCATATAACACTCAATGAATAAAACAAGTAGCATGTAAATAATTTGAACACATATTTATACAGTATTTACAAGTGCACAAAAGTCTATCAACCTCTACTACATTTTGGGATGGGTCACTTTGAGTAGGTGTTCGCTGCCCAACTCTCCGCAGGTCATTTTTGTGTGACCAGTGAGATGTCTCTAGTCAACTCAGACTCTGGATCAAGCCCAGTGAGTCTGAAAGATTTGCATAGCCGGGTTGTGAAGCGCACGATACAAATTAACATTTGAAACGCCAAATAAGAAGACTGTTTGTCTGAGTGCTCAAGCTAAGTTAAAGGGAAGACTTCAAATATGGAAAAGTAGAGTGAAAGTTAACAGGGTAAGCACATAACGAGGAGGTCGCCTGTGTGTGAAGTAATAAGTGAAATAAAATAAAGCCGGACATTGAAATTATATGAGAAAAAGGGACCAGAAGCCCAAGCAAACGGTGCAAGAGACACAAAAGGAAAAGAAAATGCAAAAGGGGCCAGAAGCCCATGGAAAAGTTGTAAGAGGCGCAACAACGAGGAGAAGAAAGGACAGTGCACGTGTGCACGACAAAGGGAAAGGAATGCATGAAAGTGGTGCAGGAATCACCTGAAGATAAAAAGTACAAAGAGTAAGAAACCAAGAGAGAGGCAAAGAGTGGTTGCAGTGAAGAAAAGCAAAAAGCCTGCCGTTTAAAGGTAAAGCCATATCCTGACCAGCTGAATTGGTGTTTAGAACTAGACGGGCCTAAGCTTAAGGACAGGTGCCCTGTGAAACCAAAAAGGAACCGCTATATTGAGCTTTGTGTTGAAAACTAGAAGAGGCCTCAGCTTGGGGAAGGGAACCCCGAGAGGCCTTTTGAGAACACATTGAAACTTGGAAAAGGGAACCCCATGGAACTCAAGGACACTGAAGGTATTTGAAATCACTGTAAGGGCCCTGTGGAGAAGGTTTTACGATCAACCCCCTTGAGTGAAACCATCTTTGTGACATTGACCAAATTGCACCTGGTGAGAAGACCATTTGAACCCAACTGTGTTTTTGACATTTTTGTTAAACCACCATTTCTCTAAAAGAATTCCCATCACATTTGTTGTACAGAGGGAAGGCAAGCATAGGTTTAGACACAGGCAGGATTTTATTTTGGACAATTAGACGACAGCCTTTAGAAACCTCAGTTAAGGGAGCCATCCCTTTAGAGCTAGGACTAGTCAGGCATTCCACGAACCCAGGAATCTTAGTAAATAAAGGTTTTAAAACAAATGCTTTTGAGTCCAAGTCTCTCTTGATACCATGCCGATCTCACATATGAAGTCAGAAGCGGGATGCAACTCAACTGAAACAAGTTGGGGGACCCTGAAGTATGAGAAGTTAAGTGATGGGGCTTCCAACCCCACAGTGGCCACTAAAGGGTCTGTTGGGTTTGACATTTGTAGTAGCCGGACAGAAAGCATCCCGCCAAAAGAAAGACGTCTTAACCCTACCGATCTTGTTTATTCCACCTGCCGGAATATACATCATGTTGGCACGCAAGTCAGGACTTGCGTGGAAGTTTGGCATCGATGTCCTGGCCGCGGTTATCGACCCTGATTTTAGAGGTGATGTGAAGGTACTACTCTAGAACCATAGAGACGATGCCTTTCAGATCCAGGCAGCAGATCAAATAGCCCAGGGCATACTTGAAAAAGTGATGTTGCCTATCCATAAATAAGAGACCAAGAAAGATGTTACTGACAGAGGGGCTTTAGGCTTTGGGGAAGCTGATGCTCAACCTAGTTCTACCCAAACCCTAGCCATCCATGACGAAAGCTCCAACATGCTCCCCGACTTGGCCTTTGCTCAGCGGAATGATCCTTTACTCGCTGAAGCCGTCCTACAGGTTGTACCAGAGTCTGAGGGTCGGATGGGAGGAGGACCATTGTTCTTTTTAAAGAAAGGACTCCTGTAGAGAGGGGATGTTACTTCTGAAGGAATGCCAAAAGTGCATACAACTAGTGGTACAAACAAATAGTGCTTGAGATTGCATACTCACATCTCACAGGAGAGCATATAGGTCAAGCCAAGACTCAGGCTCACTTGGCCAACAAGCTCCATTGGCCAGGGATACATGTTGACACAAAATACTTCATTCAAACATGTGAAATATGTCAGCGTACCAGTACTCCGTTACCACCACCAGCCCCCTTACATCCATTACCCGTCATGGAAGTGCCATTTTCGAGGATTGGAATGGACACCATTGTCCTCCTCGAAAAAACAAAGTTATGGAACAAATTTGCGTTGGTAATCCTGGACTATGCCACCCGAAACCCAGAGGCATTGCCCCTGCGTAATAACACCACCCAGCAGATACTCAAGCATTTACTTCCCTTCTTTTCTCGAGTGGGTTTCCCCAAAGGAAATTTTAATGGACCAGGGTACCACCTTTGAGAGTACACTCATAGGGGGAAGTACAAGAGCTACTTCATATAACCACCTTGAGGACATCAGTTTATCACCCCCAAACGGACCATTAGTTGAACGGTTTAATAAGACCCTTTTGACAAGGATGGAACCAATTGGGATCAGATGTTTCTGTGGGCTCCGTTTGCCATAAGAAAAACACTGCAAGCCTCCACTGGTTTCTCACCCTATGAATTATTGTATGGGTGAGAAGACAAGGATGTTTTAGATATGCTTGGAAAGATATGAGACGAAAGGGAAGAAGCTCCCATTTCTATTGTCCCAGACAGCCTCTCGGTTAAAAGAACATATGGCAACCGTGCAATCACTGATTGAAGATCATCTTGCTAAAGCCCAAAAGTCAACAGAAAGCGTCCTATAATAAAACAGTATCACTTAGGTCTTTTTCCATCGGAAAAAAGTCCTTGTACTTCTCCCTACCTCAGATAACAAGCTTATTTCTAAATGGCATGGGCCATATGCGATATTGGACAACACGGGACCCTGTAAATATAATATCGCCCAGCCAGACCGTCGCCAACAGATGCAGATTTACCACATAAACATCTTAAAAGAGTGGAAGGAGAACACCTCTGAGTCTAATGCCACTGTGTTAGCTTGTCTAATACCGCAAGAGGTAAACAACAATACTCCAATTCCCTCCGATATCAGTGAGACACAACAAAAAGATCTTCTTGATTTGTTAGAGCAATTCTCTGAGGGGTTCCGTGGAGAGCCTGGCAGGATGAAAGGAATATATCATTGTATCCGCACCCCTGCAGGCAAGGAAGTACATCTCAAACCATATCGACTACCAGAGGCCTGTAGAAATATTGTCATCAAAGAAGTAGAGCAAATGCTTCAGGCCAACATAATTGAGCCATCTACCAGTCTCTGGTCCTCCCCCATTGTATTAGTGGAGAAGCCAGACAAAAGATGGAGGTTCTGTATAGCCTTCCGAAAGGTGAACAGCTCAGCCTTCAACACCTACCCAATGCCTCGTATCGACGACCTTACTGACAATCTGGGTAGTGCCGTCTATTTGTCCACTCTAGACTTTACCAAAGGGTACTGGCAAGTCCCCCTTCACAAACCAGATAAAGAAAAGACTGCTTTTTCCACCCTGCTAGATCTATATCAGTTTGGTGCCTCAGCAACTTTCCAAAGGTTGATGGATAAGATTCTCCAACCTTATTCTCAATTTTGCGGGGCACAGATCGACGGCATTGTAATCCACAGTCCAACCTGGAAAGACCACTTATACCATCTGTGCAATGTAATAAGAGCCTTACGAAAAGCCAGGTTAACACCCAACCCGAGAAAATGCAAGCTAGCCCTACCTGCTGTAAAATTCCTAGCTTCTTTGATGGAAATGGCAGCATTCAACTCCAAGAGGAAAAAGTTAAAGCTGTTTTAGAGTGCCCAACGCCCAAGACTCAAAAAGGATTTAAGATCTTTTCTAGTGCTAATTGGGTACTACTGAAGGCTCATAACTAATTTTTCTGATAAAACAGCCAGATTAACCGACCAAACTGCGAAATGCGGAGCCCCAGAAGCTTACATGGGATGATGACGAAATACGTTATCGGCTCCTCAAACAAACCTTATGTCAAAGCCTTATTCTCAAGGTAGCAGGAAGGACTTTATACTACAAACTGACGCTTCTTTGACTGGTTAAGGTGCAGTATTGTCCCAGATCCATGACAGGCTAGAACATCCCATTCTATACATTACCCGGAAACTGTTCCTCATGGAAAATACCGATTGAACTTGGAGCCTTGGCAATTAAGTGGGCCATCATGCATCTTAAATATTACTTATTGGGCAGAAGGTTTAGACTGATCACTCCCCCCCCCTAATATGGATCAGTCAAAGGAAAGAGTCCAACCAATGAGTATGCAGTGGTTCTTGGGCTTCCAACATTATTGCTTCTCAGTGGAACATCGAAAGGGTAAAGAGCAAGGAAATGTAGATTTCCTTTCCAGGTTCCCCAGTGAAGCAATTCAGGCCAAACCGCATAGGGGAATGGTATGTCAGAAACCTGACGGTATTCTCCCACGCACTCCCTACCTCTGGATCTTCCATTCAGGTGGCCAGGAAAGGGCCACCGCTTTTTGATCCCGACCCTGGGGTGGATAAGCGAGGGAGGTTCACCCGAGTGGAGGGTCACGAGGGATTGGGAGGAGGATACGCAAGGGCGAGACGTGTTACTTCCCTAATCCCAAAACTACCCCAACCTACTCACACTCAGTCTTCATGGGTTATCTCCAATCTCACCCCACCTCCACCACCCCATTTCCAACAAATACTGAGATGAGGAAGAGGCAACGAAGATCAGTAAAGATTACCCATAGGAATAACATGGCAAAGTAAAGGAAACCTACCCTTGAAAGAACTCGAAGTTGTCCAACTAATAGAGTCAGGTAGGGTCAGGCATTCAATAGTAACTATTCACACCTTACTCCACATGACTGGTTGTTTCGCTATAAGAGGTGTGGTCTTGCACAAAAAAATGAGCATGTAGGAGAGCAAGCAGAAGAGCGAGTTGGGAGGAGAGCTGAGACGCTGTAGCTTCCCAGGACCAGAGGCCAGACACTAAGACGTGAGAAGCTGAAAAGCTGCAGTTTGCAAGAGCAGAAGTGTGGCGAAGGAGCTGTGTCTCCAGGAGCCCAGGAGAGTTTGCGTATGGGAGCCGAGAAGCGAGTGCTCGTTACTCTGGGTCGGTAAAACAGCCCTGGAGTGTCCGAGGGGCAGGCGGTGAGACCTTGACATCGGAACAAAGAACCATTGTGAAGCCGAAGCGCAGAATTTAACCTGGTGGGTCTGCACGTAATGCAGAGCCAGGTTGTGAAGAGCGTGATACAAAGTAGCATTTGAAACGCATAAGAAAGAGGACCGCGTTTGTGTGAGTGCTCGAGTGTAGTTAAAGGGAAGACTTCAACGATGGAAAAGTAAAGTCAAAGTAACAGTGTAAGCGCGTAGCGAAGGAGGCGCGTGTGTGCAAGTAAGTGAAAAGAAGTCGTACATTGAAGTGATACGAAGAAAAGGGGCCAGAAGCCCATGGAAAAGGTGCAAGAAGCACGAAAGGAAAAGAAAGTGTAAAAGGGGCCAGAAGCCTGTGGAGAAGCATGCAAGAGGCACAACAAAGAGGAGGAAGAAAGGATAGTGCAAGTATGCACGACAAAAGGGAAAGAAATGCATTAAAGTGGTGCAGGAAGCACCTAAAGATAAAAAGTGCAAAGAGTACGAAACCAAGAGGGGGGCAAAGGGTCACAGGGGTAGTGCTGAGGAAAAGCCTCCGACTCTACCCCATGAGAGGATGATATATAAGAAAGACATATATATATATATATAGTAAAGGCATATCCTGACCAGTTGAATTGGTGTTTGGAACTAGAGGGGCCTAAGCTTTGGGAAAGGCACCCTGTGAAACCAAAAAGGGATTGTGATATACTGTGTTTTGTTTTTAAAGCTGGAAGAGGCCTGAGCTTGGGGGAAGAGTACATTGAGAGGCCTATTGAGAACAAGGTGAAACTTGGCGAAGGGAATCCCAAGGAACTCAAGGACACTCAAGGTATTTTAAAACACTGTAACGGCCCTGTGGAGAAGGACTTACGAACAGCCCTGTTGAGTGAAACCATCTTTTATTTATATATTTGTAGTGCGCCGGCAGCCCGCAGGCATCGGGGAGCAAACATAGACACGAAAAGTACAAAACAATAAAAGCGCAAAAGGGGAGCCCTAGAAATTAATCAGACAGAAGTCAGTCGGTTGAGACTAAGGGTTTTTAAGGCCTTCCTAAAGGATGGCAGGTCACGGTGACATCTAAGAACAAGTGGCAGGTCATTCCAGAGGCTTGCTGCTTTAACTGGAAAAGATCTACCAAGACCCCTGTTGGATTTCACTGTGGAACCCTGAATCAATCCTAAGCCTGAAGAGCGAAGGGATCTGGCAGGTCGATATGGCTGGCCCAGGGATTTGAGATAGTCAGGGATGGAGCCTAAGAGGCATCAGTGAACCATAGAACCAACTTTAAAAGCGATCCGTTCCTTGATCAGTAACCAGTGCAATCTCCTCCTGTGATCTGTGATCTGAGATGTGAGATCTTCTGAGAGTGCTTGTCACACTTTTGACTGCGTCGTTCTGGATTACCTGGCATCTCGATATATAAGAGGAGAAGGCGCAGATGAGAAGAGAATTGCAATAGTCTAGCCATGTCAATATGGTAGCTCTTGCGATTGTAGCGCAGTTGCTCTCAGATATGTTGGGGCAGATTTCTTTTAGGAGGCATAGGTGATAATTGCATGCATGATTCACATAAGAAATGTGAGCATCTGCATTTAGAGAGGCTTCCAATTTGACCACTAGGGTTTTGACTTTTTGGTGGATGTTAATTTTGTTGTCTTTTAGCAGGAAACTGCTCAAGTCTGTGGACAGTTTGACCCTAACCTGTTTGGAACTAAAGATCATAAGCTCTGTTATTGTTCCATTCAGGCACAACCAGTTCTCGGACATCCAACTATCAATATGGTTGTAAATGTTGGATAAAGTTTTGGCATCTGTGTCATAGTTTCCTGCGAGTTCCAGAACAATCGGGGTGTCATCGACATCATTTGTAAAAATGACCCCGAGCTTGTCGAGGAGGGCAGAGAGAGACCTAATGTGGAGATTAAATAACACAGGGGAGATGGAAGCACCTTGAGGCACACCACAGCGGATTGACTCAGCAGAGGAGAAAGCTGACCCCCACTGAATTCTGGATTCTCAGAGAGGAAGGATTGGAGCCATTTTGCAGACTCATTGGAACAGAGGCCTGTGTCTTTTAGGCAGCAAAAGGAGATGGTCATGATCAATAAAATCAAAAGCCGCTGAGATGAACATCCCGGCCTTTCCTCTGTCCATAATCCCCAGCATTTGAGTATGAAGGTCGATCAGAGTCGTCACAGTACTGAAGGCGGGCGAAAGCCAGATTGTCGGTTGTCTAAGGTTCCATAAGACTACACAAAGGATTGTAGCTGAGTGGTGGCACATTTTCCAAGGATTTTTAGGAGGAAATGGCAATTTGTGATGGGCCTCAAGTTACTGAGCTCTAAGGGATAGATGTTTTTTTTTGTTTAGGGGTGATTGTAACTTTTTTAATGACATCAGTAACATGGTTATGTCTGAAAAATGAATTGACTAAGTAAGCTAAAAAGGGAGCAAATAGCTCCTTATGTTCCAAAATTAGCTTTGGTGGTAACAGGTTGTGTTTCATTCGGAGGGTATTGTGTGCTTGCGCCTCTGTTATTTTAAGTTGGGCCTTTACAATTTTAGCCTTAAGTGCAGTGTCTTTGTGACATTGACCAAATTGCACCTGGTGAGAAGACCACCTGAAAACAAATGCCATTTTTGTTTAACCACCATTTTTCTTTTAAAAATACTTCCCATCACATTTTTGTACAGCGTGAGGGCAAGCATAGGTTTAGACACATGCAGACTTTTATTTTGGAATATTAGACAACGACGGCCATTAGAAACCGCAGTTAAAGGGAACCATCCCTTTAGAGTTAGGGCCAGTCAGGCATTCCATCAACCCAGGAACCATCGTAAATAAAGGTTTTAAAACTAATACTTTTGAGTCTATGGGCCTCATTACGACCCGTGCGGAATGGGTTAACGGGTTCCGCTAATGGATGCGGACCCGTTAACACCATTCCACACGATTACGAGGTCCCCTCGCGGGACCCGGTAAGGACGCCTAGCAAAACCATGTGTCGTTACCGGGTCCCGCGAGGGGACCAGGGAGCTAACAACGGGCCGGTCGTAATCGGCCCGTTATTAGCTCCCTCTCCCATTCCCATTGAGCCCTATGGGGGCTTAAATGGGAATGGGGAAGGTCCGGGCCCGGGTTCCCTGAGGGAGGAATTACCGGGCCCTCCAAACTCGGAATGGTCCGGTAATTTCCCATTCGGGGAACCCGGCAAAGGAGCCCGGTTTGGCGGCAGGCATGGAGCTAATAGCTCCATGGCCGGCGGCAACCTCGTAATGAGGCCCTATGTCTCTTGATACCATGCCTGTCTCACAGTAATCATTCACAATGGGCCTGAACTTGTACAGCTTCTTGTGAATCAATGGTGTCAGAGGGAAGGCATAGAGGAACTTGTCTTACTGATCTTTCTGACACTGCACTGGTCACCTGGCTACCCTCCGATTCGGGCCCAGGTACCTGCCCACCCAGATGCACAACCGCACTGCCTCCCGGCAACCCTTGCACTTGGGTCTGTATCTGTAACCCTACAGTCCCCCTACCTGTACTTTTGGACACCTCCTGCCTGCACTTACCCTTGCACCTGCTGGTTGCACTTGTTATTGTGTTGATCCCATGTACAGCACTGCCCCCTCCCCTTTTCCCTGGCACTTTTCCCCTCCCCCATCCCCGGGACTTGCGCAATCTGAATGTCACTTAGCCTAGTAAGATCATTGTCTCTGTCCTCCCTGTTCCCCCTTCCTTGCCTCGTCACGCCTTGAAACACTTGTGTATAGGCGCGTTACAAATGCCATATCATATCATACCATATCATCCAAAAAGTACAAGACTAACACTCCTCGACACTCCCCTCCCCCACCCCCCCAACCCCCCAAGGAAAAGTGATCTGAAGTGCATCTTGCTGAAATTCCCCATCGTGGGCTGAGTGGCAAAGATGACCAATTGTGGGACGAGTGGCAGAGATGACCAGGAAGCGGCTCTGATCAGGCAGTCTTCCAGTTAGGGATGCAAATAAATCCCCCGAAGACATAGGTACGCTACCACTGCAACAAGGACCTTGGTGAAAACCCTTGGGGAGTTGCTCAGAAGGGAAGATATATGTACTGATAATATTACTTGAAATGAGGCTACCCAGGGTTGATAGTGTGCTTAGGTTGGAGTATATCTCAATTATATTAGAGATAGCTGCCGCTCCTGGTGCACTAAGGCTCTGCCCCTGCCTCTTTACTAAACATAAGATAATGTGTAGTATACCAGAAAGCTAGCGCTTGTCCTGGAATTGTAGTACTTTATTTGTATGCTACAAATAAAGTACTAAATGTCAAGGACAAGCGCATTCCTTCTGCTATACTACACATTATCTTATGTACTGATAACAACGGCCTCCCACTGTGGACCTCAAGAACTTCTGTTCTTTCCTGAGGAGTATGTCAAAATAGGCATCGACTGAAGCCAACCAATCTCCATCTTGCTGTTGGCAGAAGATTCAGGGAGTAACCTCTCAGATTAGGATGCAAACCTACTGGTCTTTTCTAACCTCTTGCCACTGATGGCAATACTGGTGTAGATGTTCCCCTAATACAGAGGAAAAGATGTAAAAAGAAAAATATAGGGACTCGGAAGTTGCAGAAGATTTGGCCTGGTCAGCAGAAGCTGCAACTGAATACCTGCGCTTGGAATAGAAACCGCTCTCTCTTTTAGCGAGGCACAGAACTCTCATTAGGCTGGTTACCTAGACTTATCAGCTTGAGAAATACAATAATGATTTGCAGGTCTTGGTAGAGGGAGAAATGGGAGCCACAGACAAAACTGTTAGTAGATCCGACTTACACGTCGCAAGATCTTGTCAACATTTAAGATAAACAATGGTTTCTCATCAAAAGGCAGTTCCAAACCTTTCTCCTGCATGTAAATCTACAATTTGCACACATTCAGATAGGCATGGCGTCTCACTGCCAGCTTTCGGGAGTAGCACCATGCCTCTGTGTTAGTTATATTCCTTTCAATTGACAACTAGTGCATGGAATGATCCTTCGTTAGGTTCAGGAGGAATGAACATTCCTTTAATGCCACCTGGAGCAGAAGGTCTGAAGATATGTCAATTTCCTCTGTGATAGGGGTGTCGAAATAGGACAAGAAGATGGTTTGGATCACAAAGCATATCTCGTAAGAGGCATCCGTTGATCGTTGAAATTGAAAAGCATAATGATACAGTGGCAAATAGTGGACTTTTAAAGCAGTTTCTGGAGGTGACTTTGTGTAAACAAAGTGAGTAAGCCTGAAGCCATTCAGCGGGTTCAGAGTGGCTTTTCCTTCCAAGAAACATTTAAAATAATAATAGGTCGAAATTCGGCATTTCACAACACATTTTTCAGCAGAAATTGGATAAAACGCTATAGGAAATACTGCAATACTTCAGATGCCTGATTATCAAAAGGAGCCTTTCCCTGCTTTATGAATGTGTCACTACCAAACTAGGGGAAATGTCAGTGCAAATTACACCATGTTACAATATTAAAGTGCTTGAAGGACCTTTATCACATAATGGAAACTTTAATACAAATTTGTGGTGCAAGTTTAATATTTAATTTTTCATGCACAGTAACCTTGTTAAGACATTTTTAAAAGTAAGGGTTCCAAAGGACGTTGCACCAGCAATGTTGCACTAGATTCCTGCAGGAAGGGGAGCTTCTAATTTTTCAGATATTGAAGAGGTTTCAGACATAGCATCCTTGTGATGGTATGGTAAATGCAAACGTCCTGTTTTAGAAGGCATTTGTGTGCATCTTGTTGAGAACAGAATATTTGCCTTCGCTCTTTATATAACGGGGAAACATTCTTACAGGGTGGCTGCAGAAACAAATGCCATTCCATTTTTGCTGAAAAGAAAGTACCTGTTTGATAGTAAGGGAATTATGTATTTCCATGTATTTGTTTGGATACATTTTCGAGTATTACTGTGATGTTTATCTTGCTTTAATACTGCATACTTCTAAGCCATTTTGCTTGAAGTCCAGTGATGCTCTCAGATGATGTGCCTTTGTCTCACAATATGGAAACTAAAAACACTGCAGCATAGGAGCCTTTATTTTGCACTTTAATGTCCATTGTTCATGCAGCAGGCCAGAGGAAGGATTTTCAGTGCCCTGTCCTCACCGGCTGGCCTTATGATTGACACCCATGCTGTAGAATATGTGTGGTTGGACAAAATAGAATGGAGACACTATTTTTTTTTTTATTAACTTCAGCGTGATGGACTCAATGTAAACATTGAGTTCTCAAGCTTTTGTTACAAGTTGTTGATCATCAAAATTTGATAAAAATCCATGTTCGTAAAAAAAAAAAAAGCGTGTTATACGCCTAAGTAGATATATAAATCGCTAGACAATCACAGTTTATCAAGTCGTAGTGCATCTAAGAAATTAACTACAGCACAGCTCAATTTAATGCAGTGTCCAGCACTGGCATAAGTCCACCAGTCTCGATTTCCTTCTGCTGCAGGCATAAATTCGCTTAGATGCAGAGTTTGCTGTGCTGTGAGCCGCTCACACTTTGTTAACAGATGTTCAGTTGTTTGTGTATCACTTTTACAGAAGCGACACATGTTATCTCTTCCTTCATTGATATGTCGACGCCACAGCATCTCTTTGGTTTTGAGCGCGTTTAAGCAGAGTCTCAAAAATTGGGCCCTGTGATGACGAGAGGGACAGTTTGTCAGATACATGCTTGGCACATTTAGTTTGTGGGCGCCAGGTCCGGAGTCTAAAGTAGTCGGCATATGAGTACGACGATCAGTGTTCTGGATCCAGCACCAGAGTTCAAATTTCTTTTTTGATACTTGGGGGCGCATGATTAAGTCATTTAGGTTCATATCGGCAGCAGTTAGAATTGAGATCATCATCTCTTTCCACTCATCTAGTAGCTTCGATGAGCTCTGGCCTGGTTGTGTGCAAAAGATTTGGAAAGCTGGAGTCACATCTTGCGCAGAGCCATTAGTGATTTCCACAAAACGCAAGTGTGAAGCGGGTTCAAGGATAGTTTGTATCTTATTTGAACCATCGAAATGTATGCCGGTAGACTAAGAACTCACCACCAAAAAAGCTCTTCCATTTTCTGCCAAAATAAAATGTCAATATTCCATGCGGCTTCTGATCCAAAGGTAATTGCTGTAACAACCTTTAGGGCGTAAAAGGTTAAAACTGGGGTGAGAGTGAATTTACCGTAATTTCTGTTCAGCAGCCTCGCTTGGATGGTAAGTCGTATCATTCTGTTTTCTATGTCAAGTTTCCAATGGTGTTCATGTAGGGACTTATTGAAGGTAATTCCGAGGTAGCGAATAGAGTTAACGATCCCGAGGGCTTTCCCATCGACTCTCCACGAGAAAGCTTTCCGTTTTTTGGAATCCCGTTCGCCGATTATAACGACCTTTGTCTTGTCGATGTTCAGGGTCAGGTCGTTGATATTTAAATAATCTTGTAAGTTCGCTAGCTGCCGCTGAAGGCCAATTTGGGTACGGTCTAAGAGCACCACGTCGTCGGCGTAGATTATGCAGCCGATTTTGTTCTGATTGATTTTGGGAGGAAAGCATCTTAGATTTCTTCTGAACTCTGGTAGATCACAAATGAACAGTTTAAACAGGTCGGCTACTAGTGGACACCCTTGTTTTACTCCTTTAGTTGTGGTTATTTGGTTAGATAGAGCGCCATGATCATTCAGCCTCATGCGGATGGCGGTTTGGGAATGAAGGGCTTTTATGGGATCGATTATGTTGCGAGGACAATTCCAGTTATTCAGTTTTTGCCACAATTTGTCTCGATTAATGCTGTCAAAGGCGCCTTTCAGATCGATGAAAGCCAGGTAGAGATGGGTCTTGGACTTTAGAGTTTCCAGCTTTAGTATGTTCAATAGTAGGAGATTTACTTCCACACCCACACCTTTGGTGAAGCCAGTTTGTCTGATGTCGAAGATGTGGTTGGACACAGACCATCTTTCAAGTTTTTGGCACAAAAATGAAGCGAAGATTTTTCCTATTGTGTCCAACAGGGCAATTGGGCGATAGTTGGCAGGATCAGCCCGATTGCCCTTTTTGTATATTGGCACAATAATCGCTTCACGCCAGGAATCTGGAATCGACGTTGATGCAGACAATCGCAGGAACAGCATTTCAATGAACGTTGACCACTGTTCAACGTTTTCCTTGAGCATAATGTTGGAAATTAGGCCAGGACCAGCAGCATGTGATCTTTTTAAGGCTTGTATTGCTAACTCAATGTCCTCCTTGGTGATACTCAAGTCCCATGAAGTTAGACCGAGGTCAGGGACGGTTGATGCTTCCAGGGATGGATTACCGAAGAGGTTTGAGAAGTGTTGCTACCATTTTCCGGCATCAATTACATTTGACATCATGGAAGAGTGCCGGACATTGCCTGTATTCAGGATTGCCCAGATTTCACGGGAATTCTTAGTGATCAGTTCCTTCATTAGTTCCTCAGCTCGTTCTTGTTCGATGATTACTTTCTGCGATTTTAGCCAATTACGATATATTCGACGTCGCTGACGAATTTTTGTTTGAATCGAGTTGTTGTCGCTGGTCGCGGAACTAGATTTTTTTTATCGCGCGGATATCACGTCTCATGGCCTTTTTTTCTTGCGACAGTGTCGCTGACGATATATGTTTGTACCCGATTTCAAAAGATGGGGTTTAGAGGTGACAAAGTCATATAATAGAGGAGTATAGTTCACGGAAAGAGCTGTGTCCTGGTGACATTTTTGGCCTATTTTCTCGATCTTTGGTCCATCAATCCGCAGGCGATTTCCTCCCGCGTTGACAGAGATAGAGGGTTTAAATAGGCTACAGTCTGATTGCCACTCTACGATACAGGATAGACTCAGAAGATTGTGATCGCTAGATGGCATCTCAGTTATTGTCAGGGTTGTATCCTCCTCTAGTAAGTTGCATGAGACCCAGAAATAGTCAATTATTGAATGTGCCTTTTGATTTGACCAGGTTGGTCGTGGAGGTTGATCACCTGGGACATGTCCATTAACCATCGTGCAATTGCGGTTTCCAAGAGCGAGACTCCAATGATGACTCCTTATCGAAAGATGGTCAACTGGCAAAAGTTTGTAATTTCCAGCACTGGGATCATAGCTGAACCAGGAGCAGTTCAAATCATCAGCGCATATTATTGTCAAGTTTTTGTGAATCAAAAGTGTCTCATCGATGATTGTTGTGACCGCATCTATGAAGGTCTTTGTGCTTATTTTACTTGGATTCCAATATCCATTTAGGACTAGTAAATGATTTCTCGCAGAAGTTCTTGTTTCAGCAGTTTTTGGTAGAGCTCCTTGTACAAATGGATTCTGATTAAATGAGTCCACGAGACTCCACCAAGAATTGATTTTAATCAGCATCAGGAGCCCAGATGATGGGTGTCCCGTCGGGTTTTTGATGGCCGGGTTTAATAAAGAGACAAAGCCGTCTCTAATCGGAGGATCGGTTAGCCATGTCTCTTGGAGACAGATAACGAATACATTGTCCAATTCCAGGTCGCAAGAGTTGAATAGATGGATGAATCCGCGGGTATTCCAGGATAAGAATTCTCGTTTGCATTCAATAGGGATAACTGATGGCTAGCGCTGAAATGTAGCAGCGTGTCGTTTGACACTTTTTTGCGCCTCGATGGAAAGTGATCTTGAATTATTTGGAATTGATATTGCTTGACGAAGATCTGCACGTCGTTGTTCATTGCTTCCTTGGGGGCTGCTCCTTGGTCTTGATGGTGACGGATTAGGCCTGAGGGATAATGGTTCGATTGAGATATCGAACCCAAAGACGAGCAGGTCTTCTGTGGCGTTCAGCAGGGTATTTTTGACTGAGGCTGAGGTTATATGTAAAAGAACTTGGTCACAGCATTTCTCCGTGACATATTCCACGACTCGAATGTCTTCGGATTGAATGGTGCGGAGTGATGGAATACAGGAAAAAAGTTTCATCACATTATGCCGATTCAGATTAAGTTTGCGGTCTTCGTGGTGGACATTTTGTAAACGGAGTTTGCAATTCGGGTTTCCAGAGTCAGATTTTGAAGCAGCATGGACTCGTGAAATAAACCGAGGTTGTTTTTGTAACTGGAATCTTGGTTGTTTGGGGTTCAAGAACCCTGAAGTTTGGTGTCCTTGTTCAGCATCTTTTGTTCTGTAGTCCAGGTTGTTCTTCTGCCAGGGTTCTGGTTTGGAACTAGGCAAGAGTGCCGCACCAGCAACTTTGGGATTTGTATGGGGTTGATCAGTTTGCTGGTCGGTAAAAGAACCATCTGAATATATCGAGAGATCGCAAAGATCGATCTCCGATCCTGTTGGATTACTCACCAGACTTTCATGGTCGGACTCCAAACGTTGTCTTTTTTTTGCAGGCGCCACAAGGTTTGGGTGATTGGCCATTGAGGTTTTTTCCAGCGAGATGCCATTTTGGGGCAGAGGGGCTTGCAGTTTAGACTGCGAAATTAAACCTTGTTTGGTTGGAGGTATAATATTTCTGATATATTTTCTTTGCTTCGTTTTCTGTTCACAATTTTTGTTTTTTTCTCTTTCATGCCTGCCGAAGTGCGGTCAATTAAAACTTTTTTCACAGGTGTTTTTTGAACCGACTTAGAGGTGATCACTATTGATTTAGCAGGGC
Source organism: Ambystoma mexicanum (assembly GCF_040938575.1). Classification (NCBI taxonomy): domain Eukaryota; kingdom Metazoa; phylum Chordata; class Amphibia; order Caudata; family Ambystomatidae; genus Ambystoma; species Ambystoma mexicanum. The sequence continues at coordinate 476,729,512 of NC_090939.1, read as the reverse complement.
CACCAAAAATGCTGAAGGAACCTGTAGGATTCAATGGAATGGCAAATTGAGGTGGACATTTTGGATGTTCCTTTGATGTGGTATTTGAAGTAACCACTTGAGGTATTGTGTCCAGATTAATTATTCTGACTTCGTCAATTGTACTACCAGTGCCTTTTTCAGTATGCTCATGCTCAGAGGAAATAACAGGTAGGTGTGGATTGTTTGCGCAATCAAGAGAGGCCGTAGAGTCAGGAACAAGGATTAGAGGTTGTGATGGAGGCTTTACAATGGTATTGACCGCTGGCCTTGGAGGATCTTTAACGAGCGCCAAATTTGAATTCATCGTTTGTGTTGAATGGCGCATCCACTTTACAGCTTCAAGAAGGCCATCTGATAGAGAGTCATTTTGGCAATGGTGCCGTGCGGCAAGATCACTTAGCCGCTCTTGCCATCGCAGGGTCTGTTCCGCCTCCCGAGATAACAGATTGTAAGAAATTGGTCACGGCTTCAAATGTATCCATCTTTTCTTTTAGAGTAATGATTACAGAAGTCTGGTCTTTGAAGGCTTCATGAAGTGATTTATACATTTTTAGGAAGGGTAGCAAAGCAGTGGAAGAAGCAGCCAAAACATTGTTGTAAATCTGCATCGCTGCAGCGGACGAGAGACTCGGTTTAGATTTAGATCCGGATTTTTCAGCAGTGCTTGATTGAGAGTTGTTAGCGGAATCAGAGTGGACATCGCTAAAACCAGAGATGTTGACAGCTGGCAGGACATGACTGTCACATGGTAGCTGTGCAACTTTGGTGCGTGAGCTTGCTCTCCTGGATGTAGTGAGAGTGTCTTTGTTGATTATAAGCACGTGTGGTTTTGGTCGAGTCTCATTCACGCTGAGGCCACGCAAACCTCCAAGGTTTTCACCTTCAACTAGATTTACACTAGAGCGAGAAGAGGTCAGTTTTGAATTTCGTGAATTATGTGAATTGTCGCTTGTGAGGAAAGGCAGATTGTCCAGACCAGCATCATATTGAAAGATATTTTGAGTATTCATGATGGAGTTGGTCAGAGGGCGTGGCTGAGGAAGCTTTGGCATGCATGGGCGATCTTGAGGCTCTGTGCAAAGGGGCTGAGGTCGAATGGTGGCATTTTCGTGTTTCTTTGGTAGCTTTTCATTTGCATCGCCTTCTAAGAAGCGAAGGTTGTTTATTTCATGCTCACTACGGCTGACATCCTGTGGGGTCATGGTGTTAGTTTCAAAGTCGCAACCAATCACAGCTTTGATATTTGGGCACTGAATTTCACGTGTGTGTTGGTCAGTGGTGTACACACTCTTATTGATGCGCGTGTTTTCGTCACCATCTTGAGAGGCTTCCATTAACTCTGCGTCGGTGAAATCAAAGGGAGAGAAAAATTCATCAGCTGGTGCCGAGGTTAGCAGGTTAGGATCAGTTCGTTTACAGTTAGCTACCAAAGACAGACCTGATAGGCTTACAGGTACATGAGGTAGATCAGTCAGCATTAGTGGGTTACATGGAGGAAGGGTTTTGGAGAGCATTGAGTTGTTATTAGGCGCGAAGATTGATTTGCGCTCATCAAATACTTCAGCGAAAGTTGCAGCCTCTGCACAGGCGGATGTATTCGGCTCGCCAGTTCCGGCGAGCTGACAAGTGATTACTTCTGGAAGTGTTGGGGCCTGATCAGGAGCAATGTCACTGCTACCGGGTAAGGAAAGGTTATTCATCTCGTCCCTGTCAACTATTAGTTTGGATGTTATAGGCATAGATGTTGGGGTGCGCAATGGTAAGATGGGCCTTGAAGCTGAGACTGATGATATGTCAGACAATGCGTCAGTAGGGGAAGCTAGTTCGATAGGATGTCGAACACGTTTAGAAGCGCTTACCTTTACAGTCTCAAGAAGTGAGTCGGCTTTAAGGCAGTCCAGGGGTTTTGCATCCGGCGCTGTTGGATGGTTTTTCTGCGCGTATGTGGTCCTTCATTTCCTGTTTGTGCAGTCATTATGAATAGGTCGCTGGCGGTCGCGGATTGACGCGCTCTCCACACGTGAGCTGAAGATTTATGAGCTCAGATCTCCGAAAAAACTTGGAATGTTAGTGCACGAATGGTAGTCCCATAAAGGAGTCTGTAGCTGCAGCTCCTCTCCGGCTGATTTTCTACAATGGAGGAACGTAGAGTGACTTTAGGCACGACTCCGTAGGCGCTCAGAGGGAATCAAAGAGGTAAATCCTCCACAGTCTTCCCGAATGTAGTTTGCGCGCCACCAGCGCCAAACAGCCGCTCAACAGCCTTTAGGCCTTTACCCCTGTCGGGCTTAACGCCGCAAGGGTGGCAGCCTGTGTCTTTTCAGTAAGCCCTCGCTCACGTGACCAGGACACGTGACGAACGTGGCCCCGCCTCCTCCAGGAAGCGAGGTGCAGCAGGGATGCCGGCAAGAGCTAGGAGAAGCTCGCAATGTCGGGTGAAAGATCGCAGCTTTAGAAGTGAAACAGCAGTTCCTTTAGCTAAGCGACGCACAGGGCGGGCGGCAGCCTGTGTCTTTTCAGTAAGCCCTCGCTCACTTGACCAGGACACGTGACGAACGTGGCCCCGCCTCCTCCAGGAAGCGAGGTGCAGCAGGGATGCCGGCAAGAGCTTAGGAGAAGCTCGCAATGTCGGGTGAAAGATCGCAGCTTTAGAAGTGAAACAGCAGTTCCTTTAGACACTATTTACCTGGCTTGATGCCAAGCCAGAGTTCTTGAAGCTCTCTTTCCAAGCAATATCCTATACTTTCCTTTCCTTACGTAAAGTTTGGAAAACCTGAGAAGCAGGCACCTTCTCTTTACCCAATTTAGTGGCAAGGCCACAGTCAATTTGGCTGATGAATTAGCCTGTACCACCCTTTTTTGATTACCTGTATTTGACATCAAACGGGTCTAGCAAGAGCAAGTTCCAAAAAAGGCCTCTTCCAGGGTAGAGCTGCGAGGTTCAGCAGTGAGGATTCCAGGGGAATGAGCAAGGAAGCCTTCTTAGTTTTCATTTCTGCAAGAGCCACGTGCCCAAAGGCCCTTCCAGAAAAAGCAGCGTGCAAGGCGCAATGCCTCCAAGGCTTCTATCATCAAACTACGGAACTGCCCCTTAGGTAGAAGAGGTTGCTCCTCCTCAGGGGAAAATGTGGGGTCCACCACATTGGTTCCTCTGAGAGGAGACTGCCACATTTGACACTGGAGAAGCATGAGGAAGGACTGTCCGAGTATCAATGGAAACCAGCTCCTGCTGCTGAACCTGCAAAGGAAGGACCCAGTCACTAAACAGGTTTCACAAAAGTCCTTGGAAAGTCCAGGAACTGAACCAACTCGGACAAGGAGAATGTCAAGGCATCCACCATTTTCACAGATAAAGAAAGAACGACATGGGGGCTAGTAGGTAAAGTTCACTAAAAGTGGATCAGGGCACACAGATTCCTCTGGAAAAACAGGAGCTAAATGCAACAGCAGTTGCTGCTGGAGATTAAAATAAGCAAACAAGCTAAACAAATCACAGGCCAGGGATACTCAACACTGATTAACAATGCAGTAAGGGATGTGGGCCTTGGGGGAAGATGGGTGAAGGGCCAGTGAAAGGGAAACCAAGAGTGGAGTAGTCTGCATAGTCTCCGTACTACCCTCTAAACGGGGATAGCAACCTGTGAGAAACCAGAAGGTGCCTCACCCACTAGTCCCCAGGGATCTGTCATCCAGGGGGCCAGGACACGGCCATCGCATCTGATCCAGTTCCTGGCGGTAGACCAGTGCGGGAAGATCAGTTGGGTGAGGAATCTTCGGGGAGTGGGACACTGGATGGTGAGACACAGTATCCCCTTTTGTGTAACACCTTTTCCCCGTCCTACCAAGGATATTTAGGAACTCTACCACCCCCCCCCCGCCCCCTGCTTTACAACACAAACACTTTCTCACAGACAGCCCACTCTAAGGATAAAGAGACTAACACCCGAGTCGTATACCCAACATGTGACAATACTATGGTCAGGCGAGGTCAGGCAATTATCATCGACAATCACTCACACCTGACTTCCAATAAACTTCCCTACATGGATAAAAGGCGGAGCACAAGAGCACACTCTCAGCGAGGCAAAGCACACAAGGAAACAGCAGTTTCGAGACGGCAACTGAGCAAGAGAGGAATGGCATCAAAACCGAAAGGAGATTGCAAGGAGGGAGATTCCTTTGACCTTTTTGACAAGGAACCATTACTTTCCCTAAAGCTTGAGAGAAAGCGTGAGACCAGGAAACCAGGTTTAAGAATCCTGCACCGTGTATCTGAGATACCAAGGGCCCTCCCGTGTCAATTATGAAGGCAGAGAGCATCACCAGCCACCGTGGTACTGTCCTTAGCTCCAAGAACAAAGGCGCTCTAGTGAAAGCAACAGAGCCGGTGAGTTGGGGAGACAGATACAAGACTGGTCTGTGTTGAAGCCGAGGTTGCAAGCAGCAACATTATATGGCGAGCACTGGAATGAGCATTGTTAAAAGGCGTTTGATAAGAGAGACGAATGAAGTTAAACTGTTGATGAGTGATTGAACTCTAAAGCAAGCTACAATACCTTTGACAGTGTGGTCCGGCACCACGTAGGTGCTCAATCGAAGATCTCTGTAAGGTGTCCAGCTGAAGAGTAACGAAAGTAGATCAATTTGATCCAAGCACGGCAGAGGGAGATCATTTGAAAGTGAACCAATAAATGTGAATCGAAGTGGTCCTGCGACTGGTCAAGCAAAATCCTGCACGCAGCCGAAAGTCTTCGATTTTGATGAAATAAGTTTGGAAAAATACATGAATCTGCTCCGAGTCTGGCAGAGGGAAGCCAATTAAAGATTTTGTGGTAAAGTGGGTCTGAGCCCGGCAGAGGGGGACCCGGGGTGAATCGAAAATCACCCAAGAAGTTGTACATGAGAATCCTGAGGAGAAAGGAACTTTGAATGTTTGTTTGTCGTATCAGGCCCTCTGAAGTAAGAAACTTTGAATGGCTAAAAGACTTTGGTAAAGAATTCCCCGATACTGAGATTTGAACTGCATCCTCGTGCTATAGAAGCCAGAGACTGTGCTAAGCTCGAGTGTGCCGCCTTGTCACGTGCTGAAAAAGTGGGGAAGGGAAGCCAACGGCTTGAATACCCTGACATATCATTTCTTGAACACTTTTCTTTTGCAAAACGGGGAGGGCATGTGTGGTGGCGTAGGGTGCAGTTTCCTTTTCTACGGCGGTGGTGGTCCCGCTGTCAACAGGGTCTGCACCGGTGCTGCAGATGGTGGCGCCGTCGGTAACTTCTTCTGTATCTTCGACACCAGCGTGTGGGGAGTCAAAACTAATGTCCTGAGACAAATCTCTGGGAGGTGCCGGGGAGCAGGCTTGCTGGGCCCAGCGCCCATCTCATCATCGTCGTCCCCTCCGGCGATGACCACCTCCTAGATGTTCCAGTCGTCATCATCCCCCAACGTCTTCTGGGATTGTGTGGACGGAACCCATGTCCTTTTCGTCGGAAGAAGACAAATCTGTGCCCTGGAGCACTTCCACCGCTCCCCCTTCTTTGAGTCCTGAGGGGTCGGTCTCGGGCTTAGGGATGGCATCCTCTTTTCCGGGGTCTTCTGCACTGGTTTGGCCGAAACCCCCAGTCTGAGGGGTTGGGGGGGGGGGGGGACACAAGAGCCACTCTGGTCGCCGTCGGGGTACCCTAGATCGGTTCAGCCCCCTTTGCCTTTGAAAGGGCCGCTGCCACCTACTCGATAGTCGAGGACAATTCAGCCTGGATCACCTGGGCCTTCACGGCCAGGTTGGATACTTTATCCTGCTGTTTGGCCTTCTCCGGTTTCTCCCGCAGCTTGCCAGGGGTAGCCGACTTCCTCTTCGCTGAAAAACGGGAGCAATGGCTGGAGACTGAGACTGATGGAGAGGATGAGCGTGCCCTTCTCGTTGAGGGAACCACTTGCACAGCGAGCCCAACTGAAACAGATTTGCAGTGCTTGTCCTGGTCTTGGGCCCCCACGGATGGAGCACCCTCAAAGGACTTAGAAGCCCGCTCTGACTGGCTGGATCCAAGTGAGACATGCCCCTGTGGACTACACGGGGTAGAGGCCTTGGCTTTGAGCTACGCCGCAAGTCTGATGTGCCGATCCTTAATGGTACGCTTGGTAAAGCCACAACAGATCTCGTAATCCTCCCCCTTGTGCGTTGGGTGAAGAGGCACTGAGAATGCTTGTCCTCCACGAATACATTCCTCAAACCGCAGCTGGTGCAGAGCTTGAAGAAGGGAACCCCAGTCCTTCTCCTCCGACATGGTCCGGCATGCAGCCTTATGGAAACTTCGAAGAAGAAACACTCAACAATTCTGCCCTTGAGGGGCGATGAAAGACGGTGACAAACAGATCCCTGTTAGTTGGATGAAAAAACGATGGAGCACACAGGCTCGAACGAACAAAAATAGCAATTTCCTAGCAAAAATGCGCAAAAAAACCACAGAAAGCACTAAGAGCGAAACACAAGGACTCCAAACACTTGGACGTGCAGTAAAAATCTGAAGATGGCTGCCAGAGGAGGGGACGACGTGGAATATTCACGAGCATGTGAATCATGAGCATGTGAATCCGTGCCATACCCCATGCTGGAGAATAAACGTTTTAGCAAACATCCCACTGAATCAGATTTCTTTTTATTTCAACAGTCCGCCCAGGTGTTGCAGCCCATGCACAGTTCGACAGGCGAAATTGGGTGGCCCACAGTGGAATGGAGGGTGTGCATGTCAGGGTTCTGCATTATGAAAACTCTCAGGTTGCTTTATGTAGCATCTTTAGAGCAGTTTTCCGTCTCTGCACATCATGGATCAGCATTCTAAAAATTCTATTGTTGCTTTTTTTGCCTCTTTAGAGAGGCTTTGCAGCTCTGCCTGCTACAGGAGCTGGGCTATTCAACAGGTTGGGAAGGACAGAAAGCCTAATGAACGCAATAGTAAGCGCTCTTAGCATCAATAAAAGGTATATACAATATAAATAGAAATAGTGAAGGATTTCAGACAGTCCAGAATCATGACAAAAGGAAAGGTTTCTCACCAGCCAGACACACCACCAATTACAATCTGAGTTGCCACTGAATATTTTTCAGTGATTGGTCCAGAATTGTGGCCGAAGACTCTGCTCCACCAGTGGTGCCGTCTTGCATACTCTGTTATGTCCAACACTTCATAAGATTCATCATCACTTTCATGATCTTTGTATAAGGAAAAACAGAAAATGGAGCGTTGACATGAACATTCAGAAATAAACAGCATTAAAATGAAACAAAACAGACATTTCTAAGCACCACATCAGCAAACAGGATTTTACTTTTTTGATACTGCAGTACATAATTTATTATAATTGTTGCTAGCAATAAAGAAAAATACATTACTTAAACTGAACACTACTTTAACAGAAGATTTTGTTTGGCTTGCCATAGTAAAGGACTTCAATGTCTCATGAATAAAAAAACAAAGCCCATTTTAACTTAGCAGAGTTGAGATTTATAAAACGTCTTGTGCGGCTGTGGTCAAGCCTTGCTAATATTTCTTCTAGAATATTTCTGGTCAAGAGCTTTTACTGTAGATTGGCACCATTATTTACAGTTTAACCAGGCTATATCTGGTTACAAATATCGACCCAAACTGAGCCAAGTGGAGCAATTCCATTATATAAGACGAGTATAAGGTGTGGGTTGTGTGAGAAACCTGACGGTCTCTCCGAAAGGGAAAGCATAAAACCGGGAAGTCCAGCTGTTCCGTGGTGTGACAGGTGTCAACGGCACACAGGGCCCTCCCATGCTGATAGTCAAAGCACGGAGAAGCGATTGCCGACGTGGTGCCGTCCTTGACTCCCGAGACAAGATACTCCAACAGTTCAGCACAGTCGGTGAGTCGGCTAAGATAGAAAGTAAAACCAAACTGTGCTGGGCCCAAGGTTGCAGGCAGCAACCTTGTTGAACAAAGAACTTGTGTCATTGAACTTTAAAGAAACCCTAGTAAAAGGTTCAGAAACACAGTGGTCAGGTGTCGCAGGGGCACTCATTCACAGGACTCGGACTGAAGCCCTTTTGGGTTGTGCTGTTTTGGTGGAGACTACGAAAACTAAGAGGCCTTAGGCGAGATTGGTGTGAAGTGTCAAAGTGGTCCTACGAAGGTCGAGCAAAACCCTTTGTACACTCGAAAGTCTTTGACACAATGAGGAAAACTTGTGTGAAGCCTGGCTGGGGGCTTGGAGGAAAGCCTGGGTGGGAGGCTTTAAGGAAAACCTGACTTTGGGCTGAGATCCGAAATTAGGTAAAGGGAAGAACCTAAGGGGTCTTGTGATCTGTGCAGAAAGAAAGCTATGGGAAGGGAACCCCCCGCTTTTCTGATGAAATGATTGAATTATGGCCTGTTTTAGAATAGCTATGTGAACCCGACGGAGGGCTGCCAAGGGAAAAGCTAAGAGAAGTAAATCCTGCATTGTGACAAAACTGAGTGAACTGTGGAATTGGCAAATGTGAACCCGATGGAGGGATGCCTGCAAATAAGGAGTATGACAATGCATTACTTACCGTAAAAGGATTTCTGATGGCTGTATCTGCTTAGATTCACATGCTGTGCATAGTCCGACATCCAGTGGTCACTGCGGAGTATTGCATTTTGTTTTTCATAGTCGAAAAGGGGACGTCGACAAGGCGTGTCTGTAACACTATCCCTATAGTGACGTGCGGTGTACCCACAATCCCTCACGCGTCGAGGTCCCTCGGTTTGTATTTTTTCTGTCCTGAGGGAGCCTTCTGGACGTGAGCGAGTACAGAAAAGAGAGATATAAAAAGATGTCTATGTTCCTTCCATCCGAGCGGGGAGGGAGGGTGGGCGCATGTGAATCCAAGCAGATACAACCATCAGAAATGCTTTTACGGTAAGTAATGCATTGTCTTCTGAAGTTTGTTAATCAGCTTAGAATCACATGCTGTGCATAGACTAGCGAGCAGTACCCGGAGTTGGAGGTGGGTTGTGAGAAGGAACAGTAGAGAAAAGATGTCTTAATACTGCTTGTCCCACCTGGGTATCAGATCTAGAGTGAGCATCTAGACAGTAGTATTTTGTAAAGGTGTGTACAGAACTCCAGGTTGCCGCTTTGCAAATGTACTCTAGGGGAACATTTGCAATGAATGCTATGGATGCCCCAGTGCCTCGAGTAGAGTGTGCTCTTGGCTTGAAGGGTAGTTCTCTCTTAGCAAGAGTGTAACAGAGAGTGATGCATTGAACAATCCATCTAGATATAGTGGACTTTGAGACTGCATCCCCTTCTCTTCCTGCTGCCACCGAGGCAAAGAACTGATTAGTCTTTCTTAGTGGTCTAGTTCTTTCCATATAAAACATGATAGCTCTGCACACATCAAGTGTATGCAGGCTTTTTTCTCCCAAATTTGAAGGGTTTTGAAAGAACGTTGGTAGTTCTATTGACTGGTTGACATGGAATTTCAAGATGAATTTCGGTGCAAACCTCGGATGTGTGCGTAGAACCACTTTATCTTTGTGAACTGTTACAAAGGGGTCTAGAATAGAAAGAGCCTGTAGTTCACTTACTCTCCTAATGGAGGCGATAGCTATTCAGAAAGCAGTCTTAAGAGTGAGGTCCTTAAGAGTTGCCTTGTGCATGGGTTCAAAGGGTGAGCCCATGAGCCTGTTAAGTACCACATTTAGGTCCCAGCCGGGAGCTGGGTTTGCTATCGGAGGGTGTATTCTCTTTACCCCCTCCATGAAGGCTTTGATAACTGTGACTTTCCACCATGGCACTTTAAGTTGGGAAATGGTGTATGCAGAAAGTGCAGCTAGGTGGACTTTAATAGAATTGAACACTAGACCTGAGTCCAGTAAATGGGTCAGGTACAGAACAATGTGCGTGGGAGAGCAATCAACTGGGTTGATGCTTCTCCCTCTACACCAGATGACAAATCTCTTCCATTTGCTAGAATAACAGCGACGAGTGTTAGGCTTTCTAGCCTCCCTGAGGATGTCCATGCATCTCTGCGGGAGCTGTAAATGTCCAAATTCTATGATCTCAGGAGCCAGGCTGCTAAGTTCATAGTCTGAGGGCATGGATGCAGAGTCCTGCCCTTGTCCTGTGACAGCATGTTGTACGGGCAGGGAAGTTTCACTGGAGGAGATAGAGACATCTCCATCAAGTGAGCGAACCACGGTTGCAGGGCCCACATGGGGGCCACCAGTATCATGGTAACTTGTTCCTGGTGCAGCTTGTGCACAATCTTGTTGAAAAGGGGAGTCGGGGGGAAAAGCGTAAACAAATTTCCCTGACCATTGAATCGATAGACCGTTCCCCTTGGATTGGTTCTGGGGGTACCTGGAGGCGTAATCTTGGCATTGTGAGTTCTCCAGAGTTGCGAACAGGTCTATTTCTGGGAATCCCCATTGTGTGAAAATGTTGAAGACGATGGCTTTGTGTAACCGCCATTCGTACTCTGAGGGCAGAGGGAAGTCTCGCTGAGTTTGTCTGCTAGCAGATTGAGTTCCCCTGGTACATGTTGTGACAGTAGGAACATGTGCTTGAGAGCCCACTTCCAGATGTCCTGGGACAGCTTGGACAGTCCTGGAGAGTGAGTGCCCCCTTGCTTGTTGATGTAGTACATGGCTGTGGTGCTGTCCTTGAGGACCATCACTGTCTTCCCTTGTAGGTGTGCCTGGAATGCTTTTAGTGCCTTGAACACAGCCAGTAGCTCCAGTAAGTTTATGTGCTTGGATGCTACGCTCGGAGTCCACACTCTGTGAGCAGTCTGATGGTATAGGTGAGCCCCCCATCCTGTGAGGGATGCGTCTGTGGTTAGAGTGGCTTCCACTGCGGGGGTGGCGAATGGTTTCCCTTTTACCAGGTTTTCCTTCGACCACCACCTTAGCGAGAGAACCAAGGCCTGCGAGACCACCACTAGATCGTCCCATTGTCCGCTGGCCTGACACCACTGGCTGTTGAGCCACTCCTGCATTGGGCGCATGCGCAGGCGCGCGTGAGGTACCAAATAAATACATGACGCCATCATTCCTAGCAAGCGCATTGCTCTGCGTACCGTCACCTCTCGACCTGCCACATTTTGAGGGATCTGAAACAGCATGTTTTGGGCCCTCTCATTGGAGGGGAAGACGAGGCCGTCCTTTGTTCGAATTAGAGCCCCTAGGAATTGTTTGATCTAGCTGGGGTCTAAGCTGGACTTCTTCTCGTTGATGGAGAAGCCCAGTTGGAACAAAAGGTCTACAGTCTTTTGGGTATTTGAGAAGCATGTTTCGTAAGAATCCCCTGTTATGAGCCAATCGTCGAGGTAAGGGTATACTGGGATGGACAACCTGCGCAGGTGGGCCGCTGCCACTGCCAGTACTTTCGTGAATACCCTCGGTGCTGATTCTATGCCGAAGGGTAGCACTCTGAACTGGTAGTGTTTGCCCTCTATCATGAACCTGAGGTATTTCATGTGCGCTGGCAACATTAAAATATGAAAGCATGCATCTTTCATGTCCAGTGTTGTCATGTAATCTCCTTGAGATAGCAGGGGGATCACTTCCTGTAAGGTCACCATACGAAACTTTTGAGGTTTGACAAATGTGTTCGCTGGGCGCAGATCTACTACAGGGTGCATGGTTAAGTCCTTTTTGGGTACAAGGAAGTACAATGAATAAATACCTTCCGTTACCTTGTGGAATTGGATAAAATGAGGAGCCTTGGATTGTTATCATTATGATGAAATCATAGACTCTCTGTAGAGAATCATAACACCCATTATTAAGACTCACTGTTAGAATCACCATTATCCAATCATTACTCTTTGCTATGGAATCATTCGATTATTGCATTCTGTTTAGTTCTGATTAGTACATTGCTGAAGTAGACACTGTCATTTGCAATATGCTTTTAGAATGATACTGTATGTATATAGTTCTTGCCATTTAGAATGATAGAGAAACATGTTGCCACTTTGCACTTTTGCCATTTGCAATAGAATGACACTTGCCATATATTTGAAGTGGCATGTAGTGTTTTAGAGACATGATATATACTCACCATGATATGCTATGTATTCATGCTTGCATTAGAAATAGCGCTTAGGCTGAGAGAAACATTAGGCCTGTAATGACACACACAGTGGCATATTTGAAATGCCATGGAGAGACATTTAGAATGACACACATGTATGCTTTGTAGAGACACATTAGAGATATGTTTGACACGCTGACACACATGTATGTATGTATGTATGATTGAGTATGCACCTAGAATAGGTTTTGCATTTAGTTAGTGCTTGCATTGCGAGAAATTTGCGGTAAACACTAGGAAGCATTCAGAATGAGACATGAGGCCTATGAGCCATTTTTTGATGGAGAAAGACAGAAGTTGCTCAGTGCGGAGAAATGTTATGGTACACTGTTCGTAAACATTGGCAGACATACACAGATAACATGAACCCTTGTCTGAAAGGAAGCTTATCAGCTTGGCTGGTGTGCTTCATGGAGAGAACTGCAAGGGTTGGGGCCATTGGAGTGGGTAGACAGGAGAGAGGGAAGCCTTTTCACACAGAAGAGGTGCTTTAAGAACGGGGCCTAAAAGTGCTTTTGTAATGCAGAGTGATGCCTACAGTGGAGAGAATGGTATGAACAGTGAATAGATGATGTATTTCGCAACATACTCGAAAGGCCAAGGCAAAGAGATATGAGGTCACGCTGATAGCACACGACAGGACATGCCGTGCAAGTAACACTCACGCAAACAGCAGACTGACAGGCATTTTGCTAAACGCTGAGGGAGACACATTCTTAGACATTCTGTGCGTCATAGAACACTATAACCAGGAGGCTAGAATGGGCTGGAGTTGTTGGTTGCTGGAGGCTGCATGAGAGAGGGACTGCACTAGAGTTGGGGAGAGCCACAGAGATCGAGAGTTGGCTGGAGATGGTGCTTGGTGCAGCAGACTGATGGGCCTTGATGAGATCAATGAGGCAGAGAGAGAGCTTGGGAGTTCGAGTGACCAGATCTTGAGAGGCAGATACTGACTGACAAGGCACATGCAGAATGGGAAGTAATGTTTGGCCTAGGCCTTAAATTGATTGATAAGGACAGACACAGACACACACAGACACACACAGACACACACACACACCCCCAAGGGGAGAAGGGGAAACCAGACAGGGATTGTTTAGAGTGATGGGGTGGATTTGCCCATGGAGGAGATGGATGCTAACGCTTGCATTAGAACCACACACTTGCAGCACAGGCTTACATAGTTACTGCATGGTAGCTTTGCACCAGAAGTATAAATTGTGCAAATTAGACATAGCATTAGAACTACCTGCAATGTCATGTATTATGCTTAGCTGTGTGTATATAAATAAATGTATCCCATTGTTATAAACTGAATCGATTCTTTGTGTTTTCTTTGTGTCTTAGTGTTATTTGTTATTGCCCACGGTAGTAAGATAGGTGTATGTTATTAGAACACATTGCACATAGGGCCTGATACGAATGCAGTCAAAGGGGGGGGTATAGTGATCCACACCCCCAATAGGAGGTTGTCAGATTGTCAAAGTTTATCTGAAGACCGGAGCGTGCTTGCCCAAAGGGGGGGCAACACGACGGTTAGGGGTTTGGGTTTTCAGACTGACAACCTGAGATAGAGGCACGACCTCTATGGCCCCTTTTTCCAGTAGCTGGTCCACTTCTTGTAGAAGGATGGCGAGGTGTTCTGGTGTCATGCGTCGTCCCCTTGGGGGTCTGTACATTGGGGAACTGCTGAATTCTAAACAGTAGCCGAGGCTATGGTTGATAGAACCCAGCAGTCTGATGTTATTCCCTCCCATGCTGGAAGAAAGGATGTTAATCGGCCCCCGACCGGCGATGCATGGGAGGGGACCCGAATCTTCGAGTCATTTGGTGTTGGTGGCTTTGGAACCTCTGGGGGTGGAACCCCGACCGCTCCCTTTGCCACGGCATTGTCCTCTCTGGTTGTATTGTCCACTGGTACCTTGGTTAGAGGACCAGTTGTTTGCAGAATACTGCTGCTGCTGATTTTGCTGTTGGCGTTGGCCTCGATAAAAGCGCCTATTGTCATAGCCACGTCTGTTAGGAGGCCTAGAAATCTGGTCTAGGGTTTTGATGGTGTCAAACTCTTTCTTTGCCGTTTCTAGAGCCTCATCAACCGCCTTCCCAAAGAGGTTGGCATCTTCTATAGGCTTGTTGATTAGAGACGCTTGCGTTTCAGGTTTAAACCCCGAATTACGCAGCCAGACATGGCGTTTGAGGAGTATTCCTTGGACTAGGGAACGGCCAGCCGTTTCTGCAGCATCCAGAGTGTTTTTCACAATGCTTTGGTTGACTAGGGTCCCTTCAGTAATCGTGGCCAGAAGCCGTGTACGTAGGGGTTCTGGCACCTCCTCGATGTCCTTATGTAGCTTGCTCCATTGTGCATCTGCGTAACTTGCTAGCAAGGAGTTGTTGTTTGCAATCCTTGCGGAAAAAGCAGCAGAGGCTGTGATCCTCTTCCCTAGGGCATACAATTTTTTACCCTCTTTATCTGGTAGTGCTTCGCTGGTTGACAGCGGGACCCCTGCTCTTTTCCTTGTATTTGTCACCACTAGGGAGTCTGGTACAGAGTGGCCCCTGAGGTACAACGGGTCTGAAGGCGAGGGACTGAATAGTTTTTCTATCCTCTGGTTGACCCCTCTGACCAACGCGGGGGTAGATAGTGAAGGGATAATTCGTCTCCTTATTGAGGCGAGAAGGGGAATGGTTTGGCTGACAGGGGGTTTCTCTTTGATTACCTTCTCCACAAAGTCAATGTCAGGAGAAATCTCCCCAGTGTCTATTTCGAAATGCGCTGCTGCCTTGCGAAGTAGTGCATTAAATGTAGGTTGATCGTCTATAGGTGACGTGTTACTATTAGGTGAGTTCTCGGGAGGGGACAGGTTTAGGGCATCAGGGTCCGAAAACGCTGATGGGGACTGCCAGGGCTGTGAAGCACCTTCCTCTGGGTCTTCTCCGAAGCCCCCCTCACCTATATCTGGATTACCTTCAAAACCCTCCTCCTCTGGGTTTTGTTCCTCTTCGTTGCCTAAAAATTGGTCCTCCTCCTGGAAGTGGGGGTCCTCTCCAGTGAGGTCATAAATCTACATCCTCTTGTGAGGGATTAAACAGCTTCGCGAATTTAGCCCTGGGGTCCTCCTGAGGTCCCTCTCTTGCCCTTTTGGGTGTTGGTGGGTTTTGAGTCTCCATAAACCTCTCCATCTTCTCCATACAGAACTGGAGTCTCTCCAGGGTCTCATGAGGTACCCCTGGGTGGTCTGGGGGTGGGAAAATAGGGTATTCGCCTGAAAACGCTTTGACCTCTCCCATAACATCGAAGAAAGGTTTCCGTCGCCGTCTGAAAAGTCTTCTGGCAGGCTAGGAGTCCCTCTAGATGAAGGGGGCAGTTCCTGCCTTCCTTCCGGGCTTTTTGGCGTTTCTCTAGCCTTCTGAGCGGTATTCGAACTATCTTTCGCCGTCCGCCTCTGGCTATCGGTGGAAACGATCCTCTCCAGGCTCTCGATGATTAATTTGTCTTTGGAGGGCTCTGGTCTCGACGTTACGGGCGTCGCGTGTTCTACGTCGACGGGCGCTCTCTGACGGAGTGCTTCGTCTGGTGGTTTGGGGGTAGCGCCCTTATCTGGGGGAAGCCCAGTCGCTGGTCGCGTTTGCGGTTGCGAGGGGGGCTTAAGACTCCTACGGTCTGAGGACGACGCTGGTGGAACCTGCGTCTCGGTTAGCGCTGATGGTTTCTTCGTCTTCGACAAAGAAGAGTTGTGGGTTATGTGTTTATGGGAGTGTTTTTTTTGTGCGTCAGTGTCGCCGGGGTGTTCATCCCCATAAGCAGGGCGTAAGCCGAGCTTGTCGGGCCGGGGACAGACGACAAGGAGCGTGAGCGCTCCTTACAGAGGTCTACGACTTCCGAAACGGATGTCAGGTTATCACATTCCTCGTCACTTTCTGCGGCGGCGGGTAAGGAATCGGACCGCGACATGGCGTAGGCCGCCCACCTCTTGACCCTGCGGTCCTTTAAAGTCTTAGGCTTAAGAAGCTGACAAGCCGCGCAGCCGTCTTCCTTGTGATCGAGGGGCAAGCAACGGTTACACCGTTTATGCTTGTCTTTCCAGGTGAACTTGCCCTTGCAACGCGGGCAAAACCTAAAGGGTGTCCTCTCCATAGCCGAGGAAATATTTAGCTGCGATAACAACCCCGAAGGAAAGGGTGGGGAAAGGCATTCTCAGAGAGAAACAAGAAATGTCCCACGACCCCACTCTCCCTACTGTCTTTTGGTCGGTGAGGCCAGGCCACGTGTTCGGCAGAACCGAAGGATCTCCTCCGTCTCGTCCCCGCCGTCAAAGTTCTTGCTCGGCGGAGAAACAGCTTCTCAGCTACGTCGAGGGAGGGATCTATGTAATGGATATTAATAAGGAACGACCAAAGGTTGAGTAAATGAATTTGCAATGTCTCTCGAGGAGCTCCGCGTAAAGGCGACCAATATCTGGGCGGAAAAAAACAATCTGAGGGACCTCGACGCATGAGGGATTGTGGGTACATCGCACGTCACTATAGGGTTAGTGTTACAGACACGCCTTGTCGACGTCCCCTTTTCGACTACGAAAAACAAAATGCAATACTCCGCAGTGACCACTGGATGTTAGACTATGCACAGCATGTGATTCTAAGCAGATTAACAAACATCAGAAATAGTGATACATCTGTGAGCATTGTGGCGTCAAGTGTGAATCTGGCTGAGGGATATCCGCAGTGAAGAGTTGTTGAAAAAGACATTAACACTGTCGAGTGATACGTTTTTGAGTGAAAGGCCGTAGTGAACCCGATTGAGGGAGGCAAACGTTGCAAGGAGCATCGGAGCCCGGCTGAGGGGGATCCAAGGGGCGAAGAGCAATCACCCAGCCTGAAAGATTACCAAATTAACTTTTGTTTTGTTTATTGTTCAGCAGGCTGTTACGCTCACCTGGCTCCCACAGGGGCGTCGGTCGGACCCGGACAGCTGCGGTCTCCACCCACGTGATGCGTAGTGCAGCGATGACTGACTGGATCTGCCCTCCTAATCTTGTCTGCTTAACCCATAGAACTATTCTCCTGCAAGTGGAGAGATGGATTTAGCCACTTGTGGATTCAAGTGATGGCACCCCCACAGTCCTCCCCAACTAATCACCTCCGAAATGCCCTCACAGCAATCTCACCTTATATTCTTGAAAGATGAGCTCTCCATCCTGCGTGGATTTGCAGGGGCGCGTCGGTTCCAGTTACTTCACTGGTTTGAAGGCTCGGGAGAGTTCCGGAGAGTATTGACTCTGAGGTTCCTGGTGAGGACCAGTAAGTATTAAGTTCATAGAGTTCAATATGTCCGATGTTCACTCTTATTCCCCCCTTCCTTTCTTGTCTTGCAGCTGGCTCGTGAAAAGATGCTCTTGTTGCAGCTGGTGCCGCTCAGGTAAGAGTCTGTATTACCCGGCGCTGTCTGGTAAATGTTGCACAAGGAAAACGTGTTGTTTTGTCTCTCTTTACAGATGCGGCACATCAAAATATGGAGAGTCACAAAAGGATGCCTCCGGTGGTAAATCAGGTAAGTCTATGGTGGTAAGAATTATATTTTTTGGTTCCCTCAGCTCACCTTGTGGTTTTCTTGTGTCTCCTAGGTGCCGAAGATAGGCGAAGAAATGATGGAGGCAGCGCCAACCTGAAGGATGCTGTGAAGACTGGTGAGTATGGCGCGGCGCTGCAGCTGGAGGTGTGGCACGTGCAGAAATGAGGTTCTTTACAGGTCCGGAGACTAGATGGATCCAGAATCAGGTGTGGAATAGAAATAAGTTCGTTTTCTAACCTTGTCCCTTTCTTTCCTCTTTGTTTTAGGAGCTCCGGATTCGAGGCGGGCGTGGCAGAAGACTGGATGCAGGCTGCAGGCACGGTGAGTGTTACGCTGCTGGATGCAGAATAACGCGAAGCGTGTGTTGCTGGTCGGGTGTGGTTTAAATAGCCTCAAAAGTAGTCCCAGGTAAGAAGTCCCTAGAACCACACCCGAGTAAAAAATAGTCCCTTTAGAAAAATAGTCCCTTTCAGGATTCATGTTGGATTGGAGTAATTTGCAGCATGGTCTGCCTGAGGTAAGTAATGACTATGAGCCTGGCGCCTTAGGCGCCAGGACTGATTCCTACTATGAGCCTGGCGCCTAAGGTGCCAGGACTGAACCCAGATAGCCCCTAGCCGGGGCTGCTGAGGTTTTATTAAATGTCTAGATGCCTGCTCCCGGGGCAGATGGGCTTGGTCCGGATGCCTGGGGGTAGGCATCATGACACAGGCCTTCCAAGACAAGAGACTTTGTAGGAAAGAGACTTTGCCCTAGAAGGTCCTGGCATTGTTGAAAGGAACTGTAACCATGTGCTGACGAGGCCCAGGACTGTTCTGTGCTTGAAAGTCCTGCCTTGTCCCGTGCTAAAAACGTGGGGAAGGGAGACCCCCGGCTATAACATCCTGACCCATCATTTGTGAACACTTCTTTCTCTTCTTGTGAACACTATCCCACACTCTTTTAGAATTTAGCTGTAAGGATTGGCAATAGGTTTATTTGTATAGGCACTTTAATTTGACAAGATGCAACTAGGACTGCCTTATTATTGTTTGATGGTCGTAGCTTGCTCCCATCTTAGATTTAGGTTTAGATTTGGCGTTTTTCTAACCCATTTATACAGTTGAATAAACACCCTTGAACTGTGATCACTTGTGTCTGTCTTTACTGTTGCCACCATGAGTTCCTCACAGTTGCCTCCGATGTAACGTGTGAGGTTTAAAGATTTGCTCGGTCATTGGTGCTGCATACTTGTCACTACTTAATGTGCATGCATGTGTGGCAGTGAAAAGGGTGGTAGGGGTTGGATGGAAGAGCTCAATCATTGGCCTGTGCTTGTAGATTTCCACCTGTTGCCCTCCATGTTAACTAATGGTTCCGTTAAGTGGCTTGGACAGGAGGTTTATTGTGGCTGATCGGGTATCATGTGTCAGAAGAGGAGGAGAGGGTTAAGATAAGGAGTTGAGGGAATAGCGTAGGGGGACAGTAGCCACATTTTTTAAAAGTAGGACTGCTGGGAGGGGATATTTTTGTTAGGACCTTTGCTGAATATTAAGCAGCTAGAAAAATCCAGCAATGATGATTCAAAGAGAGGACTAAGCAAAGGTTTATAGGTTGTGGATTTCAAAGCTTGGATAACAGGATCTTGGAGCTGTAATGCCTGGTTAGCAATGAAGATCTTTGAAGGCAACATGGATCAAATAGCTGGTGTAGCACATTAATAGCAAGTGAAATGTGATTCTAAGTTTGAGATGCTGAAGTAGGGTGGCCACTGGAATCTAGACGGCCGATGCGATCATGGCAGAAGAGGGTTATGGCCATTGTGGCTTTGCTGCAATGGAAGAATCCCAAGAAGATAAAGGTGCACCATTGGAATTAAGCAGGTGGTCTTAAGAATTGATCACAGAGCTCATCGGTGATAGGAACAACAAATCCAAATAAAGCACCATATGTAGGTTTTTCTTTATATTTGATGATTTGAGAGGGATAGTTTGGTTGACCCCAGTATAGTTGTTTGCAAGAGTTAAAAACATTTGTAGGTCGAGGGGGCGCGGCATAGCGCATGCGATGGTTGCCACCTTTTGTTAGTGTCCCATGGAGTTAGCAGGCCCTCCGGCAACATATGAGCAGTCCAGCTCATCCTAGCGACATGGTGAGATTGGCTGGAGCACTGGAAGAGTGCACTGGGTGAGAGTGAAACCGCACCCGCTCTAGAGCCTGCAGCGCTGGCGGATGCCCACTGAGGCACAGGAAGGTGAAGAGGCGGGCGGCAGTGAGGCAGCAGCGGCCTGGAGCACTGATCGAGGCTGGTGGCAGCCATGAGGCATGAGGGGGCCTAAGCCCAGCGTTGGAGGATGAGATTGGCGTAGAACGGCAGGGGCAGCTTTTCCAGATGGAGGCTCGCCGGGGCATCCTCTTCTGCATGGACCTCCACCCCAGTTTTAGGGGGCGAGTAGCATGGCCCATGGTGGAGACCAGGATTGGAATGTGATCCTGACTTTTCTGGTGTGACGTGGACGACCGGCTGCCATTCTGTTGGGGCAGGTGAGGCTGGGCATGGAGATGGGATGAATCCTGCAGAGATTCACAGAACCCATGCCAAAAGTCTCC
Organism: Ambystoma mexicanum; assembly: GCF_040938575.1. Classification (NCBI taxonomy): domain Eukaryota; kingdom Metazoa; phylum Chordata; class Amphibia; order Caudata; family Ambystomatidae; genus Ambystoma; species Ambystoma mexicanum. Next base: position 476,709,248 of record NC_090939.1, on the reverse strand, counting down.
TTCAGGTGGCCAGGAGAAGGCAGCCGTTACCCGATCCTGACTCTGGGGGTGGTACTAGCCGGGAGGATCACCTGGGAGGAGAAGGGCCCCAAAAGGAATAGGAGGGCTCCACCAGCAGAGACGCAGTATTTATCTTCTTCAGAGGGGGAGCTTTCCATGATGACAGAATATTTCATGGCTTGCTGTCAGAGTAGGGCTTTCCTTCCCAAAACTACGCACCTTGTTGGTAGTGAAAGATATTGTGATCAGCATGGGAATCAGAGTATTAACACTGTGGCTTCTGATAAATGTAATTCTCCCTTAAATCGGAATCAATCATTAGCCAATTTAAAATAGTTCTCTAAGTGTATTCATTACACTGAGTGAATTAAATAAAGTTGAAGGGTGTATTTGTGATGTAGAAATCAGAGGCCCAAAACTGAAATGTGCAGTCTAGTCTTTCTAATGACCCACACCTGAGCAGGACTTCGGAATATATAAGGCCCCCTCAGGTGCAGGCCATAAGAACAAGAAGATGGAGCAGTAGTAGGAGTTGCCAGCCGCAGTTGCAGCAGCAGAAGCAAAAGAATGAAGACACCTCAGCCGCTGTTATCGTTGAAGTGGAGTTCGCTCTGAGAGGGTCCTCAGTGAAGAAAACCTGAACTTAGAGGTTGTGCAGCAGGAAGCGGTATACTGACAAGCTATCCCGTGTGAGAGAGACGCTCTCTTTATATGGCACCTAGTCCCAGTGGCTGGCGAGCACTGGAGTGCAGGAGGAGCAAGGCAAGCTCCTTTCCCAAGCAGCATGGGCCGCAGGAATGTGACCGAAGTGGTCAGATGTTTAGGAAAGCACAGAATAAGCGGTGGAAGCGGTTTGAGCAGACATGTGTAGAGAAGCCAGCGAGTAGGCCAATGTTAGGTAACCCCGGAATGCTGCCTACTAAACAATGGTTTGAATACCAGACTAATGCAAGGAAGTTACCTGGACAATATACTCACTTTAAAGGAAAGCCAGAAAAGGAATGTTATAATTGCTATTACCAAAACAAAGAGAGGTCAATACTGAATCAAGATAAAGACCTGCATTGCCGAAGTAAAGAGAGAACAATACTGCAGAGAAATTGTAACCAGTATACCCAGAGTGAGGAAGAGGCAGCAGTTAAACCTTACACCAGTAAGTATTGCCTAAGCTAAGGAAAGGCAAATGTTATAGAGACATTGTAAACAGTGGTTTGATGTGGATCAGTGGAAAAAACAGCACCAATGGGTATTGTGTCCTCACAGAAGAAATTGTAAACGTTGATGATGTTGAAAGTCAAGAACTTTTCTAAGAGTGTGAAGCAAGCCTTATCGCAGAGTCCTTGAAGTAGTGTTAGGAGTTTTTTATCATGGCACGTGAGTATACCAGGAAAGGGATTGTTTTTGGATTTTTTAAAACTTTATTCATTATTTTCCCAAACAGAAACATTGCAGTTCACACCTCATCACACATAGCTAATTAGTCCAAACATGAATTTCCTACTATATTTAAACAGTCAAGCCCATACCCACAGTTCCTGAACTAAATAGAGTACCTGTGCAATTGGTGGTTCAAGTTCAACGCCACTCAACCCAATAAGGAGGGTCCCATCATCTCTTTACTCCAAGTCTCTGGTAGCACCACAGGTCTGTGTTCCCACTGATTGAGTCCCACACCCACAGTCCGGTGTTTGCACTCAACCCTTCCACCCCTCAGCTCCAATCCTTACCCCCATATACATCCATCCTGCCCCCCCCCACCACCTCCCATGTCCCAGCCATGCACCCCAGCTCACTTCCCGGCCGCACTACGGGGACATAGACCTTTCAGACTCCCCCTGTGCTCTAGCAATCAAATAACGCTTATAAAACCCCCATATGTAGGTCTAGCACTTGGGTGTACCAATGTGCCAAATTCTGCTTCCATGTCATTACAATACATTACATCCTTCTCCCAATGTGCAATGTTATGGGCCCCTCTTCCCCTCCAGGACACGGCCATTCTTCTCCTAGCCAGAAACAACAGCAAACCAGTAACAACAGCAAACCTAACAATCCTCTTACGTGGGCGGGAGTCGTCCCTGTATACCCCAGCAAGGCCGTCAGCAGGGAAGGGGTGACATTCACGCCTATGATCTCAGACACCACCGAAAACACTGCGTTCCATAAACCCCCAATCCGAGTGCACCCTCAAGCCAAATGAAAGCTGGGGCATAGGAGCACCGTCTACACTCATCCGAGGCCTCCGGATAGAATCCGTGCAGTACTGCTGGCGTATAATGCATCTGATGTATGAATTTTAAATGTATTAGCTTGTATAGGCTATTAATCGCCACCCCCCTGGTTTGCGTGCAGCAGTTATCGCTACACCTCATCCGTAATAGGCTGGGCAAACAGTCACTCCCATTTCACTTGTGCCTTGTCCACCCACTCCGTCCTGTCCTCCATCCCCTTGCTAAACAGACCGGACACCAACCTGCCCTCGCCTCCACCTGTGATCACACAATGTAATATTTGGGCCACCACAGAGGGTTCACAAAACCCGGCTATGAAATCTTTGAGTGTATTCTTCAACTGAAAAAATATAAAAACAGATACAGGGCCGAGCCACCACCTTGTCCCTTAAAGTCATCTACTGAGAAGAATCGCCCTTGCGGGAACAGATCCTGAAACAGAGTGATGCCTAACCGGGTCATGCACTGAACATAGCCCTTCTCACACGTCAAAGGGATACCTGGTATATGCACCACCGGCAAGCTTGGTGAACACAGGAGTTCTGCCATCCCCTTCCTCTCTATCCCATCCAAGTGTTACTTGTTAGTTACACCATATTCAGAGGTCGCTCAAGGTTCTGTGGGGGTGTTAATATCAGCAAGAAGGGGGCTGCCAATGCCTGCTCCACTTGCACACGTCACCTATCTGAAACAGGGGAACTCCAGTACACCACAAACGATGCTTGCGCAACTATGTAATACAATTCCATATCCGGCAAGGCCAAACCTCTCCGAAACATGGGGGCTGACGGGGATTCCAACCGGACTTGCGGCTGCTTACCACTCCAGACAAATCGTAACAGAACTGCTCTCACCTCCCGAAAGTATGTTTTAGGCAAGGCCAGTGGCACGTTAAAATAAATGTACAAGAATCTTGGTAAGAGAACCATCTTAACCATAGAAATTCACCCATACTAAGAAAATGGAAGTCTCATCCACCTTTCTGTTGCATCCCGAGCCTGTTGTAGAACACTACCGTTGTCCATCTGGTACAACACCACCAATCTTAACCCCAAGATACGCAGTACTAATAGTATAATACTAGAAACTCAGCCTCGTCACGAAACTCCTGCGTCGGGGTTAATCCTCAACCTGAGAGGTCACCAAAGCCTAGCACCTCTGCCATTATGGGTCTGATACATACTGCACCATAGCGGAGTAAAGTGAGACCACTATTTGATGACTAAACAACTGCACCCCTCTATGTACATGCTTATCCCCAAGTAATTTGGCAAGTGGCTCAATGGCAAAAATCAGGGGCGAGAGGGGGCAACCCTGCCTCGTTCCCCTGCCCAAAATCATAAAATCTGTGAGGCAACCATTAACTCTCATCCGTCTAATTGGGGATGCATACAACAGCTTCACCAGAGCCAGGAACCCCTTAACCACTCCCATCCGCTTTAAAACTGTAAACAGAAAGGGCCACTCTACAGAATCGTACACCTTCTCGGCATCCAATAGCGCCACCACCAGGGCGACAGCGGGGTCCACAGCTGAAAGTAACACAAAAATGCATTGCAACCCATACAAAGTTGACCTACCCGGGATAAACCCTGATTGATCTGCTTTGACACAGCGAGGCATCATGGGCGATAGCCTAGTCGCCAAAATCTTAGCCAGTATCTTGTTATCCAGATTAATTTGTGAAATAGGTCGGTATGAAGCACACACATCCGGCGCCTTCCCCGGTTTTAAAAGGACAGTGGCCAATGCTTCACGCACCGTACTAGGAAGCATGCGGTCATCAACGGCATGTTGATACATACGCAGCATATGGGTGTCAAGGACAACTGCATATATCAAATTTGGCTGTGATGCCACCCGGACCCTGGGCCTTGTCCTAATTGCCCCATGTACCACCTCCTCAGTGAGCGGACAATTCAACAACGCTCTCTCCTCTGTAGTAAACCAGTACAGTGCAATCTGGTCCAGAAACTGGTAGTTCCAGCTGCGGCACATCACAGTGTTATGCATATAAATTAACATAGAACTCCCAAAAAACCCGACCTATCTCACAATCTGTATACCTAGCCATCCCATGCGTATCCTTCATGGCCATCACATGCGTCCTGGAGGACTCAGCCTTTCGCTGCCCTTACCAGTAACCTCCCCGGGCATTGTGCTTTCCCATATTGCCTTGCCGCTACCCGCCTCTGTAAAAACCGCACCTCTCGGAACCTGTCCAATTCTTGCTGCAGTATCACCCACAGGGCCACGTCCCCACCTTGATCTATATCCACCTGTATCCGATTCATTTTCCCCTCACTCTCTGCAAGCTCTTCCTGCATCACCCGCAGGACACCTGCCTCCTTCGAGATGCATTCCCCCTCACCATGCACTTACACCTCCCACAATACTGCCGGGGAGTGGACACACAGCTCATTCTCTGCAAAAGAATTAACAATCACATCCGAGATGGCCTTATGAAAACACCCTGTCCAAAAGACCCTCGCTCTTAAAGACCCAGCTCGGCCTGGACGCAGGTTCCCCGGAATATCCACTCCCAACAACACTGGCGCATGGTCGGACAGGGTTGGTGATAATATTTGACATTCAACCACCCATCCCAAAATGTCCTCAGATATCAGAAAATGATCCAGTCTGGAGGCAGACTGGTGCACAGAAGACCCAAAAGTGTACTTCAAATCCTCCCTGTGTCGCACCCTCCAAATATCCTTCAATGCCCAGGTCCCACACAGCCCAATTCTCTAGTAGTCTGAGTAGGCAATCTGTGCCCCCCCTCTGTTCTATCCATCCTGGGCACCATCACCCCGTTGACGTCTCCTGCCCAAATTATAAGTCCTGGCAATAGCCCAGAAAACTGGGCCTCAATCCACTGCAGGGAATCAATTGAATCATTATTCGGCACAAAATAGTTAACCAGAGTAACTAGCTGTCCCTGTAGGACCCCTGTGACCACCAAAGCCCTCCCCTCATCCTTTTTCATGCCTACAAACAGAAACCATACCGAATCATTGACCAGTATACATACACCCCTAGAGTAGCTAGAGTAGGATAAAAAGTACATGCTTTACCTATCCGTGACTCCCCATCAGGGGAGAGATGCGACACCTGAAGGAAGGCGCTAGCCACATTAGGTCTCTTCTGGTACAGTAGTATCCTTCGGGCCTTTGACAGGCAATTGAACCCCCTCACATTCCAGGACAGTAACCTCATTCCTTTAATCAGTAGGGCCCATATTTAAGTATCTCCCTCCATTATTTCCAACCAACTGGGGCCATTGCAGCAAGCCGGGAGGGCAAACTGCAAAACAAAAAGCAAAACCCCACAACACCCCATCGAGCCCCTCACCCACCGGCAACCCCAACCTGCCAGTTGACCACCCAACCCCTCAACTGTCACCCATGACTGCAAACGCAAGAGGAACCCTGTGAGCCCAACCACCCCACAGCGCTGTATAAACATGCGGCTGTCTCTGCCGCTCACACCTGAACATCATGCACCTATGTACCATCGCCTGCTGTGCTCAGTTACTATCCCCTTCCCCCACTCAGCGACGTGCCCCAGCTGACGGGGAGCATGCGGCAAGGTCTTCAAAAAGCCGTTTACCTCCTCCGGGGACTGGCTGTTACGCTCACCTGGTCTCTGCTGAGGCATTGGGGCACGGTTGAACTTGAATCACCCCCTTCAGGCCTCTCCCTCAGTAGAAAAGCTGTGATTGGTAGTATGTGGTGATACTACTCCTGCGTGGAGATAAGAGTGTGTGAGTGCGCCAATCTGTGATTTTTGTACCTCTCGAAGCCTTCACCCCAAAGTACGGTTTCTGTGAGCATACAGCAGCCCATAAAGCTCACCTGTGAATTATGGAAGATAAGCTCTCCGTCATGCTACTTCTGGCAGGGGTGCGTCGAATGGGATCTAGTTCCTTCACTGATCCCTGATAAGGATTAGTCCAGTCCAGCTGTGACTATGCTTCTCCTTAGGATTGGTAAGTCTTTCTTGAGCTCTTGTGATGCTGTTCGTTCTGTTTAATGTCTTTATATGTTGCTCCTATTTATGCCAGCAGTAATGTCTCTCTTTTGTTTTCTTCCCTTAGATGGAAATGCGGCCTAAATGCAGCTTTGAGACGCGAGACACGGCCGGATGGAAGATGGATGCTACTGCAATGTTCAACAGCAGGTAAGTGATGGTTTAAGGAAAAGCGCGAAGTATGGCGAAGCACAACCTTAAACTGACTTTTTTTTTATGTCTAACCTTGTCTTCTGTTTTCCCTTGCAGGCGCAGCTGTCGACGATGGATCGTGTCCTGCTGCGGCGCGAAGATGAAGATTTCGGCATTCCGGAAAGTTCAAAGATGAATACTTGGTTCGCCGAAGAGATGTACAGGTAAGAACAGCTTCCCCCAGTTGGTAAGTATGCTGGCAGGAAGCAGGATGTCCAGGAAGAAGGACTTTTTAAAGGTAAATCGGACCTCAGGCGACGTGAGCGTTACACTGCTTACAAGTGCAGAATAACACGAAGCGTCTGACTTGAAGATCGGGGCAGCTTATATAGCTGAGATCGTGGGCACGCCCATTAGGGCCGGCTTACCAGCCACACCCTGCCACTCCTAGAGAGTGAGCACGTGCGAAGGAAATCCATTAGCAGCCACACCCAAGAATACACTTGGGGCTGCTTAATGGATGGAATGTTCAAGGTTAATGCACCCTGCTTAATGGATAGAATGTTCAAGGTTAATGCATCTGAAGTGCTATGTCCATAATAAAAGCTTTTTGGTGTTAAATGGATGTGGTTGTTTACTTTTGTTCATGAGCCTGGCGCCAAAAGCGACAGGACAGTGTCCACCCAGGTCTACTGTGCATGTGACCCCTGCATGCCTGTGCCCCTGACTTCATGACCATGACACTGGCAGAAGAGGATGCGTCCATTGTGTTCCACCCGGAGCTTCGCAGGGATCATCATAGCATATTTCAGGCCCCTATCCCAGAGCCATTTCTTAACATCATTGTAAGTCTGCCGTGATTCCTGAACTTTGTTGGAGAAATCAGGAAAAATGTAATGATGTTCCCCTTATATGTCGAGGCCCCCTTTTCTCTCGGTTTACACAGAGTCTAAGTCTCTATAGTTCAACAGCTTCGCAATTACAGGATGGGCAAGAGCGCCTGGGATCAGGCATCCCCCACTGGAAATTCAGTGTGTCCGCTCTACAATGAAGACGGAGGAGAATCCCTTGGATCCCAACGACTCCCGTATAATAGATTCAACAAGAAGTTACATGGAGTTTTGATTAGCTAACTCCGGGACACCCACAATGCCTAGAATGTTCCTATTGAACCTGGATTCCAGGTCGTCTTGCTTATCTGCTAGCTCCTTGAGCGCCTTTTTAATCTGGGTGAGATCCCTCATCGCCGCCACAGATTCGTCCTCCACTGTTGACAATCTGGTTTCCGCCTCATCCAGTGTCCCCAAGCTTGTCCAATCGGACCTGCATGTGGTCCGTTTTACAGGTTAAAGTAACAATTTTCCCATCCAGCGACTGGATTCTTGCCTGGACCTGTGTGAACATTGCACAAATATCATTCAAAGCCTCATTGGCAGTGGCCGCCCCCGGTGGATGCTCCCCTTCCACGGGTAACTCTACAGCCTTAGCCTTCTAATTGCGCAACAGGATGTTGAACTGCAGCATGGACTGATTCTTCTCCCTTTTCGGCATCGTGGTCAGCTGGGGGCCAATAAGACAGCACCAGCTTCCAGAAATGGCCCCATTGTTGGCACAGTGGTTTGATGGCATACGTTCACCCCCCCTCCCATTTACAGAGTATCCTCCTCTGTGGCCCTCCGTCTGCCAGCACACACCTTCTCCAACAGCAGCAGCCAAACTGATCAGCCAGGGCAGGAGGGAGACATACCTCACACCATGCTATCCAGGCAGGGCCAGTCAGGAGCCTCCTGAATCCAATGGGGTAGCCAGTAGAACCTAGCAGAAGATGTGCTGTCCCAGTCTACTGAAATCCATCCTATGAGTTTCCCACATCAAGAGGGCAGCACTATTTTCAGTAGTAATGGTCCAAGTTAGTGTTACGCTCACCTTGGCTCTGCAGGAACACCTGGGAACCTTCTCTCTCGGGAACCGGTGTCGGGCCTCTGGTGTTGGGCTCTCTGGGGGAAATCTGGAGCCTCCGGTGTGATTCTAAAAGAGATGTGCAAGAACTGCGTTATGGAAAGGTGTTGGCAGGGTCCTTCCTTCCACCCCATACCTTCCCTGGCTCCCAACCCCCTGTGGGCTGTGCTCACCCTTTTAAATGGAAGTGAAGCTCTCCATCCGGCTGTCTCTCTAGGAGGGGCGCAGTAATGTGGAACCAGTTGCGTCACTGGTTGAAGGATCTGTACCCTGCCCAGACCTGCTGTGGTGTGGATTTATGTCTTTTGAATGAAGAGTACAGTTTCTGCTCAATTTCTGCAAAGTCTATTGTGTGCGTTTCACTAGTCCGTTGCTTCAGACCCACTGTCCTTCTCGTGCTGTGTATCTGTGTAAAGTCTATGCTGCGCAATGGTGCCTCTCCGTGCACGTTGCTCTTTCAGAGGCGTTGCTTCCATGGGACAAGTGCACTGGCTGCATGCATTGCTGTAGAATGCTGCCCTTATTGCATGCGTTAGGTTGGTGCTTTCCGGAATTCTTTAAGCGCTGCTTTCCCTATGCTCGCTGATGGATTCCCTTACTGATCACAGCAAGGTGAGTGTTGCAGAGGTCGTGGGTTGGATACTCTGTAAAAGTATTCCAAGTAATTGCTGTTTTCTTGTTTCTTCCTTGCAGGTCACAAGAGCGATGCCGCGGAGTGTTACACTGCATGAGCAGAAAAACACGAAGCAGAGATTGCCTACCTGGGTGTGGCTTATATTTTATTTATTTATTTTTACATTTGTAAAGCGCACTACAGCCCCAAGGCATTGAGGCGCTGTTTACATGAAAGTGTACGTAGTCATGTGTACATTAGGACATGCGGTTACTTGGTTACAACATATGTGCTAGGTTACAGAGTACAGATGGGAATGCGGCGCCTGTCTTTTAGACAAACAGGCTAGTTTTAATGGCCTTGCGGAAAGCTAGGTGAGAGTCGATTACCCTAAGGTGTGAAGGTAGTGCGTTCCAGTGGGTGGCAGCGATGGCTGGGAAGCTGGAGCCCCCTGCACGCACTCTGCAGGTTTTGGGCTTGGTGATCAAGTTGGTGTAGGCTAGCCTGGATGGCTTTGTGGAAGTGGGGAAGGCGATGCGCTGGGCGAGGTAGGGGGGTGCCAGATCATGGAGGCATTTGTGAGTGATGGAGAGGATTTTAAAGATGATTCTTTGTTTGACAGGAAGCCAGTGAACCTGTCTCCTTAGGTCTGATATGTGGTCCTTTTTTGGGAATCCCGTGGCAGCCCTGAGGGCATTGTTCTGGACAAGTTGGAGTTTGGCGATGTTTTTGCTGGAGGTGCCTCCGAGGAGAGCATTACAGTAGTCCAGTCTTGAGCCGATAGTGGCTCTAGCGATGGTAAGGCAGTTCTGTGTCGTTAGGAAGGGTCTTACTGCGTTGAGCAGTTTTGAGTAGTATGCTGAAGAGGCAGCAATGGCGTTAACCTGTCTGTTCATGGTGAGATTAGAGTCTAGGTAGACACCCAGAGTTTTTACTGTATGGGACACAGCGATGGGTATATTATCGATGGTGAAGGAGCGATATTTCTTGTTGAGGTTGCCCAGGATGGTAGGTGACCCAACGAGCAGAAGCTCGGTTTTGTCACTGTTTAGGCATAGCCAATTTTCAGCCATCCAGGCTTGGATAGTACAGTAGATGGAGTTGAGGGATATCCTATCTGCCTCATAGTCACCTGTGAGGGGGATGAGCACCTGGGTGTCATCAGCGTAGTTAGTATATGAGATACCCAGGGTGTCAAGAAGGTTGAAAAGGGGCCTAGTAAATAGGTTGTAGAGGGTGGGCGCAATGCAGGAGCCCTGAGGAACCCCACATTTGATCTGACTAGGGGAAGAGCATGCTGAGTCTGAGAAGACTTTCATGGCCCTATCCTGTAGAAAGGAGGTGATCCAAGCACATGCTTTAGGGGAGAAGTTAGCTGGGATGGAGAGGTGATGGCAAAGAGTATTATGTTCCACGAGGTCAAACGCGGCCGATAGATCAAGAAGCAGAAGGAGCGCTGGTTTACCAGCGTCTCTGATGTCGTCCATTTGATTTTTTAAATCTAGGAGGGCGGTTTCGGTGCCGTGTCGTGGCCTGAAGCCAGATTGCCGAAGGGCCAGAAGGTGGTGATCCTCGAGGAATTTCTGGACTTGCAGGTAGGCTGCTTTGTCCAGAAATATATAGGCAGCCACACCCAAAAAGCAGGACTGCTAATGCTGCTTAGACTAGTGCTCCATGTTGGAGGCACAGGAAGTAGCTGAGCTTCTATTAATCCAATGGGAGATGAATGTGGCACCAGGCTCGCCAGGCTTGAACCCAACTCCCCTTCTTTCTCTTTCTTAGATTGGCACTGGGCACCCAGTGATGTTTTAGGGACACATGTGGTCGAGGAAGCCGAGGGCTGTGTGTCCCTGTGTATGCTGCTGGTTTGAAACGTGTAGGGGGTAAGGCCAGTAGTGGTAAAACCAGTAGTCGTGACAAGTAGGCCAGCGACTCTGCACTCTGCAGCCCGGGGACACGAAGCATAGGTATCTCCCTTCCACACTGCAGATATGTCCCGCTCACCTTGCAGGTCCCACTGTTCATGCCTCTGCTGGCAGCAGTCCTCCTCTGCAGGGACACCGCACTGCCACCCCGATCCTCCCAGCTATGCAGTCACAGCCTGCGCCGGCAACAGTGAGCCGCTTCTTCTCGGCCTCACCAGCGCAGACCGCGGCCAGTCGCACTCGCAGCCCACACTGTAGTGGGGCCCCAGACACCCTGTTCTGAGACAGATCGAGCGCCACAGCCCCCTCCCCACTACTAGGCCCACGTTCTGAGTCCGCAAGGATTCTTGGTGAATGGAGCCGTCGGGTGTTTTAGGATTGGTACAGCTGATGCCCAATGCTCTCACTCGGCAGACTTGCAAAACACTTAGGCAAACAGCTTATAAACCGGCTTATGAAATCCTGTGGCAGGATATCAAACAGGGCTGCAGGTTGCCCGAAGACCTGTGGCCATCACGGTTGGGCTCTCTAGCGCCACTCCAGGAAACAGATTTTTAGTGGTAGTCCTGGCAGGTTAGTGGACCAGGAAGAACACATTGAAGTACTGCATTGTGGTTATAAATTGTGGCAAGGCCGCTACTGTGTTTGATGAACTGTGGTAAAAACCGTCTTGACAAAAACATTGTTGTGAAACCAGAAGAATTGATGTATGATATGATGTATGGCATTTATACAAGTGTTTCTAGGCGCAAAGTGTTCGTTTTCCAAGAAGAAGTGACCTTCAGATAAAGACTTTTCTTTCGTTTTGTGTGAACCTTTTCAAATGGCAAGTGAAAGACTTGTGGAGTAAGAAGAACTTTATGAGCAGAACTTGGCTATACAAAAGTAACTTTATTCTTTGGAACTTTGATTGTAAATCCTGCTTTGAACCCGAGTAAGGGGATCCGACCCAGACTACAAGGATGCATAGGTATCCAGTTTAGATTGAGTCCAACTGTTGTTTCTGTTAAATCTGAATTGCCATATTTAACCTTTATGAGCTTAATGTATGTATAATTAGGGACAGAAACCTTTTATTAGAGTGTTCTCATTTAGTTTTATTTTGATAGGCAGGAAAATCCTCTTTAGGTTAGGGATAGCGAGGCATTTATCACACCCTTTTGAGTTAATAAAATGGCTACTTGTGAAAAACCTTTACCAAGCTGTCTGCCTCACATTTCTGACCCCTTCCAGAGGCCTCCACCTGTTGGCGCTTGGGCACTGGCTCCTCGGTGGATGAGGGAGCTCCCTATGCCCCCCCATACCCTAAACCTGGCTCTGCATGGTCTCCATGACACCAATGTCACTCCAACACAAAGGTGCATCTGATACTGCAGGGGCAAAGCTGGGCAGGCAGAGGAAGACTATGTTGACTCCTACCCACCATACATTGAGCTCCACAGCGACAACCTACATAATATTTTGGAGCCAGTTGGGAGAATTCACCCAGGGGGTGCTTGGATAAGCGACTGGCCCCGCTTACACGAGATCGCAGGCGGTGATACCCCACAGCATTCACTCACTCGCTGCCCCACTCAACCTGCCAACACTGGGCAGAACCAGGGTTGTGTTCTCCTATACCGAGCCTGTGAAAAAAATCAGCATCGCCAAACACTCCAAAGCGACTAGAAAAAGGAGACGGCCTAGCCCCGATGGCAGCGGGAGAGAATCCCAAAAGGCAGAACACATCTACCATTGAGCAGGTTCACTTGGTGGAATCCTGCGACAGCTTAGACGATAACCTGGCCACGAGAGGTTTGTTGTGATCCCTGTTTGCGGACCTCAAGAAGGAAATTCAGAACGGCATGCTGGAACTCTCTGGCAACGTCACGCCGCTAGACAAGCAGGTCTCAGAGGCTGAACACTGTATCAACGACCTCAAGAATACTTCCTACAAGCAATCTGTTGAAATTTCAGAGATAGTGGCAGAGTGAATGCCCTCGAGGCTCTAGGGGAAAACCTTGCAGCCAAGCAGGAGGATCTGGAGTATCGCTCCAGGCACAGCAACTAAATAAAAGGGCCTACATTGACTTGATAGGAGATCCTGGAGGCGAAGTCCTTAATGTGAGCTGGAGGAGAAGTGTGGAAGATCTCCCTCCAATGCGACAACCAATTCTTCAATGCCCGATGACCGAGAGTGCTGCAAGCTGCGCAAGCGACCCAGCGGCGGTCAAGCCTGTCGGAAACCTGTAGGTGTCTCACCCGCTACCCCCCCCCGGGAATCTGTCATCCAGGTGGCCAGGACACGACCACTGCTTTTGGATCCAGTTCCAGGGGGTGGACCAGTGTGGGAGGATCACCTGGATGAGGGGTCTTCGGGAGTGGAAGTGGGACAACAGATGGCGAGACACAATATCCGTTTCCCTGTAACACCTTTCCCCCATCCTACCAGGTAGGAAACTTAGGTGCTCAGCCCGCCCCCCACTTTTCCAACACAAACACTTTCTCACGAACAACTCACTGTGAAAGAAAACGGACTAACACCGAGCCGTATACCTGACGTGTCCCAATACAATGGTCAGGCAATTACTGATCTTTACACACACCTGACTTCCATCACACTTCCCCATACGGATAAAAGGCGGAGCATGAAAGCACAGTATGAGCAAGGCAAAGCACACGAGGAAGCAGCATTTCTAAGATGTGAATTTAATACAAGGCGAAAGATGCCAAGACCGAAGAACAATGCAAGGAGCAAAGTGCCCTTGACCTTTTCACCGAAAGACTAACTTTCATGAGGCTTCAAGAATAAGAAATGTAAAACACGGAATTAAAGCTGAAGAATCCTGCATTTTGTGTCAAAGGTACCTGAAGCTCTCCTGTGTCCATATTTAAGGTGGGGAGAATTGTTTGCCACTGTGGTACTGTCCTTGGCTCCTACAAAAAAGTAGCACCAGTGAAGTCAGCACAGCCTTTGAGTTGGGGAGACCGATAACAATCCGGTCTGTCTTGAAGCCAAGGTTTCAAGTGGCAACATTGTATAGAGAAAACTGGTGAGAACAGAGGATGAGGCGTATGTTGCAAACAACGTGAATATAATTAAAACAGCAGATGAGTGACTGAACTTTGAAGCCAGGATACAATACCGTAGACAGAGTTGTCCGGCACCATGTAGGTGCTCATTCGAAAGTCTCTGTTAGGTATCCAACTGAAAGGTGGCAAATGTTTAAAGGAATTGTGAAATTTAAGTGGTCCTGCAATGAGTCAAGCCAAACCCTGTGCACATTCGAAAGTCTTCGATAGTTTATGTAAATTGACATTGGTTCGATCCCGGTCGAGGGAGACTAAATGTGGTAAAAGAGATCTGAGCCTGGCTAACGGAGATCTGGGAAGAACCAAGAGACACCCGAAAGAGAATATCCTACGAACATTGTGTTAAGAGGACAGGAGCCTGGATGAGGAGGATCCAAGGTGACGAACATTGTGTAAAAGGGATCTGAGCCTGGCTGAGATCGATCCGTGGTGAATAGTGAATCACCTAAATTGAGTACTTGTGAAAATCTGAAAGATGAAAAGAACTTATTGTTTATTTGGTTACATCAAGCCCTCTGAATGAAGAGATTTTGATACGCAAAGAGACTTGAGCACAAAAGGACCTGACGCTAATGGTTGAACTTTATCCTCATGCTAAAGAAGCCAGAGACTGTGCCGCGCTCAAGTGAACAGCCTTGTCCCGTGCTAAAAACGTGGAGAAGGGAGGACAACAGCCTGAACATCCTGACATATCATTTTGTGAAACTTCTTTCTTTTTTGTAACACTGTTTACATTTAGAGGTAAGGATTGGCAATAGGTTTATTAGTATAGGCCCTTTTATTTTGACAAGACACCACTAGGACTGTTATTATTTGATGGTCGTAGCTTGCTCCCATCTGTAGTTTTTGGATTAGATAGGCATTTATCAAACCCTTTTTGAACTGTGGTCACTTGTTGCTGTTTTACTGTTGATACCATGCCTTCCTTAAAGGCCCCAGGCACTGAAGACAGAGTGAATGGGGGTCAGAGGCTAGGAACGAGCAGTCGCAGGATGCACATATTGTGAATCCTCCTGCAGCCGACACGTGCCGGCAGAAGCGATGCACCGAACGGAGGTTAAGAGGATTGAAAAACAAAACAACGGGGAGCAAGCAAAAAGTTCAAAAAAGTCTCTGTGCCCAGCTGCCACATCCGACACCGTCCATGCGGAAAAAGGGACTCAGGTGAGGTGCCCGGGGTCGGGACCTCAAGAGGGTGTTCCCCATAGCACTATACTAAATTTAAAGGAAAAGCTCAATTTCTTTTGCTGACAAAGGTTTCGGTACTATCCCCATGTTGGGGGACACCCACAAGGATAGAGAAAACGGGACTGGACGTATGAGTACATAGAAGTATGGGATAGAGATCTGAGTAAAATGGGATAGGAAGGTGTACAAGGTGTGGGTGGAGGGTTATCATATTGCATTCTCCTGAGACGGTCTCCCCATGAGATCCTCCCGCTGAGTACGACCCCCAGGGGAACTATCAGGTAGCGGCTTAACGAACCTGGCCTCATGGGAAGGGGATCCCCCTCAGGGAGAAGTGACCACATCTCTGGATTCGCCACAGACTGTAAAGGCCCCACTTATGCACCATTTGTTACCTTGCCTTTAGAATTGAAAAGATTAGGGGGCGCTGTTGGGCAGCCCAGAAAATGGCTGCTTAGCCTGTGTGCTCCGTTCCTGCCTGATTGAATCTGCTGAATATCGGCGCTAATCCTCATTTCCCCCCCAACGATACTGCCACGATCCGTTTACTGACACCTTCCCCTCCGTTTGGCCGAAGTTTGGAGCGGATTCGGTGCCTGGGGCCGTTGGAGTGACACTCGGGCCCGCGACGGCCTGCGGATTCCCTTTCCGGGCCGCCATTGCCGTTTCAATGCTGCCTGCTGCGTCCCGGCCGGGAGGTGCTGCCCCGCTTCTAGCCCAGGCGTCGCCTGCCGCAGGCTCCCGGCGGTGCTTCCTCGTCGGGAAGATCTGCTCTCTCCCTGGTGCCCGGTGTGGTGAGACCTCCACCGCCCCACCCGTGGACGTGCAGTGGGGCGGCCCGGCGCAGCTGCTCCGACGGCTGCGGTGACAGGCCCTGCGGCCTTCCGGCTCCTGCTGCCGCGGGCTGAGCTGGAGTTCCTCCCCACCCATACATGTACGTGGCCCCCCCTGATCTGGAGGTGCAGGAGGCACGCTTGTCCCGCGCCGGGGCGCCGCACTATCAACTTGCAGATCCACTGACATCACGCGTGTGGGGCTCCTCATCTCCCGGCAGCCCGACTACTCGAGCGGCTGCATCTGCGGCGGCCGCGGGGCGTGGGTGCTGCCCCCCTGCGGCTCCCTGCGTGCACGGGCCACGGCCCCACATCCTCCAGCTTGGCCCCCCGGCAACGTGCCTGGGTTGGGAGGCACTGGGACACTGACGTATCTTGCTGTTGTGGAACCTGCGACGCTGCCCTGAGCTCAGCCAGGGCCTTCATGCCTCGTTGGCCCCAGCCCTGGGCTTGGCCTAAGGGAGTGGGGCGCTGACACCTGAGGGCGCACTCTCACGCCGGGACACACAGATCCAGCCACACCAAGGCCAAGGTGTGTGCTCCAAGCTACACTGTACCCCTCTGCTCCACCCTGGTGGGGGCCCCCTACAGACCCCAATACTTGCATTTCGACCAATGTGCTTGATACAGCCAAGGGTGACTGCCTACACAGGTGCCTGCTTTGCTCCCCCCAACCCTCGCTATCCACGGTTCCTGCGGCGGCCCACGTGACCACTTCTAAGGGTCCTGAGTCGACGTCTCCCTTAGCCCCCTCGCCTCGGTAGTATTCACGTACCTACGGACTGGGGATCTCCCACTGCGGAACTGTCACTTAGAGGGTGCCATCTAAAGGAGGAATCACCCCACTCTATCAACGCACATAGCCGAGAATAGTGTCTCCTCCTCAACCAGTGGAGGGCCCCCCACTCAACCCACTAGCAGTTCCAAGCACAGCGGGACCACCCGAACTCCAAAGCGAGACTAACCACACAGGGCTCGCTCGAACCCCCCCCCCGCCGGCTCTCTCCACTCACAGTGCCTACGGCCGCCTCGAAGCGCCTGCAAAGTCCAGTATTATACAGCCCCATCGGCTACTCTCCGCCCACGGCTTCTCCGCCATTACTGCCCAGCTGCAAACTGCCCTACTCTAGCCCCGTGGGGAAGTACCAATACTGCTGTACTCAAGCTACCGACAGGCCGCTACCGTTGGCCTGCCGCCACCCCCTCTACGGGTGCCCGTCCTGCGGCCATCATCTACCCTGCCAATTTGGAGTTCCCCCACCACAGCGATGCCCAGCAGGGCGCGGGGTGCTAGCAAGGTAGGCGCCATGGATAGGTTCACCAACGCGGCACCCAGGGTAGACCAGGCATCCTCCTGTGCAGCACAAGATGATAATGAGGCTCTACCGGACCCCACCGCACCCAGACTTAACCGCCATGATGGAGTCCATGGCTAAAAACTTCGTAGCTTTCCATGAAAAGCTGGACGACATCAACACAAATGTAGCCTCCTTAAGAGCTAAACTAGATCAACATGGGGCCAAAATCACTGAGGTGGAGCAAAGAATAGGAACCAATGAGGACAACGTCCACACCCTACAAAACACAGTCAACGAACTCGTCCGTGAGATGAAGCAGGTCAATGCCAAGTGCGATTACCTTGAATCAAGGTCGCGCAGAAATAACATCCGCATAGTGGGGGTTCCCGGATCTGCGCTAAAAGGTTGCATGGAAGTCACGGTTGAACAACTCCTCAAAGACCTCCTTAATAACCCCAAGCTCTCATCATTTTTCGCAGTTGAAAGAGCACATCGCTCCCTGGCACCCTGGCCCAAACCAGGAGACTTCCCCAGACCAATAATTGCAAAACTACCAAGTTAGAAGGACAGAGACCACATACTTTGACTGGCCAGAGAGAAAGGGGAACTAAGGCTGGACTCACAAATCATCAGGATCTTCCCTGACTTTTCGGTGGGGGTGCATTTGGAGAGACGCCGATTCGAAGGTGTGAAAAAAATGCTCAGGGACAATAAAATCGAGTACGCGATGCTCTTCCCTGCTCGCCTAAAATTCACTCATCGCAATAAATTCTTTTTTCCAAGGTCCCTGACGAGGGAGTCCAGTTCCTCGAGGCACATATCCCACTGGTGGATCCTCCAGAGGAACCTATGGACGACAATTGATACCTGGGCCCCTGGCCCCCACTGTAGTCCCCAGCAGCTGTGGCCAACCTATGAACTGCCCCCCCGATGGGCTGATGGTCCCACCCCCTTGTCCCACTTCAGGCCCAACATAGCCCAGACAGCAGCTTATCAAGATCATAGCTTCTTGGAGGGGGTGCGCCCTATATCCACCCGACTAACACCACACTCTGGGCCCGAACTTCGGTTGCCAGGCCTTACTGTCATACACTGGCCTAAGGCAGTATCAGCCTGGATCTCGCTATGCTAGATCATGTGTATCCTTTCGTCGTAACCTGTGTTTCATCAGCGGTTCAAGAGATTAATGATGTTTCATCATAAAATGTATTGATAAATGTGGGTCAGAAGGCAACGGCAGCCCCCACTGCAGCTGCAATGCCTTTTAAGGCGAAGTGTTCATGTTCAAGCCCCGGTTGGGCTATTGATCAGGCGTTGCCGAGTTGGGGATGGCACGCCGTGGCTTGTTCTGGGGGTGGGTATCATCACACTGCTAGTTTGTACCGGGCGGTGAGGCAGGAGGGAGGGGGCGTTGAGGAATGTTTTACAAAAAATGGCAGGATGGTTGTGACTGGTCTTACGGAGAGGCGTTTTCGCGCCATCACGGCGCACATGGCGATGGTCAGAGACGGATTCTACACCCGGGATGTCCCATAAACTGTCCGCATGGCTATTCAAATAATGACATGGAATATTCAGGAATTGACGAACTTTACTAAGTCGCGTAGGATCACGGCATATGCACAAAGACATGGGGTCAAGGTACTTCTACTGCAGGAGACACATGCTATGAAACACCTATCATCAAACCTAGCACAGACCTGGGGCCCCAACAGATACTATACCCAATACTCCACTCAAGCCAGGGGAGTTTTTAATCTCATCCATAAGTCGGTGAAGTTCGCACTCCACACATCCCACATCGACACAGAAGGTAGATATGTAATTCTTCATTGCTCTCTAGCCAATGAAGAATGCTTGCTGGTTAATTCATACGCGCCCAACGTCGATTCCCCCGAATGTATAGACGCAATGACCCCCATCCTTATGAGATATGTGAAAGTCCCCATTATATCGGGACTGTCAGGTTTCCTTCTCTTATTCAAGTTTCCTTTTTATTATTATCCTTTTCAGATTAGCTTTGTGTGGGTGGGAAGTTTTCCATTATAGTTGGTTAGGCCTTAACTTGTTGATTCAGAATCCTGGTTCTGACCCAAGGCAAGATGGAGCCTCACAGTGATAGCTCTGATTGGCTGGAAGACAATGCTGAACAACAATGAACATTCTAAACTGTCACTCTGTGCCTTTCATCATCAAAACCCCATCTGATAGGACGTGTTCAGTGGCTGCTCCTGCTTTAGTATTAGGCCTGGTGGATTTCATCCTTCAGATCTCAGCAGTTGAGCGGCTACTTTCTTGGGGGTTCAGGAGAAGTCTTCAGCTGGCAGGAATTCGTTTTGAAGATAGGAAAAGCAGGAAATCTTTGTGAATTCGCTCAGGAGATAAGTGACTTTATTTCTACTGTAAATCTGTTCATCTTAATAACAGTCTCCTTGAAAATTCGTTAAAAGTAGTGTTCCTACTAAAACTATTGAACTATGGGAGTGCGCTTGTGTTTCCAGTGCGGTGTTCCTTAGCGCGAGATTTTGACTGTCGCGTGCGTATTCAAGTGAGCGCGTGCTTTCTAGCGTGTGTATTCCGAGCGCGAGTAGAGGTTGGTCTCGTGCCATTTTAAACGCGCGTGTGTTTTATTGCGCCGGTGATCCTTTGCGCGAAAAGCTATACGCTGCGTGAGAACTACAAAGCCGTGTGAAATACAAAGCGCGTGTGAAATACAAAGCACGTGTGATTTTTAGCGCGAGTGTACAAAGCGCGTGTGAAATACAAAGCGCGTGTGAAATACAAAGCGCGTGTGATTTTTAGCGCGAGTGTACAAAGCGCGTGTGAAATACAAAGCGCGTGTGAAATACAAAGCGCGTGTGATTTTTAGTGCGGGGGTACAAAGCGTGAGAATCTGTTCGTCGCGTGCCATGAGAGTGCGCGTGTGTTTTTTCCATCGCGAGTGATTTTGCGCGTGAGAATCACTTCGTTGCGTTTGAACTCAATAGCGCGGGTGTTCTTATTTCGCGTGTCTCGCAGGAGAACATTATTGCGCGTGTGGACTATTGCGCGTGTGAATTATTGCGCGTGTGGATTTTTTGCGCGTGTGGATTATTTTGATCGCGCGTCTTCATCCGTTTGCGCGTGTTCTTCAACCAGGAAGATTTCTATGTGAAGTTCATCGATAATTTTAATGGAAATAACCTGCGTGTGCAGTTAGCACGTGTTTCCTCTTTCTTCAAGGATTCAAAGACTCAAGATAATTATAAATAGTTTGAAAAGTTTTGAAATGACAAGAAAGAACATTTTAAAGACAATCTAATTGAACTACCAGTGCATGTTGGAAAAAAGACAAACAAAGAACTAAGACTTCCAGTTTTGCCTAATGTAAGAAGTTGCTGGGAATTTCAAGTATCGCAAGTATGAGAGATTTTCAGCTTCTTATCCGCTTCTCTAAGAAATTTCAAGAGAAGAACCAGGTAGGATTCTCAATTATTAGTTAAGGATTAATGACTTCCCATTCATAAGGTTAAGTAAGTGAATTAAGGAAGTGTATATGTTATTCTTTATCCTCTGCAGGTTCAGCACTGATTAGCCTTGACGCAGTCTGCCTGGTGTTGTTTTGTTGTCCCATTCCCCCTTTCCCTTTGGGATGTAGTTTACAGAGCTGTATTGAAAACTAGTTCTGGGAAATACATCTCAGGGGGATTGTCGGGGGTTCAGCAGCTTCCGCGGATACAGGACCTCTCAGCCTGACAGAATGAAAGGCCAATAATTTAGTCCGCCCGAGCTGTCATGAACCCCGACGAATCCATGGAGATGTTAGGATCTTTGATTAGGGAGTTACGGGAGGAGTTGAAAATTTCTCGGGAAGAAAATGCCTTACTTAGTCAAAAGGTAGATGACTTAAGTGTTAAAGTTACACAAATTCAACAGAGGGGAGAAAGGAGAGAGGATGAGGTTTCAGGGGGCGCAGGTTCTCCACCTGAGTTAGAAAGAGAAGATCAGTTACCACACATACAACGGGCGCCTTCAGTGGCAGAAGGGGTAAGGAGTATAATTATGCCAGTTCCTTTGGCGCCCCCAGAACGTTATCATGGGGATTCCAAGAGATTTAGGGTGTTCTTAACACAATGTGAATTACATTTTATGAGTAGACCAGAATTATTTCCATTGGATGCTTCTAAGATAACATTTATGTTGTCATATCTTTCTGGGGAGGCATCTGCTTGGGCTGGGTTGTTGGTGAGTCAAAAGAGTGCGGTTTTAGAAAATTATACCAGTTTTTTAGAGATATTCCGAAAAATGTTTGATAGAAGACAGTTATCTCTGGAAGTAGATGGTGAACTTTTAGAATTAAAACAAGGTAATAGAGACTTAATTGCTTATATAACACAATTTAAGTCCCTTGTGTTAGAAAGCATGTGGCCCGAGGTTAAACAGGCCGCGTTGTTTTATCGGGGCCTTAGAGATGAGTTAAAGGATGCTTTGTCTGGAGTAGTTGAACGCCCTCCTACTTGTGAAGGTCTGATTGATTTGGTTATTCAATTGGACTTCCGTTTGAGTGAAAGGAAGGCAGAGAGACGACATGGTCAGAGTGATGTAAAGTCTATACTTAGAGTAGATAGACCTAAAATAGAGAGTAAACCCAAAGGGAATAATTCATCTCCAAGAATCAGAGGCCCGTTAACAGTGGAGGAAAAGACTAGGAGGAGAGATAATAATCTGTGTTTATACTGTGGAAGAGGTGGGCACTTTTTAGGAAACTGTCCTTACACTCCCAAGAAGACTTCTTCCTCAGCAGTCAAGGTACAACAGATCGCTAATACGGTGCAGACAGCGGTTCCTCATATAACCATAAATGTATCCTTATTTTTTGATTTGGAGTGTAAGGGAAATGGTCCTGTAATGATTGACTCGGGTGCGACTGGGAATTTCATGGATTGGGGTCTGGCCAAATCGTTGGGAATTCCAATTATTCTGAAGGAGGTTGTAGAGCAGGCTAGGGCTGTTGATGGTACATGTTTATCTTCTGGTCCTATTACTCATAGAACTGGTTCTTTAACTTTGGAGTTATCAGGAGGTCACAAAGAGATAATTTCGTTTGAGTTAATTGATGCCCCTTTGTTGAAGATTATCTTGGGCATGCCTTGGCTTACTCTCCATAATCCCCTTATTGATTGGAGTGCTAGGACAATTGACATGCAATCCGATTTTTGTAAAGAGAATTGCTTTTCAGGAAGTCTCTTAGAGGAAGAGGTAAAACAAAGTAATTCCGTGTCTAGTTTTCTGGCTGAGACTGGAATTGGAGGTCATGATGTGGGAGCTGTAGTGGGTCAACTTCCCCAGTGTTCCAAAGATTTCTGGGACGTATTTGATGAGAAAGTGGCAGGAGAATTACCACCCCATAGATCCTTTGATTGTAAAATTGAACTGGAGCCAGGAACAATTTTGCCTAGTAGTAGGGTATATGCTCTTACTGAGAAAGAGAATGATTATTTAAAAGAATATTTGTCAGAAAATTTGGCCAAAGGATTTATTCGTCATTCTAAGTCACCTGCGGCCTCTCCTTTATTTTTTGTACCAAAACCGGATGGCTCGCTTAGAACTTGCATAGATTATCGAGCAGTTAACAAAGTCACTATTAAGAACCGGTATCCTATTCCTCTCATCTCAGAAATGCTTAATCAAATACAAGGAGCAAATATTTTCTCAAAATTAGATCTGAGAGGAGCTTACCATCTTGTACGTGTGCAGGAAGGGGACGAATGGAAGACAGCGTTTAAGACCAGATTTGGGTTGTTTGAATATCAACTTATGCCATTCGGTCTATGTAATGCTCCAGCGGCTTTCCAATTTTTCATCGATGAGGTTTTTAGAGAATACTTGGATATTTTTGTTGTCGTTTATATCGATGATATTTTGATTTTCTCTTCTGACCTAGATCAACATCAGAAACATGTGCGCTTGGTGTTACAAAAGTTGCGAGAAAATCATTTGTTTGCCAAATTGGAAAAAAGTCAATTCCATACCGATTCTGTGGAGTTTTTAGGTTTTATAATTTCACCTAAGGGTTTAGAAATGATTCCTAAAAAAGTGCAAGCCGTTCTTGAATGGCCCCCTCCCACTAAGGTTAAGGAAATACAAAGTTTCTTAGGATTTGCCAATTTTTATAGGAGATTTATAGAAGGTTTTTCTCGGCTGGTTGCTCCTATAACGAGGCTTTTGAAAAAAGGAGTGAAATTTGACTGGGACCTTGAAGCAGAAAAGGCTTTTCAAGAGTTAAAACAAAGATTTACTTCTAGTCCAATTCTAATTCATCTAGATCTTTCTAAACCTTTTTTTTTGGAGGTGGACGCTTCAAATTTAGCGTTGGGGGCGGTGCTTTCTCAAAGGAATGAAACTACTGGTCAAATACATCCAGTTGCATTCTTTTCTAGAAAGTTTTCTGCTGCTGAAGTGAACTACACAATTGCTGATCGGGAACTGTTAGCAATAAAGTCCGCTTTTGAAGAATGGAGACATTTTCTTAAAGGAGCAAGACATACAGTAACGGTCCTTAATGATCATCGAAATTTATTGTTTTTAAAATCTGCCAGAACTTTGTCTCCACGCCAACTTCGTTGGTCTTTGTTCTTTGCAGATTATGATTTCATTGTGACTTTTAAACCCGGAAGTCAAAACAAAAAAGCTGATGCGTTATCTCGCCAATTTCCGGGAAGTGAAGACAAAGATTATAGAACCAGAACCTATAATTGCTCCAGAACGTTTTTTGTTAGCTGGAGCCATTAAAGAAATTGATTTTTTGAATGAAGTTCGTCAAAATATGTCCTTGCAGAAGATGGAGGAGTGGGTGAGACTGGATCCAGCTAGAAAGTTGAAAGACAATCTTCCTTTTTTTGATAACAAGCTTTATGTACCTACTGATGAGTTGAGAGAAAAGGTTTTGAGAAATTGTCATGAATCCATTTTAGCAGGACATCCTGGGTTTAGAAAAACTCTGGAACTGGTTCGAAGGAATTTTTGGTGGGAAAAAATTCGCCAAGACACCTTGAATTTTGTTAAAACTTGTGTAGTCTGTGCACAAGAGAAAAGTCAAGTTGGGAAGCCGCATGGTTTATTGGAGCCATTACCTGTTCCTCCTCGTCCTTGGCACACAATTTCTATGGATTTCATCGTTGATCACCCTCAAGATAAGGGTTGTACTACCATTCTTGTTGTGGTCGATCTTCTTACTAAAGAAGCACATTTTTTACCAATAGAGGGAGAGGTTACCGCGGAAAAACTGGCTCATAGTTTTTTGCAAGGTGTAGTTAGACTACATGGACTCCCAAGTCAAGTTATCTCTGACAGGGGATCTCAATTTATTTCAAAATTCTGGAGGGCCTTCTGTAAGAAACTTGGAGTGGAAGTTAGTTTGACTTCTCGGTATCATCCGGAAAGTAATGGACAAGTGGAGAGAGTAAATCAAGAATTGGAGAAGTTTTTAAGGTGTTATTTACAAGCTAGAGAGGAATGGGTGGATTTGGTGTGGTTGGCAGAATTCTCTTACAACAATTGTGGAAAAGATGCTACTTCTATGTCCCCTTTCTTGTTGGGTCGTGGGTTTCATCCTCGTTTTCTGAGTTTTGAGGTGTTGGAGGAAGATTCAGGGAATCCTAGAGTGGAAGATCGTTTGTTGATAATGAAAAATAACTTGGATAGAGCAAAAAAGGTTCTGGGAGAAAATAAGTTGAAATATAAGAGGTATGCCGATTTGAGAAGAAAAACTGGACCTGAATATAAGGTGGGAGACTTAGTTTGGCTTTCTACCCGATACCTGAAAATTAAGGGGAAGAATAAGTTCAGTCCAAGATTTGTGGGCCCTTTTGAGGTAGAGAAAATCATCAACCCTGTGGCAGTACGATTGAAATTACCCAAGCAGTTGAAGGTACATCCTACTTTTCATGTTAGTCTTTTAAAACCAGTTTGTTCAGGAACTAGATTCAGAACACCACCTTCCCCTGTGATTTTGGAGGATTCATCTGAGGAATTTGTGGTTAAACAAATTTTGGATTCTAGGAAAGTGAGGGGAAGGTTGCAGTATTTGATTGATTGGGAGGGATATGGACCGGAGGAACGATCTTGGGAAGATTCAGTTGATGTACATGCCCCCCGTTTAGTGGCTAAGTTTCATGCTAAAAACCCACACAAGATAGGCCCAGAGACTGGGCATTAGGAGGGGGGTACTGTCAGGTTTCCTTCTCTTATTCAAGTTTCCTTTTTATTATTATCCTTTTCAGATTAGCTTTGTGTGGGTGGGAAGTTTTCCATTATAGTTGGTTAGGCCTTAACTTGTTGATTCAGAATCCTGGTTCTGACCCAAGGCAAGATGGAGCCTCACAGTGACAGCTCTGATTGGCTGGAAGACAATGCTGAACAACAATGAACATTCTAAACTGTCACTCTGTGCCTTTCATCATCAAAACCCCATCTGAGAGGACGTGTTCAGTGGCTGCTCCTGCTTTAGTATTAGGCCTGGTGGATTTCATCCTTCAGATCTCAGCAGTTGAGCGGCTACTTTCTTGGGGGTTCAGGAGAAGTCTTCAGCTGGCAGGAATTCGTTTTGAAGATAGGAAAAGCAGGAAATCTTTGTGAATTCGCTCAGGAGATAAGTGACTTTATTTCTACTGTAAATCTGTTCATCTTAATAACAGTCTCCTTGAAAATTCGTTAAAAGTAGTGTTCCTACTAAAACTATTGAACTATGGGAGTGCGCTTGTGTTTCCAGTGCGGTGTTCCTTAGCGCGAGATTTTGACTGTCGCGTGCGTATTCAAGTGAGCGCGTGCTTTCTAGCGTGTGTATTCCGAGCGCGAGTAGAGGTTGGTCTCGTGCCATTTTAAACGCGCGTGTGTTTTATTGCGCGGGTGATCCTTTGCGCGAAAAGCTATACGCTGCGTGAGAACTACAAAGCGCGTGTGAAATACAAAGCGCGTGTGAAATACAAAGCGCGTGTGATTTTTAGCGCGAGTGTACAAAGCGCGTGTGAAATACAAAGCGCGTGTGAAATACAAAGCGCGTGTGAAATACAAAGCGCGTGTGATTTTTAGCGCGGGGGTACAAAGCGTGAGAATCTGTTCGTCGCGTGCCATGAGAGTGCGCGTGTGTTTTTTCCATCGCGAGTGATTTTGCGCGTGAGAATCACTTCGTTGCGTTTGAACTCAATAGCGCGGGTGTTCTTATTTCGCGTGTCTCGCAGGAGAACATTATTGCGCGTGTGGACTATTGCGCGTGTGGATTTTTTGCGCGTGTGGATTATTTTGATCGCGCGTCTTCATCCGTTTGCGCGTGTTCTTCAACCAGGAAGATTTCTATGTGAAGTTCATTGATAATTTTAATGGAAATAACCTGCGTGTGCAGTTAGCATGTGTTTCCTCTTTCTTCAAGGATTCAAAGACTCAAGATAATTATAAATAGTTTGAAAAGTTTTGAAATGACAAGAAAGAACATTTTAAAGACAATCTAATTGAACTACCAGTGCATGTTGGAAAAAAGACAAACAAAGAACTAAGACTTCCAGTTTTGCCTAATGTAAGAAGTTGCTGGGAATTTCAAGTATCGCAAGTATGAGAGATTTTCAGCTTCTTATACGCTTCTCTAAGAAATTTCAAGAGAAGAACCAGGTAGGATTCTCAATTATTAGTTAAGGATTAATGACTTCCCATTCATAAGGTTAAGTAAGTGAATTAAGGAAGTGTATATGTTATTCTTTATCCTCTGCAGGTTCAGCACTGATTAGCCTTGACGCAGTCTGCCTGGTGTTGTTTTGTTGTCCCATTCCCCCTTTCCCTTTGGGGTGTAGTTTACAGAGCTGTATTGAAAACTAGTTCTGGGAAATACATCTCAGGGGGATTGTCGGGGGTTCAGCAGCTTCCGCGGATACAGGACCTCTCAGCCTGACAGGGACAAGACATGAATCTTATACTTGACAACGTCCTAGATAGAGCGACTACTACTCGCAGGCCCACAACTTGAGCTGCCAGGCGACTTCTTGCACACATGAGTTCCCTAAATCTACATGATGTGTGGAGAACGCTCCATTCCCATGAACGGGACTATACATTCTATTCTACGGTACATGACAGCTCCTCAAGAATTGATTTGTTCCTTCTGTCCGGGAACCGGGTGGGCAGGGTTTCGGATGTCGGGATCCTGGCACACATGCTCTCTTACCACTCCCCGGTGCTACTGCAGATCCAACTGGGTACTACACTGGTGGGCCGACCCGCCTGGCGATTTAAATCTGGCGCTCTATCCAACATCGTCTTCAAAGCCGAGATCCTAGCGGACATAAACACGTTCTTTAAAAATAACAAAACTCCCGACACACCCGAGGGGACCCGTTGGGAGGCATTTAAGGTATACATCAGAGGGATGTGCATTTCGAGGGAGGCCGGGTTCCTCAAAGCCATAAGGCAGGCCCGAAACAACTCCGAAACAAAGCTCAAAACCCTAGAAATGGAATACGTTTCCACACCAGCTCCGGCGACCCTAGCAAAGATTAGAACAGAACTAGAATTATTTGAGTCTCACGCCCTAAGCGAGGTGCGGTACTATGCATCGTCCCATAGCTGCCCGAAGGTACAGTGAGGGAGACAGGCCTGGGAGAACCCTGGCCAAATTGGTGCATGTGGAGGGAGGCAGGACCCGAATAGATAGCATTATTGATGAAAACGGCTTGAGACACTGGTCGGACCAAGCCATCATCGACACCTTTGCTAGCTTCTATGCCAACCTATATGCCCCCCAGCCGGAACACACAGCCCAGGACCTGGACGACCTGCTAGAAAGCATTCCTATGACCCTCATCTCCCAGAACACCAAGGAGCAACTTGACGCTCCATTCACATTGGATGAGATAGTCCAGATAATTTCAGACCTTCCTAAGAATAAAGCCCCGGGCCCCGATGGTCTCACATCTGAGTTCTACCAGGAACATGTCGCCATTTTAGCACCCGTATTGCACGGAGTCTGGACAGAATCACTCCGATTAAACACCCTCTCTCCCTCCCACCTTAAGGGAAGCCCTAATAACAGTCCTCCCTAAACCAGGGAAGCCCCCAGAAGAATGCGGATCCTACAGGCCCCTGTCCCTCATCAACACAGACATGAAAATCTTCGCATAGATAATTGCTAACAGGTTCCTCCCATTCATGCCCCATCTGGTCCACGCGGACCAAAGTGGATTCGTTCCCGGTCGCTCTACGCCACTTAACATCCGCCGCCTATTCAACGTGATGTCCAGAATTGATCCGAAGGCGGATGCAGTGGCAGTCACACTAGACGCCCAAAAGGCATTTGACATGGTTTCTTGGCAATACCCATGGGCCGTGCTGGAAAGAAATGGGTGTAGGACCAAATACGATCTC
Organism: Ambystoma mexicanum; assembly: GCF_040938575.1. Taxonomy (NCBI): domain Eukaryota; kingdom Metazoa; phylum Chordata; class Amphibia; order Caudata; family Ambystomatidae; genus Ambystoma; species Ambystoma mexicanum. Next base: position 476,680,580 of record NC_090939.1, on the reverse strand, counting down.
ATATACTTAACTACTATATACAGGACCACTGGCCAGGGTGCTAGTCAACTCTGTTACCTCCTCCTACTTTGCGCTATACAGGAGGTACCCGTCAGGGGTGTCCATTCTCCCCCATCCTGTTCGCGCTGGCCATTGAACCTATGGCTGATCATGTCAGGGATCGTCACATCCGCAAGGGCATTCGCCTACAGGACACGCCAGAAATCATCTCACTGTACACAGATGATGTACTCCTATATGTCAGAAACCCCTCCACATACCTAGACCTGATCATCCGAGACATAACCAAAATAGGCACGTACTCGGGTTTCACCATCAACTATTCTAAGTCAGAAATTTTCCCTCTCACTATAGCAACTCAGCAACCGGTATGCAAATTCCCCCTACGCTGGTCCCCAGATGGCATTAGGTACCTCGGTGTGCAAGTGACTCTAACTAAAGCTTCCTTACTGGCGGACAACTACGAGACAACGGCACGGCTCATTGAATCCAAAATGCTTAAATGGTGCAATCTCCCACTGTCCCTCGCGGGCAGACTGTCCCTGATAAAAATTATAGCGGTCCCCAAGCTCCTCTATATCTTTGCCAATGTTCCGGTTTGGCCCGGAAAGCAATACTTCGAGAGGCTCCACTCGGCGTGTGCCCAATTTCTCTGACACTCCGGAGCGGTCCGCAAGAAGTGGCAACATATGATATTACCCTATGAAAAAGGGGGCTTCACAGCCCCAGACCTAACACTATATTGGAACGCGGGACAGGCCGAACACACTACTCACTGGTACGCACACCTGAACCCGCCCCCTCACGTCAAATTGGAGAAACTGGCAGGTGATGGGACTAACATAACCTTACTATTGCACCGTACATTCCAGATGGACGCCCCTGCAGACCTTGTGGCCACCACAATCAGGGCATGGAACAGTATTCTGCACTCTAAACAAGAGCAAGGCCCATTCTATAAATGGCTTCCCATTTGGCAATTCCCTGGACTTACTCCCACACACGACCAGCACTTCTCGCGACACTGAGAAAACCTGGGCTACTGGGCTCTAACTGACCTATACCCTGATGGCACATTTATCACCCCTCAAACATGGCGGCCCGAACACTCCAACTCCGCGCTTGAGCTACTACAATACTGCAGGCTGAGAGAGGTGGTGCGGGTAATGTGGCCCACGTACCCAGACGAACCCCCAGATTCACCTGAACTCCAATACATAGCAAACTCCGCAGGGAGCAGGGGCATAATATCCTCTCTGTATAAAATGCAGTTGGGAAAACTAGAGGATGTAGCCCTCAAACCACGGGAAGCATGGGCCAGGGAGCTCGAGACGGAAATCGCTGACGAATTGTGGAGCAAAATGTGTGTACACACACGTAAAGTCTCCCTTAGTGCCAGATTCCGCTGCATACAATACAAACTCCTCAACAAGCTTTATTACACACCGCACAGGGTAGCAAAATTCTCACATACCCCGGCTCACACATGCCCGAAATGTAAATCTGGAGAGGCAGATCATGTACACATGTTTTGGTCCCGTGCTGCACTAAATACGTTTTGGATGGAAGTGACAAAGGCTCTCTCAGAGATAATTGGGTCCCCAGTGGACTTGGACCCATTAGCCTTGCTGTTTGGAATTTGGGCTGGGGAAAATGAAAGAAAAATTTCTAAATGGAAGTGCGCATGCCCCCCCCCCCCTCGAGATGTGGCTGAAAGCCCTCACTTGGGTACAAATGTGTGAAGAAGAGTATATCGGATCCTTGCCCATGCCATCCCGTCCCAAAAATGTATGTGCGGAATTCTGCAGCTATCTGAACAATAGAGACGAGGTTAAGTGGAGCCCCACCACCCCCCCCCCCAATCAGGCCCGCCTAACTCACCATAGGAACTGAGTAATTTGCGATCCTCTGGACCGTCAAACCCCCCCTTCCCAGTCTGTATTGCCTGAAATAACTATGACTTACTGCTGTCATGTGATACTGTGGTGTTAGCTTGTCTCTGTGCACTCTAATGTACCTGTCTTAACTTTCTGCCAATAAACAAAAGTTAAAAAAAAAAGAATTGAAAAGATTATGTAAACCAACAGGTGGAACTGATGATAATGCTAGGTACACCATTCCTCCCACCAGATCGATCATTTTGGACTCTGCACTACAGTAATACACCACCCATCGATGAGATTCTTAATTCCAGCAAATTATAAAATAGTCTATGAGGGATAGGAATGGGCTGATGCGCTCTACCCTCCACCCATGACTTCACCGAAAAAACAGCCCAGACATCAATTTACAGGTGTATTTTGAGTCATTTGAGAAACATACCAGCTGCTACAAAAAAGGTAGAAGTTCACTGCCAACCTTTTCGTTGGCTGAAAATCATTCTAGTACATTGTATTTGGAACTAGTTTTGTCATGCTTTTAACTAATGCAGAACTTCTACCAAAGCACTTACTGAAGTGCGTTGTTTTGAACCCACAGCCTGAGTTTTTTAAACTGTAAAACTGCTAAAGGTCCAGAACTTCAACAATAGAGATCAAGAACAAGACGACTCGGGGACAGCGTCCATGATAGCAGCTCTCCTCTAGAGCTCTCGCATCCGGCGCTATCGAAGGACAGATAAATGCGTTACTAAGGCAACTACCAGATTCCTGATATCCCTAGCAGCCTGGCTCCGTTTCATGATCCTGCAAGTGAGGGACAAGAAGCCAGTTCCGCGTCGGCTGGACGTGACGGAACACTCAAGGCAGACCACCCGCCTCCCAGCGAGATCCAGTGAATTCCCCCTAGCACATCGGGACCCGGAGATACTCCCAACCAGGATTCCGACCTCCCGTGAGGCCCCTGGCCCCATCTGGTCATGCCTGCAGTGTGCGTTGTGTGGTGACGCGCACTTCAACCTCCCGATGGCTGGGGAGCCCCCCCTTGCCACATTGCGCTACCCGGGACGGCGCCCCAGACTGGAGCGGAGCCATCGGAGGGGGGGAATATCATTGTGAAGGAAGTTGTGGCAGCCATAGTACCTGTGGGCTTTAGCCCCTCGTCAGAAGCCTGCTGCAGAGATTTTCTGCTAATTTTAACATTTTCTTAACCTCGTTGGAGGCACCAGCGCAATCGAGGCAGCCCACACACTGGCCAGTGAGACCCGTAAAAATCCCACCAGTGCATCAGGACCTGGGGGTACTCCTTACCATGATCCCGACCTCCTGGGAAGCCCCTGGCTCCTGCAGGACACTGCTGAAGTGTGCAGCAATGCGCACTCCAACCACCCGACGGCTGGGGAATCCCCCTTGCCACATTGCACTACTCAGACAGGCGCCTGGACCCGTGGTGAGCAATTGGAGGGGGGAAATATCTTTGTGGGGGAGATTGTGTCAGCTGTAGTACATGTGGGCCCTGGCCCCTATCCAGATGCCCGCTGCGGAGGGTTCCCGCTAATTTGAACCTCGCTGGAGGCCCCGGCGCACCCTCCCATAAGATAATTCTGTCAACGACATGGCTGATGGGCACACACTGGAGACACCATTGAAGAGCCGGCTCCTCTGGGTCCCCCCCTTTCCCACAGGTGCGCCTGTGATCCCGATGCAGTGAGTACCAACACTAAAATTGTAGTGACAACCTGCAAAGCACCCACTATCACAACCCTGCCAGTACTGGATATGAACCATCCTTATCTGTGATATACATAGATACATGTGCCATTGAAGACCGGAACAGTAGAAACCACCCTGCCCACCACCTGGGATGGATTACTGATGGACGCGGTAGTCCTACTAAATCATTACCCAGCCACAGCCTGCTGAAAATACTTGCAGGGCACCCTCAATGAATCCACTACCTGGAACCACGCCGTTACCTCCTGCCTGACGGCACCTCTATCGTGTGCGGGTATACTGCCTGATACGGGCTGTACACAGTGGCACTGTGCGGAACACTGACACCTTTGAGACGCCTCCCCCTCTACTGGTAAACCTGGCTCGCTGCACACAATGACCAAAGGGGGAGCAAAAAACAGCGGTGCATGAGCCAGTACACTAAAACCACTCCTAAACGTTCAACCTCTGTCGGCACGCCCGCTGACGCAGAAATCGAGACCACCCCGATGGAACTCGGAGACTCCGCGCATGTTGGCATGCATGCAGGAGGGATTTGCTAAAGTGCATAACAAACTTAACAATATGACTACCACTATTGACTCCATTAAGTTACGGAATGACAGGACGGACCCGCATATTTTGGAAACCGAGACACGGGTGGGCACGGTGGAAGACAGCATGTCCACAATGCAGGCTGAACTGGCTACACTCTCCTGGCAGGTACACCAAGAGGAGAAAAAGAAGGACGACCTGGAATCCAGATCCCGTCATAACAACTTCCGCATTATAGGAGTCCCTGAGTCCAACTCCGAACCCTCCCTGGAACAATTAATGGAATCCATCCTACTACCGCTTCTGGGGAACCCAGCATTATCCCCGCAATTTGCTATTGAGCGAGCCCACAGCTCCCTGGCCCCTAAACCACCTATTATTGCCTGCATCCGAAATTACCGGAACCGACGTGCGATCCTCCGAGCAGCACGGGAACAAGGAGACCTACTGTTAGGATCCAACAGGATACACATCTATCCAGGCTTCTCTGCTGCGGTCCAACAAGAGAGGAAATCCTTCCGGTCGGTCAAGAAACGACTCTGTGACAACAACTTGAAATATGCTATGTTATTCCCCGCTAAACTGCGAATTGAGTGGAACAATAAAACGTTCTTTTTCACAATACCTGACGAGGCTATGAAGTTCCTGGACGAAGCCTTGCCTGCATCTTGAGCTCTAGCTGCGTAACCATCTTGCTGCGTTTGTCCAAGTACACCACTGCCTCCAGCTACTGCATCTTTGGGGGACCCATGAACACTGGTAAAATAATATGCATCTTGCTCACCGTTTTGTCCCCATCCTAGCCCCCCAGTGGGGATCTTTCTCCTCTGGGACGGAGGGATGATCAATAAAATGTTTACCCCAATGACACAATTATACTAAAAGTTTGTTGGTACTTATTCTCGTTCTTCTGTAACTAAGTCCGGTGAGGGCTCCGTTGGGCCCATGCATCAGCTTCCCTATGCAAAGTAGCGTTAATGGTTGTGGGCGTTTTCTATGGTATATCATCACCCTTGTTTTGTGGGAGATGCGGGGGGGTGGAGAAGTTGGGGCTGTTACGTTAAAAAGCACTTGGAACATACCAGGCAGTTAGTTATGAGAGGCATGGGCACAACAAATAACTCTGAAGTATCGCAATGGTCAGATCAAAATATTGAATGGGATAATAAGATACATTTCCTGTTGAGATGGGCGACATAACCTGCATGAGCTGGAATATACGTGGTCTGGGCAATCCAGTCAAACGTTGCAAATTATACCTATACATAGATAGGCACAAGGTTAACATTGTATACTTGCAAGAAACCCATGCCCTGTCTGCTACCTGTGTGGGGTTTGCTAAGAACTGGTGTGGGAATCGCTTTTATACGGCCTACTCCTCACAATCTACAGGTGTCATGACCCTGGTGCATAAATCCCTCCCTTTCCAGTGTTATATGCGAAAATATACCCGTTGGGAAGATATCTTGCGGGGAGGGAACTGGTGCTGATGAATGTATACGGGCCCAATGTCGATGATCCCCCCTGCTGATTACAATGCTGTGGGCAGTGACTTCAACACCATTTTAGACCTGAGGCTCGACAGATCCACCCACACTCAATGAAATCTCACACGGGCGTCCTCTATATTCAAAGAGGGCATGCAATCACTGGGGTTGGTCAACATTTGGAGAACAATGAATGCTAATGACCGATCCTACTCCTTTTACTTGTCGGTTCAGGATTCCTTTTCCCGCATAGACATGTGGCTCATCTCCGATACGCTCCTGGGTCGGGTCATAGAAACACACATGCTTCCTCACACCTATTCTGACCATTCTCCTGTCCTTATCTCCTTGACGTTACCAACACTTTCTAAGACACGCAATAACTGGAGATTTAAGTCACTGGCATTACAAGACACAGTATTTGCATCTACCATTGATGAAAAAAATGTGGGATCACTGCCTTCGCTCAGCACACTCTAGGAGACATTCAAGGTCTACATTAGGGGGATTGCACCAACTCGGTCACAGCGGATATCTAAGAAGCCTGGGTAACGCCATTACTAAAAAAAAAACTCCCTAGACCCCTCCATCCCAACCAACTACAGACCCATCACAACAGTTCCCTTTCTCCTTAAAATATTAGATAAAATAGTCTACACACAAGTACAATCGCACCTTGAAAATAACCATCTGCTAGGGGACAGACAATCCGTATTTCCACCTGAACATAGTATGGAGACAGCACTTCTCGATTTAAAAAACAGATGGATGCCTTCAGAGACTCCGGTAAACTCTGCATTTTACTATTACTTGACCTTTCTGCAGCATTTCATCTGGTGGACCATGACAAATTATGCCTTGCCCTTACCAACAACTTTCACTTCTCCCAAAATGCAACCGCCTGGATCAAATCATTCTTATCAGAACAAACCTCCAGGGTAGCTATAGGTGATGAGGCAGTGGACCCTATACATGTCCCTTTGGGCGTGCCACAAGGTTCCTGCCTCTCCCCTACATTACACAGGGCTTACACTAAGCTCCTTTTTGCTGCGCTAGATGCCATGGGAGTAATATACACCAATTTCGCTGACGATACGCAAATACTTATCCCAATCACAGGAAATAAAGATCATGACACCATTATCAAACAAAATATAATCTCTCATCCAGAACTGGATGGCTATCAATAGCCTCTGTCCGAATGGTGAAAAGACAGAGATTCTTATTGTGGGCTCACCAGCTCAACTAAAATAATTGCCCCAAGAATACACCCCATCCCCATCTCCAACCAAGTAAAAACCTTAGGAGTATATCTGGACTCCAGCCTCACCATGAGCAAACATATCAATTATCTTGCATCCTCCACAGCCTACACAGCCAAACGTATCTCCCTCAGTAGACAATTCCCTTCTACACAGAACTGCATCACACTCGCCAGAGCACTCATCATGTCTAAGGTAGACTACTGTAATTTACTTTTGCTTGGAACCCCCAAAAAAACCTTACCAAATTACAACAGCTTCAAAACAAAGCTTTAAGAGCAGCCCTGGCCTTAAATAAAAGAGACCATATCTCACAAGTTAGGAAAGATGTGCATTGGCTCCCAATCCAAGCAGAAATCCTCCACAAAACTACCACTACCACTCATAAATGTATTACACTAAATCGCCCCATCTACCTCAACCAATGCCTCACCCGCAAATCCCCTACCAGACTCCTCAGAGCCAACACTAGCACTCGTCTACTCATCCCTCGTTTCAAGAATAAGAGAACCGGTAATGCCAACTTCATGGTTGCCGCCCCCAGACTAAGGAACTCTCGCCAAGCAAACATCAGCAACGAAACCTCCTATACCCATTAAAATAAACTGTTAAAAACCTGGCTTTTCAGCAAATGTTAAGTCCACTAACACCTGAATCACACCTCTAGAACTTCTGTACTCCTACACTGTATATACATCTATTTCTCTAAATTGTAACCATGCCCTACGACACCTTGATTGTCTACCTTGACTTTTCAAATTGTACCATGGTATGTTCTGCCAAGTTCACTCGTTTTTCCCATTTCTGTTCCCCTAATGCCTTAAGTATGCTTTTATTACTCTGTAACCAGCAAGTAATCTGTAAGCTACCCTGTGATACCTCTGGGTTTGGGCATATTAACAAATTAATGCAATGCAATAAATAGAGTTCAGTGTCCTCAAAGCATTCCGACCCGGTATAGCCCAATGCAAAGACAATCCTAGGGAGCTGGAATAGGGACTGGCTGCTGACCCTCCTACAGCCACTCTGGCACATATTAAGGAAGCTATTGACACCTTTATAATACGTGCTGAGCGAGAGGTGAGATTCTTCGACACCCCGATGCTAGCTAGGAAGTATGGAGAAGGTGACAGGCCCTGGTAGGCTTCTTGCCCGCATGGTGCGCCGTGCAGGCGACAGCGGATGCATTCCTGTTATAACAGCCATCTCCGGCAGATTAGAACACACTCCCGCGGCCATCAAGTGTTTACTGAATTCTACATAGACCTGTACACCAATAGACACGCACGCTAGAAGAAATCGACACGTTTCTCGATACCTTACTGCTCAGTCTACTCTCCGAAGACACTAAGCCGTGCTGGACCTCCCGATCTCACTGACTGACATTATCCAAGCCATTGATCATCTACCATCCGGGAAGGCCACAGGCATCGACAGCCTCACAGCTGAACTATACAAACGCTAGAAGGAAGTCCTTGCGCCCCACGTTTTCCACGTATGGCAGGAATCCCTCGCATCCCAGCTACTTCCTTGCAGTATGCGAGAAGCAGTCATCATGGTCCTACTGAAGCCAGAAAAGCCTGCGGATCAATGTGGATCGTACCGACCCCTATCCCTAATTAACACTGATGTGAAGGTATTTGTAACAATACTAATCACTCGGCTGATGCCAGGTCATGCCATATGTTATTCACCAATAACTTTCACGATTCATGCCGGGCCGGATCCAAGGCACTAAATCTGCAACACCTTTTCAATGTCCTGGCACAAATAGACTCTTGGGTCCAAGGTGTAGCGGCCACATTAGACATCCAAAAGGCGTTTGACTCAGTGTCTTGGCGATTCATGTATGCGGTACTGTCGAGATGCGGGTTTGGCCCGGGGTTCCTAGAGATCCTCTCCCTCCTACAATGCCAGTGGCCAGGGTCAGTACGAAATGGCCAGCTCTCCTCACAATAGTCAGAGGCACCTGAAAGGGCTGCCCCTTATCTCCCCCGATATTTGCCATCATCATTGAGCCTTTGGCAGATATGATACACCTCAAACAGACACCACAGGATCAGTATGGCAGGAGAGCCACAGATAATTTCCCTTCATGCGTATGCCGCTCTGATATATGTTCAAAAACCACAGACGACTTAAAGCCCATTATGCTAAATATTTTAGACTTTGGTGAGGTTTCGGCCTTCGAATAAATTGTAATAAATAGGAACTATTTCCCCTCATGGACACCACAACCCCACCTCGAGACCTACAGGATTTCAAGTGGGCTCCAGAGACCATACGCTACTTGGGAGTGACAATCGCTCGTCAAAGCCCAACTCTACACGACTGCATCTACGCTATGTGCATGACCCAGCTACGACCCAAACTCGCGAGATGGACCCATCTATCTGTCACAATCGCTGGTAAAATTGCCCTCTTGAAAAGGATTGTGCTCCTTAAACTGCTGTATATATTTCTCAATGTACCACTGTGGCCTGGAAGAATATTCTTTCAAGAAATGGAAAGCCAAATCTGTAAATTTGTCTGGCACTCTGGGGCGGTGCGAATGAAATGGGACACACTCACGCTGCTTTATGATAGGGGAGAATTTGCAGCTCGTAACTTCCGTCTATACTGGATGGCCGTTCAGGCACAATTTTCAATTTCGTGGTTTAAAGACAATCCTCCTCCCCCCCCATGTAAAGCTTGAGTGCTTATCAGCAGGACACAGATCTCCGTTCACTAATCCTTCCTGCCGGGTTTGCAGACGATTGTGGGTTCGACCCGGCTAGCACCATGGCGCTGGCCTGGCGTTAGCTATGGAGGACGACAGGCACTTCTACACCATATCACGAGAACGTCCCTCTCTGGAATTGTGTTCCCTCCAAAAGGTAGATTTGGGCTCCTGCAAGGTCTGGAGGGAAAATGGATTCTGCACATTGAGGTCACTTTTCCGAGAGGGTAATTACATCCAGTCAACTGACATGCCCAGGTTGGAGCATGGCGCATCCTCGCAGTGGCTACAGTATGCTGGCCTACGCAGGGAACGTAAAAAACTATGTGTTAGAACACCTACCTGTGCGGGGCGACGGGGCCCTAGGGGGCGTGCTGGTTCCTGGCAGTTGTACCCACGTCTCAGGTTGTGGAGACGACGCACTGCTCTGAGCACATTTCCCCGGCGGAGTCTCTCTGTCCTGACCCGTGTAGGGCACGGGTGCCGTTCACGTAGCTGTTCGAGCGAGCTTGTGTTCCAAGCCTCGTTCGCGCGGCTGCACCCGTTCGCGCATGCGCATTGCAGCGCGGTTCAAGCCTCGGTTTCACACAGGACCGCTACTTAAGCGATCAGATTTTGTTCTTCACCGCGTCTCAACGCGGTTGGTTTCCTCCCGCTTCGCTTCCCTGTTCCTTGGGTTCTTGGGTCCTGGTCCTTGTCCTGGGCTGGGTCCTCTCCTGTTCCTCCTCTAGTCAGGGCTGCCTTACTGCTTCTTCTTCTCCCTTACCTGTTCTCCTGTGTTCCCTGGAACCTCCCCCCTGGTTCCCCTTCCTGCTCCTTTTCGATTTGCCTGAGTTGCCCGCCTCCTGCTTGGGTTCCTGTGGTCCTGGTCCGCTTCTCCGGCTTCTGTGGATCTCTGTTCTTCATCCTGCATTGGTACCTTGGACTCACTGCTTACCTGCACCGGTACCTTGGGCTTACTGTTTACCTGCATTGGTACCTTGGACTTGCTGCTACTCGCATTTAGGTACCTTGAACATTCTGCTTACCTGTACTGGCTACCTTGAACTTTCACCACCCTGGATAGCTGCTTGGAATACTTTGCCAGTATTTGCCAGAACATCTACGACCTTCCCTATCAGTGCTTGCACTGTTCTGGCGCCACGTTAATATTGGGAAGTGTCATTCGTGGCGTCAGGAGCTGGCCCCAGTTCAATCCTGTATTACAGGACGGGTCCGGGGTCGGTTCTTTGCGTCACTTTTCTTCATTTGCGGAAGACTTCACCAGCTACTTGTCTACCCCTACCACGACCTGGCTACCTCGGCACGCAAGACTCCTGGAGATACAGGTACGCCTCGTCCTCGGGACGCTCAACTTAACACTATGGGACAGCTTCCCCTTTGAACCAGAGAATGATGCTATCCAGGGGTTTGTCCTGAATGCTTGTGACAGCCGTAAACCTGAGTCGTCTTTATATCACCCGATTCAAACCCACTCCGACACACCACATCATAACACAAGGGTTAAATGGGCAGTAGACCTCCATATAGATATACATTACGAGATCTGGTCTGATAGGTTTACTCAAACATGTAAGGTGTCATATAATTCCTGGTTAAGACTGATTCAATTAAAAGTATTGCACCAATACCACTATACCCCAGGTCGTCTTCAGCTGTTTAACAATGCCACTGGGACATGACCACGATGCAAATCTCTGAATGCTAAGTATTTTCATATGATATGGGACTGTCTCCAGCTTACGCTCTTCTGGTGTAATGTATGTGCAATACTATCTGAAATGATATGCTAAACTGTTGATCCCCTACCATTAGTGTGCCTATTCCATATCTCTGATCCGCCCTAAACGGCCGTGAGTAAATTTGTACGGCTATCCCTCCAAACGTATTTTGCTGCGCTGGACGAGCGCACAAGCTCCAAAGAAAGATCATTGGTTAAAGGATGTGGCGTGGGCCAACGATATGGAAGATCAGTGGGCACATATGCAACCACCCAATCTCGTCCGAGAGATATATGGTCCCCCTTTAAATCTTACCTCCTTCGCACAAGTGCAACGTCGGATGGATCCATGTCCACATGATCCAAGTGAATTATAACCCCTTGATGATATATCCCTTTCGACTTGTGCTGGTCATTCCACCCTGCTTCTTGTGCATGACTTTGTACATAGTATGAGAAACTGTCATTTAATGATCTGACTGCCATGCCTTTTCTTCCACCATCGCTACTTTCTTCTTTTGCTGTAATGTGACATGTGTTACCAAGTGTGCTAATAAAGAAAAGGTTTTTTTTTTTTTTTTTTTTTAACGAACGACTCTCCCAGAAAAAAGTAAAGCGAGGGAGAGAAGGAAACATGTCTTCAGAGAAGTGGGTTGTTTTAAAAATAATAAATCCGAAAATTCTGTCTTAAACAAAAATCGTAGTAAATTAACCCACACACTTGGAATTCAGCTGACGATACAGAACTAATAATCCTCATCGCAGTACAAATAAACATTCAATGTGAGGAGTCGAAAATAATTCAAGAACAGGCCAGCTGAGGGGGATAATACCCCACAAAGTAATAGATCGAGTCCTAGTAGTAAAGAAAATTTTAAATGATACGAACATACTTATTAGAAGGCAAGATTCCCGTAATATGCCGTGCCTATAGTAGGATTGTTTCATTTACAGGGGAACGAATCTAGAGTAAACAGATATAACAATCAATAAGTCATTGTATATACACGGATCTCTATACATGTGTGAAAAAAATCAGTGCTGGTTAAAAAGCCCATACCTAAAAATTGGCACACGATCAAATGGTGATTCCAGTTAATGCAATTGTAGTCCTTAAAAGTATATGCACAATGGTCGCAATCGGCGTGCTTGAAAAGGAATAAGAACCGTTATTTTGGTACATGGCCATTTAAGTAGCGTGGCCTCTCACGTTACCTTGTGACGTCCTGAATGTTAGTAAATACAGTAATGTGCTGAAATAAATGTTATGGTTTGTCACGAAAAAACTGGAAATTCTCCAATGCACACCTTAGCTTGGGTGTTGTGTTTGATTTATTCAACTAGTCGGTACACATTTTCAACAATATGAAATGAAGCTAAAGGCGCAGCGGAGAAAACACAGTTCTGGCACATGGACTGTACAAATATGTAGCACAAAAAAGTAAGTTCCCAAAGATGTGGGCCAAAAATTTGCCAAAGTGTTGCTATGTGTTTTTGAACATAAGGGTTTAAGAGGATGTTACAAATGTCTAAATTAGATTAAATCAAGTGATCTCCTCGAATAAAGTTCTCAAAACTCTCGTGTCTTCAAAGAGTATGGTTTAATGTGAAACCCAACGCGTTTCAAGGTTTTAATTCTCTTCTTCAGGGATACTGTACTGTGAAGATTGCTGCAATTTAATAATAAGAAAAGCTAATGTAAACACGTAGGTAACTTAATATATGCTTTCATTAATTACATCTATTATATAATTCACCTTAAGCTTGATAAATCACCTGATCAATAAAAGAACCCATAAATCTTCTGGTGGTATGCATCAATATTCATGTGTTCCTCAGCTGAAATAGCCAATAATCTAAATAATAAAATGTAACAATAGTATCCCATAAGTGTTCACAATGGATTGTGAGTCTCATTCTTGGTCTAGACTCAAGTTCAAAAATTGACAGTTTCCAAACCGAAGAGCGGGAAAGGATACTTGTTGAATGACAGAAGGTCAAGTTCTCACAGATATTTGGTGTCACCTTTTTCATTAATATGCAAAGGCTATCCTTATAAAATAAATACCTTACCATGTCTATACTAACAGAAGGGTAGTTTTCACATCTTCTGATGTGTTCCTCCTTATAAGTGGATATTAGTATCTAAAGGCAAAAGATAACATTGATGGATGTAATGGGCCCAAATCTAGTAATGTACCAGTTCCCAAAAGGTGTGCTCTGTTAAATTATGAGGCAAAACTACTCACCTTTTAAGTCTTCACAGTGAGGTAGAATCATCTGGAGATTGTAAAGATTTCAAAAACGCTCTAAGTCAATGCATTGTGCCTACCTTAAGATCCTAAAAGACATAAAATACTTTGTCTCCATGAGAGAATGCCTATTTGGAATAGAGAATCGTTCTAATTTTCAAATGAACTGGTCCTGTGGCCAAGAAAGTGTAATCCCATGTGGATTTACCAAAGGATGAGCACAGCACCGATCAACATGTCTTGTAGGAACAACATAATGAGTGAATTTGCGGAGGCAAAATGGACGCCACTATTTCTGGCGCGCGCGTGACATGATGATGTCATTGTGCTTATAGCGGCGGGTGACAATACGGTCCTAAAAAAAACTAGTCCCGTGGTGGAACCAATTGAAAACAGGCTCCACCATGGTCATTGTGAGCCCTTATACATGTATAATCTACTTGGGATAGTACATATAATGTCCGTAGGAAAGTCAAAAATGATATCAATGAAGTCTGTGTAAAAAACAAATTTGGAGATATCTTAATTTTCATGTGTTAACCCATCTAAGTGGGTGCCGGTGAGGAAACTGTGTATCCAATCAGGAAATACTCATATGTAATGTGATTTAGAACATAAGGATATAGAACCCAACTATGCATATGGAATTGTTTAATACTGTTCCACAATAGCATGTTAGGTAAGTGAGCAAGTTTAGGATGGTATATAAGGTCCACAAAGTAGTTGGTCATAAATTAAAGTTACTCACTGTAGTGACTAAAGCACTTATAGTACTTAGTGCCCGTTCCTCCATGCTTGTGGGCGTCCCCCAACATGGGTACGGTAGCAGGACCTTTAGCAATGAAAAATGTAGCTTCCCCTTTAAATTTAGTATGGTGCACCGCACACCCCACCGAGGAGCCGCCCTCCGGCGCCTCACCTCAGTCCCATTTGAACACAAAGGACGCTTAGCTACCTGGCTATGCTTATTACATACTAGCTGTCCTCGGCCACACGTTGCTGTGGCTCAGTCTGGTTAAATGGAAAAGAAAGAAAAAAGAAAGCGCACGTTTCTAATATGTTTAATTTCACAATGCTTGTGGGTAGTTTTTAATGGCTCTGGCGGTTCTCCAAGTTGAGGCTGTTTAATTTTCCCGGTGGCGTAACACATTGCTTTCTTTTCTCCGTTTTATTTCAGAGCCTTGCAATAAGGACACACTTCAGTCATGGTGCCGATGAGAACATGCCGGCTCAAACTATAATCATCAGCTGGGTTGTACCGGAATGCAAGGCTATTATAATCGCTTGATTGCTGAGCACAGAGTCGTGTTTGAAGCTGATCTGCTGTTTCTCGTTGACGTCTTTCACCCACTCTCAGCCTGTCGCGTTCATTTTGTTGAGAACGAAGCAGATCTGAAGCTGCAGAACATGATCACCGTGCTTGCAACCGTGCATCCTGAAGTCTGCCTGCACGTCGCTCTGCTGCTTCCTCTGCATGTATTTGAACCATTCTAAATCGGAAACACTGAAATGGAATCGTAAAATATTTAGTATAGTGTGTGTTGCTTTTACGTCCAACAGATGGCACTGTTTTTCAGTTAAATATTTGGTATAGAGTGTGCTGCTTTTACGTCCAACAGATGGCGCTGTTTTTCAGTAAAAGCATGTTTTTACCTGTCACAGGTGTGACATCTATGTATAGTACGTATATAAAAACACACCTATTCGAATGCAAAGTTGTGTCAAAATTTCAAAGCAATCGGTGAAGAACTTAGATTTAAGATTTTGAACAAACGAACATTTACATTTTTCTTTATATAGATTAGCCATTGGCAACTAGCTAGGGAAGGCGGGTGGGACGTATGGAGGAAAGGGGATTAAGGACGATGAGTACTCTAGTCACTACGGTGAGTAACCTGCCTCATAAATAGGACGAAGCAAAAGGGTTCTTCAGAACCGCCTGACCAAACTCTGCATCACGCCTGAAGCTGGTGTCCAAGGAGTAGTGCTTACAGAATGCCGACAGAGTGGCCCACGTAGCCGCCTTGCTCATAAAGCCCCAAGAAGCATGTCCATGTCTCTGAAACGCAAAGGCCGTGGCCTTGGCTCTGACCGCATGGGCATAAATCCCCTCAGTAACCGGTCTGCCCATAGCTGTGTACGCCTCCGAAATGGCCTGAACCATCCAACAAGCGATGGAAGCCAGAGAATCCCCAAAGATCACGAACACTGCCTCAGACTTACTGAAGGATTTTGTCTGAGAGAGATAGAATTTGAGGACCATCTTGAGGTCCAAGGAATGCAGGGCACTCTCTGCCTCTGACTGCGGCTTTGGGAAGAACACCGGCAGGGAAGAACACCGGCAGGCAGATATCCTTATTCAGATGAAATGGAGAGACCAGCTTGGGCAAGAAGTTTGGGTGAGTGCGCAAGAAGAGCTTGTTGTTGTGAAACGTGGTGAAAGGGTATGCACAAGGGCAACGCCTGCAGCTCACTAACCCTGCGCGCAGAGGTGAGAGCCACCAGTAAAACTGTCTTTAGTGTCACCAAGCGGATGTCCACAGAGGCTATAGGCTAACCACACTGAGCTCCCAAACTGGGTGCGACCTATGCACCGGAGGACAAAGCCTAGACAACCACTTAAGATGGGCCTAAGGCTGCGGGTGAAAGGGCTATATAGCAGGGACCTACCTGTGGGCTTGGACACCACCATCAGGGCAGCACTGCAGAGCCTAGGACTCAGAATCTTAAGAGAGCAGCGATGAACCTCGCTAGGGGATTTCTTTGAAGAAGGAATATTACTGACATTTGAGGAATGGAGACAAACGTATGGAGTAGCCAGTGGCCTTTTCCTTACATATGCAAGGTTGGTGAGGCAAATGGCTGATATATGGGAAAGCATCCCGAAAGAACCAGGCGGGAGCCCACTTATGCAAACACTACTGGACCTGGGGGATGGGGGCAAAAGGGTGTCTCAGATGTATGGGGCCCTGCAGGCAGCAAGACAAGAAAAAGACATGGCGGTTAAGGAAAAATGGGAAAGAGATTCAGGCGCCCTCATAACAGAGGAAAAGTGGGTGAGAATGTGGGAGCAAGTCTTTACTACTTGCATACGGTGTACTTGACACCAAAAAGATTGCGCTCCATAAATATCAGTCGATGTCCCACACTTGCCAGAGGTGCAGTAGGGACCATGCGGGCCTGTGGCATATGGTATCGGAATGCCCGGTCATGGTGGAGTGCAGGAACAGTTGAATACTTTATGATTGAGCAGTAGGTATGAATGTACATACAAGGTGTGCCTGTGGGGTCTATTACCAGGGGCAAAGAGATATAAAACACAAAGCAAAATTGCGAGATTTCTACTGAACCAAGCCAAACCCAAAGAGCGATTGCATGGAAAAGGCCTGAGGCCCTATCCCTGGGGCAATGGCTTCAGGATGTACGTAGGTGGGGGTTCGCTGAAGTGGCCTACCGAACAGAGACCCAGATGGAGAGAACACTCTGGCGATGGACTGGGGGCATCTACTGAATGAACTGGCATCCACGCAAGACTTGAAACCCCCGTGAATAGACTCACCTGGAAATAAGGCAATACAAAAAGCAGGGGGGAGGGAAGGGTGATGGCCAACACTCACGATCAACAGCAGCTCACGGACGCTAAGGGATGGGAAGTTGAAGACTGCTGGCACCGGAAGGAGGGTGGAGGGGGAAGGTGGACAAGAAGTTATAGGTGGATTGAGGAGGGTGGGGGGAAGCGGGGGAAGGACGTTGGAGGTGAAGAGGGATATGTTGTACGAGGTTTTGTACGGGTTTGGTTCTTTGTGAAACTTTAATAAAGACATTTGGGAAAAGGTGGGCCTAAACAACCGGGCTGGCTGCCGAAAACACATGCTGAAGGAAATTCTTGGAAGCCCCAATGGCTGGCAAATACATGCGGCAAGTATCCAACTGAACTCCAGAATGAGCCAGGTGTGCCGTAAGAGACAGTACGTCATCCAAAGGACAGGTAACAAGGTAAAGGCCCTTATCATGACCGAGTCGAGGGCCGCCTGGCCTGCTGAATGATGTGCCAGCTGTCATCTGACAATTGAGCATGCTGAAGCCTCAGCTGATCAGGAACAAAGCCGCCAGAGCCAGTTTGTCCGGGTCCGGATGTTCCACTGCCCCGCCATGCTTTGTCAGGAAGCCCCTGCGGGGGAATCGGAACATGGATGGGACCCTGGGAGCACAACTGCAGCAGATTCAAAAACCAGGGTAGCGAAGGCCAGTGGGGGCCACCAGGATGACGCTGCAACCCACGGAGGTCTGGAACTTGCCAATGGTTTGTTGGAGCAGATGGGTGGGCGGGAACGCATTACACCTGGGGCCATGCCAACAGATCTGGAAGGCATCTTCCCGTAAACCCCCAACCCTGACCTGCCCAGGAAACAAACTGGGGGAACTTCAAATTCAGAGGGGATGAAAACAAATCCCGGTCCGCGAACACCCAACGCTGGAACAGGGGCAACAAGGAGTCGGTGGGCAACTCACACTCATAGTTGTTGAATACCAAGCGACTCAACTGGTCTGCATCTGCATTGCTGTCCCCCGGGCAGTGGACTGCCAAAATCCATATCCCCTCCATCAGAGTCGATTCCCAGATCTAAACCACCTCCATGCAGAGGAGTGGGGAGCGGGTGCCACCCTGCTTCTTCAGGTAAAACATTGTTGTAGAACTGTCTGCCCTGACCAGAACAGACCTGTCACTGATGAGGGGCAAGAACGCCTTGAGGGCCAGGCCCAATGCCCTGAGCTCGAGCAGATTGATATTTCTATTTGTATTTGTAACATGCCTAAGCCCGCTGGCGTCAAAGCGCACAAAAAGACATGGACAACCAACTCCAACAGGACGATCACAAAACAGTAGGACAATAATATCTTAAGCAGAGAATGCACTATTTTGGACATAGTCAACGAAACGTAGATAAGTTTGTCTCTAGGCAGAGGTCACTTGGCAAGGAGTTCCAAGCCGTGATGGCTTGCACTGGAAAAGAGCGGCCACAGCCTCTTACTCTTTTGCTTTTACGACAGGTCAAACGCAGGGCCCTGGAAGACTGAGTAAATCTGTAAGTCATTTGTAAGATTAAGCTTCGTTTAAGGTAGGAAGGGGCTAAACCAAATAGGCGCTTATGTAGCATGATATTAAGTTTCAAATTGTATCTGAGAAGCTACAGGGAGCCAATGGAGATCTCTCCTGTGCTGCCAGATGTGTTCTCTTTTTGAAACATGTATATCTTTTGAGGAACTAATTGGGTTGGGGTTATCCTATGCTGGACCTCAGCGCCCTTAGCTATATTTCTGATTTAGTTTTTCAGGGTCGCATGGGAAAGTAACAACGGAGTACTTGGTTCCTCAACTCCGTTTATGAAAATGAAACTTATCGGGTTGCTACATAGACTTAGTCCCATGCACTTAGATATTACCGAAAAGGATGACAAATGACCCCCTTTTCAGTGTTCAAAAAACTCCAATTATTGTGGTTTATTTCAAGGTTTTCTTGTGCCCTATGTGATTACACGTGTTTCGATGACTTGCTCATCTTTTTCAAATCACGGCTAATTGTGCTTTTCGCTACTAGTATTCTTTATGTCTTAAAATAATTTCACGAGTTAAATCCCAGGTCCATCTACTGGTGGTTCTTTGGTGCGGTGTGCTGAGATTTGTGTATCAAATTTGTGTATTTTTTTCAATTTAAGCTTCCTTACAAACTTGAATACATCTATATGCGCTGTTGTCTCTACAAAATTCGTGGATGGTGCAAATGTAAATCCTTTATTTAGTAGGGAGATTTCCTCTGGTTTTAGCTGATGGTTGGATATGTTTAGTACTCGGTCATTTACTTGTTCCGTTTGGCAGCTTCCCTCGCCCCTGCTCTCGTGAGGCGTCTGAAGTCCTCTAGGGCATCTAAGTTTCCTGTATCTTTCACTCCCAGGTTTGCCCCTCCTCCTATGGGTGGTGGTTGTTGTGTTGTCTGCTGTGGTAGTAAAAAACGCACTTGTTTTTTGATAGTTAAGTCAGTTTCCCTTTTTGTACCTTGATTTGGTTCAAGAATCCTTCCCCTCCCATTTTTTTGATGTTTGTATCTTCAGAATCTTTGTCTTGGTCTCCTTCTGACTCTGCATCAGAACTGCCTGGTTAGGTATTTTGGGTACTTTGTTGCGATATTGGCTTTGTGAGTTGTTTGTATTTATCTTGAAAAGTATATACTTTGTCGTCTTCATAGTCTCTATTGTCTCTAAAGAATTTCATAATTTAATCTCATCTTGATATTCCTTCAACACCTCAAACATTTTTTGATAGTTTTTCTCTTTCGTGACTTCCAGCGCCTTTGCTTCTTTATTCTCTTTCTTAATTAATTCAATTTGTTCTGTTGTCCTTTTATGTTCCCTTGAAGCATGTTCTATAAGGAGTTCAAGCATGGTGTAGGAGCTTTGGTTTAGGTTTTGTTCTCATGAATCAGCTAAATCTTTACCCTCTTCCCTTTTGAAGTCAGGAAATATTAGGATTCTCAAGCCTCTCGGTATCTGTTTCTTTGAGACATAATTCTTCAGAGATTTGATTTCCCAGTATTTGTCCATTTCTCTTTTGGATGCTTTTTCTAATTTAACACATTTATAACGAAGGTCTTCTCTTAGAAAATAGGGAAGAAGATGCTGAGAACTATTTGCACCAAAAGGAAGCACTGTACATGCATTTACATCAAACCTGCCAAAACCAAGAGAAGACCATCGTTATAAAAGCTCAAGGCTCTTCTAGGATCCAACCTATGGAGCCGTTCCTCTTCCTTACAAGGATGAGGAGGATAGAAAGCGGGGAGTACCACCTTCGGACTTAAATGAAATTTGGACACAACCTTAGGTAGAAAGGACGGACATACTCTCAATACAACCCTGTCCTTGTGGAACAAAGTAAAAGGGTGGCTTAGAAGAAGCGCCTGCAACTCGCTCACTCTTCTAGCAGATGTAACTGCAACTAAGAAAACAGTTTTAAACGTCAACCTTAACGGGCACGAGTGCAAAGGTTCAAACGGAGCACCCATCAGAAATTTCAGAACCAAATTAAGGTCCCAAACCGTCACCTGAAATGGCGACGGCGGGAACACATTCATGAGCCCTTTCAAAAACGGAGTGATCAGTGGAATTTTAAAATAAGAGCATTCCTCCGAAGAGCGCTTAAAGATAGACAGCGCTGCCAAATAACCTTTAATGGTGCCCACCTGAAGACCCCTGTGGGCCAAAGAAAGCAAGAAGGAGAGAACCTCCAGAATCAAGCACTGAAAAGGATCAACATTCTTTCCTCTGGACCAGTCGCAAAACTTACACCACGGCAACGGTACAGGGACTTTGTTGCCGGCTGCCTAGCCAAAAGCAACAACTCCATCACGTCATCCAGGAGGTCCCAATCCCTATATCTCAACCTCTCAGAAACCCTGCGTGAAGGTTGAGAGTCTTGACCTACGGGTGGTGAACCCGACCTCCCTCTCGCAAGAGTAGATCCACTCTTAGAGGCAGACGCATTGGAGGACAGATGGACATGTCTAGAAGGTCCGGGTACCACGCTCTCCTGCCCCAATCTGGAGCAATGAGGATCATGCGAGTCCCGAACCGTTGTAACTTCCTGAGAACTTGAGGAATGAGGGGGATCGGAGGAAACGCGTACAGTTGCGGGAAGTGCCACTCCACGATGAACGCGTCTCCTAGAGCTCCTCTCAGAGCACATTACCTCGAGCAGAACTCTTCGCACTTCCGGTTGGCACCGGTCGCAAACAGGTCCATTTGCAGGGTTCCCCAAAGGGCAAAGATCTCCTGAAGGACTTCCTGAGCTAGCTCCCACTCGTGGGAGACCGCACTCTGCCTGCTCAGAGCGTCCGCCGACATGTTCTCCTTTCCGGCTAGATGAACCGCTGAAAGAGAGATTCCTTCATGAATAGCCCAGAACCAG
Organism: Ambystoma mexicanum; assembly: GCF_040938575.1. NCBI lineage: Eukaryota > Metazoa > Chordata > Amphibia > Caudata > Ambystomatidae > Ambystoma > Ambystoma mexicanum. The sequence goes on along the minus strand of NC_090939.1, from coordinate 476,659,033 downwards.
AGCTGAATTGCCTCCCTGCACAGAGGCAGTGACCCTACACCCCCTTTCCTGTTGAGGTAATGCAAAGCCACTGTGTTGTCTGTCATTATCAGGACATTCTTCCCCCGTACAGACGGCAGGAAAGCCTTCAGTGCCAGCCTGATGGTAAGCTCCAAGAGATTGATGTGAAGTCTGGACTCCGATGGAGACCAACGACCGCTGATGGACAGATCGTTGGCATGGGCTCCCCACCCTGTCAAGAAAGCATCCGTCAATAAGGTGACATCCGGCCATGGCTCCCAAAAAGGTTCTCCTTTCATGAGATTTTGCTTGTCGGCCCACCACAGAAGGTCCCGCAAGACCGAAATTGGAACATGAAGGACATCAGACATCCTGCCCGAGAACTGGGACCATTGAGTCCTTAGAGCCCACTGAAGGGATCTCATTCTCAAGCGGGCCTCTGGCACCAGAAAGATGCAGGATGACAGGAGGCCTAGCAACCTTAAGAATTTGAAAGCCGGAAGACTCTGGGCTTGTTGAAATTTTGGGACCATCTGAAGAATGTGATGAGCCCTCACCTTGGGTGGCAAGCACATCCCCAATGACGTGTCCAAAACTGCCCCTATGTATTGGAGCTGTTGGGATGGTGTCATATCAGACTTCTTGAAATTGAGGGAGAAGCCCAGCTTGTGAAGGGAGTGGCAGGTGACGCTGAGATGATCCAAGGCTTGTTCTGGAGAATGCGCCCCGATCAGCCAATCATCCAGGTAGGGGTAGACGTTTATCCCCCCTCTCCTGAGATGCGCTGCCACCACCACCATGAGCTTGGTGAAGACCCTCAGGGCGGAGGTGAGCCCGAATGGCAGTACCCGAAACTGATTGGGAGCCACCATCTGCGAACCTCTGGTATTTCCTGTGCTTGAGACAGATCGGCACATGAAAATAAGCATCCTGCAGGCCCAATGACACCAATCAATCCTGAAGTTGGAGGGCCTGAAGGATCTGAGAAAGAGTGACCCTCTTGAACTTATCCTTCCTGAGGAACTTGTTCATGTATCATAAGTCCAAGATGGGTCTCAGTCCTCCGTCATTCTTGGGTATCAAAAAAGAATGGGAATACCAACCCTTGTTCCACTCCTCCACAAGCACTGGTTCTATAGCGCCTTTCTCCAGCAGGGCTATAATCTCCTGCACAAGGAGCAGATCCAGAACCTTCAAAGAGTGTTTCCCTGGTGGATTGTCGCGAGGCCTGCAAAGAAAAGGGAGGCAGTAACCGTGGGCTATTGTATCCAGAGCCCATGCATCCGAAGTAATGGCTCGCCACTCTTCCAGATGCTGCGACAGCCTGCCCCCCACCGGAGAACAATGGCTCAAGTGGTGGCGGCAGTGCCCGATAGCGGCAGTGCCCGATGGCAAAGAGGCAGCTGCTTGAGCGGCTTTGGCTCCACTACCTCATCCACCACGAGTGAACACGTTGGCCTCTTTGACTGGCCGTCCCTCTCGCCTTTCCAAATGAGGAGTAATAGCGAAAGGAACCACCCCTCCATTGCTGTCTCCTAGAACAAAAAGGCTGAGTTTGTCGAACAGCTGTGCCCAAAGATTTGGCAGCTGCCTTGGAGGTCTGCAGCGTCTCAAGGCTTGTTGCCAAAAAGATGCAACCCATCAAAGGGCATGTTGAGAAGACAGGCCTGCACATCGGGTGCAAAACCGGACTTCTGCAACCAAGCAAATCTGCGCATCACGGTGCTCGTAGCCATGGACCTTGGGAAACTATCTGCAGTGTCCAACCCAGACTGAAGGGATTCACACATGGCATCCTTGCCATCCTGCACAATAGCTAGAAAGCCATCCCTCTCTTCCCCTTTAAGAATATGCTCAGCCGCTAGCGAAAGGCAATTCCACAGAGTGTGCGAAAACGTTGCCAAGGCACAGGTGGAGTTGGCCGATTTCAGTGCCATACTCCCAGCAGAAAATACCTTGCGTGCCCATCCATGCGTTTGTCGTCCCTATCCAGAGAGATGGTAGGGTACGCAGCCTGCTTTGAGGTGGCCATAGCCACCTGGACCACCAAACTCTCGGCAGTGAAGTGAGTGGACAGGTAGCCGGGGACGCTACTGGATGGGCGGTATTTCTTAGTTAATTGGCGGAAGAGACTCTGGGGCATTCCTAGTAGCAGCCACCCTCTTTTGCAATGCAATGCAATATGAAAAGGCAACACAGGGTAAATAGACGAATCCTGATCCAAGATGTCAGCAAGGTCATCCTGATCAAATTGTACAGGAGGCCTGGACCAACCAAGGTACTCTACAACCACTGACATCAATCTCTGATAAGAAGATTTGGCATGATCACCAGGCTCTGGCTTGCCAAACTCATCTCAGGAGAAGTGTCCAGGCTACTGGTATCATGCAAGGACTGACGCAGATCCTCAATCCTCAATCCGACTCTCCTCGGAAATGAAACATTCCGGAACACGGGGAGTCCCAAATGGAACACCAAAAGGAGCCACCTCCTCATTTGAACCCTCCTCATCTTCATAAATATTCTGAAGAGACTGAAAAAACTCCTTCCTAGGGAGAGGAGTATACCTTTTATCAGGGACAGGCTTCATAGACTTAGAAGGAGCCTTCCTTGGAGGATCGACAGCCGCAGTGGCTTCCATCAGCAAATTCTGCCCCGTCGGCACCGATAGCGCCGCCAGCTTCGACGGTGTCGGCGTCGACAATAGCGCCGACGGCTTCGAGGGCCTGACCGTGGGTACAGACCCGACAGACTCACTCGATGGACACAGCACTGACATCTTCACAGGCTTCGACGGTTTTCGCTGGTGACGAAGACCGCAACCTGGTCCTGGCATGTCTATGGCGATCCCCCGATGCCTTGTCCAAACAAGACCTTGATGGGTCCCCGATGCTTATCGTGCCGGCTACCCGGGCCCATGGGCGCACAAGTGTCGGGTCGAGGCCGTTCCTTGCCGGCTTCCAATTAAGGCACAGACAAAAATGTGCCCAGAGTTTGAAAAATCTGCAACATTTGCTTCCGAAAAGACTCCCATTCCTGATGGACATCTTGTACACGCAGGCCCGAGACTTCTTAAAGCCAGACCTCGGGGTCATCGGGGTGGAAGAAGAAGACATAATACCGTATATTGAAATAGAAGACACGAAGCACACTGAGTTCTCGCAGCAAACACGTTTGCGGAAAAAACTGAACTGAGGCTACGGGCCCCGCGCGTGCTACTTATAACATCCAATGACGTCACCATCGAGGGACATCGACCCGACGCCATTGACGCAAGGGCGCCCTCTGCCGAAAAAATTCTGAAGCAGCACAGCTGTGGTCATTACATGTCATAGATGAGGAATACATTGGAGGACACAATCCATTCGAAATAAATGTTTTCGAACTGTATCACTTGCGTCTGTCATCCCTTGATACCATGCCTGTTTCACAATACCCAGTAACATGATGGCATAAAAAGTATTTCTTGAAGTTGATTTGTCTGGTAATATGGGTACTAAACTAGTGCGCAAAGTGTAATACCATGATGTGGGAATTCTGCCAATAACATAAGGGCATAATATAGACTCACCTAGCACCCAGACAAGCCACCTCTGATATGCTGGAAATAGTGATGCCCATTGCTGCCAAAGGCTTATTGGGGTCCCTCTGGTCTGATGTCTCATGCACTTAGGACTCCCACACCCCCCTAGTGATACACTGGGTAGTGTAGAGGAGCAGTAATGAAGCTCATGGCACACACCAGTGAAGCAGCATATGCGTGGCCCAGCAAGTCCTTTCAGAAGTGACTAAAATAGGCAGGGGGGATATCCGACACTCGCTCTCATAGTAGCATCCCACTGCAGATGGCCTGAAAAAGCAAGAAAGCAGCTAGCGAGCCCAAGCTGAAGAGAAAGGCATTATTTTGACGAGCCAGTGGCAGGTGCATCACCATGAGGACTTTACTAGAGTGCCTTAACATTGAGTAGGGGACAACTGGTGGGGTGAGAAGTAAAAGGAGTGGCAACAGTAAAAGGAAATCTGGCAGCAGCACAGAGAACAGTGTGTATCCAAAGTAAATCACTGATGAAAGGCCTTTGAGAAGGGGCCACTTATCAAAATGTAGCATAGCTCTACTAAACAGCAGAAGAAGGAGGAACATTTTTACACACTGGCGTTAGCGCATCTCGCGATGGTGAGCAAACCCCAGTCTTCCCTGCTGGAGAGAGGTTCATAAGTCAGATGGCCATTATTGAGGCTCAGCTAAATCTCTCACGATGGAACAGCTGGAGACTTTGCTGCTGGGCCTAAAAAATTATCTGAAGGACTAAGAGGGAAGAACTGCTAACATTAAGAAGTGGTTGAACAAAGACAATACAGGACATTGCAAGGGAAATCTTGGGACAAGAATAACAGACTTTGAAACCAACAGATTTACTCTGAGTTCGGCTTACCTGCTGTCAAAAGAATGACTCCAGGAACTCAGGAAATCAGTGAAATTATTTCAAGACAAGCGTGCATACCACAAAAACCATGCGAGGAGAGATAACATACCTGTCAAGTTGTTAACATAAGGCTCTGAAGGATCTAATAAGTTGCATGTACCAACTATTTGCGCTTATTCGGGTAGACCCTACAGAAACAACATATGATATTGAGAAAGTACCTGAAGTGCCAAGTCCAACATGACAAAACAGTCTAGAAATATCCTAGTCAAACGCTCAAACGCAAAGCTTCCAACTTAAAGAAAAAAAATACTGCCCACCCGGAATCCGAAAGACAATACGTTTCTTGATAGTTCTGTCCAGCTCTTTCATGACATTGCTCCAGAAAGAGAAAGAGGTATGAGAAAGTTGACAAAGACTTTAAGGTTTCAGCACAAGAGATGCCACTGGATGTTTCCATTCGGACTTCAATTTAGACACCATGATACGCTGGTCACAGTTCCTTCTGCAGCTAAGTGGCTAGATCTTTTGGAGTCACACATGAGAAAAAACAGGAGATTAAGAGGAATGAGGTGCATCCACAGGATCATCGCCTGGCAGTGGAACGCGCATATTGGACACTAATCTGAGTGAGTGCAACAACTAGTCTCTCTGGAAAGAGTAAAATATTTGATCGAACGAGCTGGAGGGAAACTCAGTTCGTCAGGCAACAAAGATGGACTGCTCTGGCTCTGTGCAGGCTGAACTGCAACATACCAGCAATGTCAATATACCACTTTAATGCCTAGCACATCTTCGGTCAGAGGAGACCGACTGGTTCCTGGGGGCACCAGAGGGTCAACCTCCTGAGTCCAGGGGCGCGATTGTTTTTCCATTCATGACATGACCCAAATGTAAAATGGCTTAGTCTACTGGAGTATGGGTGGGCAAAGGAGAGGGAGATGAAGGAGATGCTGGATTATTTCATTGTGGTTTTTGTTGGGAGGGAAAAACCAGAGTGAGGGGCAAATGCAAAGGAAAATAAATCTCAGAATAGGTAACATTATTTGAAGAATCTTGCCAGACCAATTTAAAAATCACAGACTGGGCCCAGTGTCTTTTCAATGGATGGATAATTTTTATTTATTCTTTAAATGTGAGCAGGCTTAATACCACCAGTAAACCTATTAGATAATTGCAAGATTTAAGGTCTGAGAACCGTGGCATTACCTTGGGGGAAAGCACAGGAGTCAATTGAGCCCCTGTACTTAAAATGATGCACTTTAGGTGTCCTTGTAAATTTTGTAGATCAGATAGCATTTTATAGATCACAGAATTAATTTCCTTTTTAGGAAGAGAACAAGCTTATTACATGTTGTTTTGATTAGGAGGACGAAATGTGGTGTTTATTTGGATTGCCTTTTCTTTTTAGCTCAATAAATGCAATAAATTATATGTTTTTGTGTGGGAAAGTGATATAACTGTATCCCACTAATGAAATATTAAAGGAATGCATCTTACTGCCAGATACATCTCCTCCAGTCAGACACATGTAGGCTAACCTCGAAAAAAATACCCTCACAACTTTTCACATGTACTAGAACAAAAATCAGGAGTGGCGATTCCCCATCAGAAATATTTTAAATTCCATGTGCAAAAAGAGGTTAAACATTAGGAGGGGGCGTGGCCAAGCAGCCATGGAGTAGGCTGCGATTCCTTGGAGCTCCGTGATCCGACATATTGATTCGAAGCAAAACGCATGTGTTGACAGCAGATTCCAGCGGAAAAAAGATACGGTATCTGTGTGAATACTTCAGGCAGCAGATGAGCGTATCGGCGTGAAAAAGTGGACAAAACAGATTGAATTAGGCCACTTTGTGTCCTGATCCGGGAGCGGTGCAATCGAAACTAAGATGGCGGCTTGCCAACACAAAGGGACCCCCGGCGGCACTTGAAATCGGGTGCCAGGCGGACAGCGATTGGACTGCTGGTGCGCAGCGGGGGATGAAACAGTGAGTAGCCGACTACCGGAGAGAAGCCCACGAATAGCCCGAGAGGATGTACACAGCGTTGGGCCACTGGGCCATGAGATAGGCGGCACGGCCTTGGTGCTCCCACTGGACCGGGACGATGTATACATGAAACGGACAAGAAGACTGACAGCGTTCCTGCAGTAAGATAGAAGCGTCGAGCACGCAGGGATTACATCCCAAATCCGCACCGAGGAGTGGATGAGCAAATACGGACACAACAAGTGGCGACAAGACCTGTATGCCCGAAACAAAATGGCGACTGATCCTGAACAAAGGATTGTACTGGGGGACCGTGAAGCGGCCTCGTAAGGTCTGGGACGCAGCAAATGGTTATATGCATCTTGTATGTACCATCGGCCTTTGATAGGTGCAAAGATTATAAAGAAGGACCAGTGATGCTGATGACGGCACCCTGCTGATGACTGGCACGGACACTAAGAGGTGGTTGTGACGCGGACAGCCCTGGGAAGGCAAAATTGATGCGGTCGGGACTGAACTTACTTTGTTACGACAAGATGTCAGGGGGCTGGCAGAGAGAACAAGTGGATTGGAGAGTGCCGTAAAGACCAATACTGGTGTCAGCACGACTAACGCGAAGGAAGTTCATGTGCTCAAACAGCAGGTTGCTAACCTCGAAAATCGGGTGGAAGAAGCTGAGGGAAGAGCGAGGAGAAATAACATACGGATGGTCGGCCTGCCGGAGGGAGAGGAGGGTCAAGACCCTACAAACTACGTGGAAAACTTGATCCTACAAGAAATAGGAGCAGATAAGCTTTCGCAGGGATTCACAGTGGAGCGGGCGCACCGAGCCTTGATGAGGAAACCGCGACCTGGGGCTCCGCCGCGACCTATCATGGCAAGGATCTTGAATTACAGAGATAGGGAGAAGATCCTAGAATATTTTCGTAAAGGTGGGACAATACAGAGAGCATCCGCCAACATTACAAAATACCCAGACTATACGATGCTGGTGCAGAGACTGATATACAGCTACGTGGCCGTCAAGAGGACACTGCGAGCAGCAGACATCAAATACATGCTCCTGTACCCGGCAAAGCTGAAGGTGCTGCATAAGGGCAGAACGCTCTTTTTTGATACTCCGAGGAGGTGGTAAGGTGGCTGGATCTGCAGGGTTGCCCGGAACAAGAAGTGGACCACGACCGGCAGGAACAGGACGGCTAAAACACTGGTGCCGCGGACATTGGAGGTACCGGATTATACCGGGAAACGAGATTAGTTGAACACTGGATAGCATTCGGGCCTTGTGCCCGTCATGGACTGGAATATAGTAGGTAAACTGTATAAAGCATAAAGTTAACACAATGCGTAATACATTTGGGAATAGGAGCAATAGGATGGAGGCAACTCACCCCTGAAATACTAATAGTTAAGTGGCCATTAGGGCGACTTTACCCTACTGAGCCCTGAGCATAAGTTTGTGCTGGACGGGGCTAGATGTGGGGGTGCCTGAGATCCAGGGATGGAGCTAGGCAACAGTTGGGGGGGGGGGGCGTTGTTGGGGAAGAGTTGGGTTGGGGGAGGGAAGGGAGGTGGGAAGCTTGGGTTGTACATAGTTTTGGGGAGTTCAAGTTTAAATATGAGCCTACGTGGAAGAGTTGAAGGGTTGTATCTGCATAACATGACCGGGAGGGTTTGGTTGGGAACAAGGGAGGAAGATATCAGTGCGCTATGGGAGATCTTAGGATAGTGACGTGGAATGTAGGGGACTTAACAGTTATATGAAGAGGAATAAAGTCACGCTGTATTTGAAAAGGCAAAAGATAGATGTTGCACTCTTGCAGGAGACAAATTTGACACGGGAGAAACTGGAGCTAGTTGGGAAGAAATGGAAAGGGATTGTGGCGGGTTCGTCGTACTCTGCTTATGCCAGGGGAGTGCTTGTCTGGATAGCACCTCATGTCCCGTTTCAGCTACTGCAGGAAATGGTGGAAACTGACGGGAGGATGGTTATTTTGAGAGGGCTGCTAGAGAATAAAAAGGTATGCATCGTGAATACGTATGCCCCTGACCATAATACGCCTGCATATTTCAGGACTCTGTGCACTAACCTTAGTATTTGCGTGGGAAGCGTGGTTATTTGGGGCGGGGATTTCAATTGTGTAATGAACCCCAAACTGGATAGATCTTACAACAGGATTGATAGGCCCACCCCAGCGGCCAAAGCATTGCAGGCATTACTAGATGATTTCGGCTTGGTAGATGTATGGAGAACAAAACATCCCAATGATAGGCAATATTCGCATTATTCTGCCCCGCATCAGCTACACACGAGACTGGACTATGTCTTTGCCACGACGAATGTGGTGGCAGAGAGCACTCAAATAGAATACAAGGCGAGGGTCCTCTCGGATCACTCGTCCCTGATCCTTGGGTGGCAATACTGCCCCCCGAGGGTGCGGATCCCGACGTGGCGCCTCCGAGCGGAGGCACTCAAAGATCCGGTCTTTCGTGAGGACATAAGGGATGAGATCATTAACTATTTTGAGACAAATACTAGAAGTGTTGACTCAGCGGGTACACTAGGGGAAGCTTTTAAGGTGGTGATGCGGGGGGCAGCCATAGCTAAGTCAAAGAGCCTGCAAGGTGGGGTTCTGGCTGACCTACAAAGAGTTGAAGATGAGCTAGAGAGGACATTAGAATGTGACAGTGTGGACACTGAGCTAGCACTTAAACTACAACAGCAATGTGCGAAACATTGGGAAAGGCTCTGTAACCTCAATTACGAAAAGCATGTAGAAAGACAGCACGCGGGAGGAGATAAAACGGGTAGGCTTTTAGCGTGGCTGTACAAGAGTGAGACCCCTAGACCTCCGATTAGGACATTAGTCAGAGAAGATGGCGATGTAGTGGACACTCAAGAAGGAGTTAACAGGGAATTTGTGGATTATTATAGGGTGCTATACGGTGACGAGGAGGGGAGTAGTCAAGAGGAGATAACCGAAACACTAGAAGATATAGGATTAACTAAGATAAGTGATGAGGAGAGAGAAGAGCTTGATGCACCAATTACCCTGGAGGAGCTGAGGGAGGTTGTAAAGCAGTTGCCCACCAGTAAAACCCCAGGAGCAGACGGGTTTCCTAGTGAATTTTACAAAGTATATAGAGAAGAAGTGCTACCCCCATTGCTAGACATGCTTAACGAAGCATTTGAGATAGGAAGGTTGCCGGAGTCACTCAGAGAGGCGATCATAATATCGCTTCCCAAGCCCAACAAACCGGGGCATGGCTGTAGCTCCTACAAGCCTTTGTCGATGCTGAACCAGGACAGCAAGATACTAACAGCTGTCCTGGCAAACAGATTGCGCAGGGTAATTAGTAAATTAATCCACCCGGATCAAACGGGCTATGTCCCAAACAGGAATATAACCCATAATCATAGGTGACTCGACCGTGTGATCGAATGGGCAGATAGAAATGAAGGCGAAATGGCGATTATATCCCTAGACGCAGTTAAAGCTTTTGACTCCGTTAAGTGGCCATGGCTGCTGGCAGCCCTGGGAGGTTATGGAATAGGGCAGGTTATATCAGGTGGGCGAAAATGCTATACAGTGAGCCGTTAGCCAGAGTTCGAACGGGATCAGTGATATCCAAGAGATGGCAGCTTAGTAGAGGTACCAGACAGGGGTGCCCCTGGTCCCCGATGCTTTACATTCTAGCCCTGCAGTCCCTAGCAATATACCTCAGGCAACAATACGATATGATAGGTATTGAGGTTGGGGAGGAGCGGCATCTAATATCCTTATATGCGGATGATTTATTATTATACTTGAAATACCCAGAAAAGAATCTTCAATATATCCTTGAAGTGATGGAGAAATACGCGGGGTTGTCCGGCATAGCGGTAAATCCCCAAGAATCCATCTTATTCCCCATGGTAACTACAAGGGGACCCCGGAGGAAAGGTTGCCGGTGTTACAGATACCCTGGGTGCTTGGTTCTTTCCGTTACCTTGGCATAGATGTGTATCACACTGCAGAAGAGGAACATAAGTACAACACTGTGGTAGCTGTTGAGAAAATCCAGAAATGCATGAAGTTTTGGGAGAAGTTGCCCCTAGCTATGATGGGACGGGAGGCAATGCTTAAGATGGTGGTCCTACCTAGGCTTTTACATTATTTAAACAACATCCCACATATGATACCCAAGAAGTTCTTTGCTAAACTGAATAGTGTGTGTAGGGACTTCCTATGGCATGGTACCCGGAATAGAGTAGCGCTATGGAAGTTGCAGAACTTCTATGAAAAGGGAGGTATCAGGCTGCCCAATTTTGAGGTCTACTACATAGCAAGTCAATTACAATATGTGGCCAATTGGCTCTCCGACGAAGCGACCCCTGAACATAGGTTGTTTGGGCGGGTTTGTGCCCCATTTTACTTTAGTGAAATGATATGGTTGCCTGAAACAGACATGAAGGAGCACCCTAAAATGATGATGATGTTGGGGTGGAAAATGTGGCGTCGAGCGTATCGGATGATGGAGGACCCATTCCCGTGCTCCCCGCAAGTACTGCTTGTCGCATTAGCGGGAGGGGACAAGCAGCTGAGGGTGATTATCAGAACCTACTGGGAATTGGTGGGACTGGTGACGTTAGGGGACATCTGGCAAGAGGGGACCATTAGAGATTTCGAAGAACTTGGGGAGGAGGCGGGATTACATACTGGCCAATATGTTACATACCATAGGATGGTCCAGAAAATTCGGAAAACGTGGCCAGAAACAGTGTTAGCAGAGGAACCAGATGCTACTGTGGGGGTAATATATGACATATCGGAAGGGGGGGATGAGATTTCCAGACTGTATGAGATGGTGATGACCAAGGTGGGGAAGGAATTGACACATATGAGACTTGATTGGGAGGAGGAGGTGGGGGCTCCAATGGGAGATGGGATGTGGGAACGCGCCCTGGGATATCACAAAGTGTCAAGAAACAAATACAGTTGTACATAACGCATAGGGCATACATGACCCCTCTGAAGATATCCAAGTTCCGGAATGCAGGGCGACAGGCGTGCCCTAAGTGCGACATGGAAAACGCTGACATGACACACATGTTTTGGTCATGCCCAGTAATCGAAGGTTTCTGGGGTGAAGTGGCACAAAAATTAGCGACAAAAGGGGTCACGCTTGTCGTAGATACGGCTTGGGCCTGCTTGCTGGGAGGGTTCCCCAGACCACGGAAACTTAAACATGTTGAGAAACTGAGAAACTTGGCATATGTTTAGCAAAACGGAGGATCGCCATGGGATGGAAGAAGTGTCACAAGCCACGGGTGGAGGTATGGTGGAGGGAGTTACAGAAATGGGCGGAGGCTGAAACGGTAGTATGGCAGGAGGCGAGCAGCATGAGTGGTGAGGAAGAAGTAGGTACCTTGAAACTATTAATAGCGGAACTGTTCGGATCTATATCGGACCGGATCGAATCCGAAGATAGCGAGACCCAGCCACATGTAGCAGATACTGAACTAGAAGTACAAATAGGCTCATAATGGAGGGAGGGACTTGGGGAGCAGTGGCAGACTGGAAATACAAATGGTGTTTATTGGAATTGTTGTAAATCACACTGCGTGTTGGGTTTGTTTGTATTGTTGTTTGGTTTGAATAAAATTAATAAACTATTTTAAAAAAAAACAATTAGGAGGAACAGAATTTACTTATTTCAGGTAGGCTTAACAATAACCCATTAAGGACGTCAGTTACTGTTCATGCAAAAATGCTCAAGAGTGAAAGGCAGTTCAGTCACAGGGCTTAACTATCCTTATAGGAGAAAGGAACATTGTTGTGAACCCTGAGCTAGACAGGACAAAAACTAAACGGTCTACCCCTTTGGGTGTAATGCCTGCAAGGCTGTAGTCTAAACTGACAGCAACAGGTTAGATTGAAAGTTGGAGATGCGCACCATGACAAGTGAGTCTCTTCAGATTATTCTCAGGTAAACCATTGTGACAAATTCAAGGAGTTAGTCACCTCTCCCCAAGGTGGAGCCACTCCCTTTGGGATTAGGGCAGTGAGCCTGCTATGCATAACACCCATTAGGGACAGGGTAACCTGGATCCCTGTGGAGGTGACACCCCCCTTGTGGACAGTGGAGCCCCAGAGAGAGACTTTAGTCACCATCCCTTCACCCCCAAAGACTTACACCTTTATGGGGTATGTAGGAGCTGGTGGTTGTAATAATCTTATGCAGCCTTTTGACATGGCTGACCTAAACTTCATTAAATCCTCTTAAGCAAAAGAAACAGCAAAACGGTGGGAAAAGCAGCCTCCTGGAGGCACGTCGTATCCGCGCAGCCTGCAGTGCTTAATTACCCTGCATTGCACACTGGGAAGAGAGACACTCCGAGGCAGAACATCAGATGTGGAGCCCCTCCCAGGGGTCCACACTAGGAGAGTGTGAAGAGGGCTCAGCAGACGAGAAACTAGAGCCATGGGGTGTGGCAGCCTGAGCGAGAACAGATTGTCTCAGCGTGCCAAGGCAGAGCCTGGAGGAAGAAGGGCCCACAGGCTTCCGCACCAAGCAAGCGTGAACCAGGACGAGTCACCCACAGCCACAGACTCCAGTTGAGGCGGCGTCAAAACAGCTCCACAGCAAGACAAGAGGCAGTCAGCCTACATAGCCCTCCTTGGAAGCACTGCTGGTCATTTACAGGTACGCAGTTGCTTCCGATGAACGTGAGGCAGGCGTCAAGGCCAGTGAGAGAAGCCCCAGCCTGGGGGCTGGGGGTGGGGGGGGGGGAGAAACTGAAAAAAAGCCCTGGTATGGGGGAGGAAAAGAAAAGCCCCAGAGTGGGCAAGGAACCGAAATAAATCCTGGTGTGGGGAAGAAGCGGAGAAGCCCCAGAGTGGGAAGGGAAACCGAAAGAAGTCCCAGTGTGGGGAAGCAACAGAGAAGCCCCAGAGTGGGAAGAAAAACAGAGAGAAACCCCAATGTGAGGAAAGAGCCAAGAAACCTCCCTACACTACCCGGAGTGGGGAGAGAAATGGTAAAACAAAATTGTTTTAAAAACAGTGGGGAAAAGAGACAGAAAAAAGCCTGGTGTGGGTGAAAAAGCAAGTGGCCGAGAGTGGGAAAAGAGACACAGAGAAGCCCCTGTGTGGAGAAAGAACCAAGGAACTATGACAAATCTGGGCAAATTGTCCCTTCTGCACAGAGCGGAGCCACCCCCTTTGAGGCTAGAGAGGTGAGCCCGCTAAGCAAGACCCTCCCTATGGGCTTGAGCAAGTGGGACCTCACTGGCAGCGTATCCCCTCTTGGGGGCAAGGACTCCCATCCTGAGAATGAACTAGCAGTAAACAACACACTTTGCGCCTATATGGGTGTTGGAAAGACTGATATCTCCAGTCATGGCAAAAACCAACCACAGCATACTTCTTCCGCTCTATTGGCTTCAGGTAAGGCTGAACATCGACTGAATGCCATAATCAAAGAAGACAGACGCAATTCTTTTTGTTATGCGTACATGCTTAAGAACAGAGCAGATGGCGAACGGAAGAGACTTCTACGGCGGGAGGAGATGCTTTGTTACGCATAGGCGAGCCTCTGTTGAGATAACATCCTAGCGGGGCGGAGCTACGCCAAGCCTCGGAGCCAGCAGTGGCGTGGGAGAAGCGAGACACACTAACTGAAGGCTACGGGCGGGTGCTCTGAACTAGCAAGACACCCCGGTCAGGAGAGGCATGGGGACGGAAAGACAACGGTTTCTCCTGGTGGCACGCCCCCTGAAGAACAGTGGTGGGCCTGGCACCCAGCAACTGTTGCCGAGACCAGGGGAAAGAAACACGAGTTCCACATAGCAAGTGCCTTTGCCGACGAGTAGCAAGAGGGAACCTAACGCTCCCAACATGAAGATGCCAGTGAGGACTAGGTACTTTAGTTTCCAAGATTGACGAAACCGACAGAGGTACGAGAGTCTGAAAGACCGCAACGGGTACAAACCCAGCATGGGTGTATTTTAGGGAGCAACAAGGGTGTTTTTGTCCCCGCCCACCAACTTTTGTGGCACACCATTTTGTCGCACTCATCTGGCAGGGGCCCCTTTCATTTAGATGTCATGTCCCTACGAACAGTTTCAGTTAAGTTACTCCCCTGCGACCTAGGAAAAACAGAATGAAAGAAATGCAAACAATGTATATCAAGGCTGGGGAAGCCATCAACAGTACAAGAGCCTAAGAGAACCAAATGAGCACACACCCTACAAAAGGCATGAAAGGGATACGTGTGCTTCATGCCAAATCTGGGAAAGCCACCAAAGATATGAGAAATTGATGAACTGGGGCCGGCATACGTCCAGCATGGAACAGATTCAAAGGAGTATGAAAACTCTGCAACAAGGCTAGCAAAGCCAACTAGGTAACGGGAACCTGCACTATCCAAGCAGGCAGAAGCCCTACGTTTGTTAATTGGTCTGAGAAACAATAACCTTAGAAAAACGCCACAGGACCTTGGCGAGTCCCAGTACCACAAAGCTGTGATACAGAGAAGTGGATTTAAAGTGATCCGGGAGGGATTTGACCACTGGTAAAAAGCTGAAAAGAATTTGTCTTTTTCGAAAGGGGGATGAGAAAAACCATACAGAGGATATTTGTATTTTTAACCTACAAACTATTAGAAAACTGTGGACTGTGTCAATACATGCCAAAGGAACCCTGAGATTGAGAACAAGTCATCTACGAACTGGGTCAGGAAGAAGCACATTCTGAGGCCACTGTGCAAGCCTCTCTTTTTCCTTTTAGTTAGATTTTTTTATAGTGGTAAGGCCAGTTTGTTATCTAGGATTTGGACTCAGTACTCTTTAATTATGGCCTTCGACGAGCACCCTTAGCTTTTGTTTTAGAAGGTAGGGAACTTGCTTCATACATAGCGATAGGGCCAGATAAGCATGTTATTTTGATTTAAATAAACAACTGTGATCCATGTCCCATTGTAGTCCGTGTCCTCCTTCTGGTTCGCCACAGAGTGGCAAATAAGCAAGAGTGAGCCCTCGAGTTGGAAAGGGAGAGACGCAAAGAACCCCAGACTGTGGGAAGGGAACTACGAAAAGTCTCCCCGAAAGGAGAAGGATTGGGAGACACACCAGTTTAAGGAGAACCAGAGAGACCTGGCTGGTACCCTAGGAGGGCACTTCAACCATAGACAACCTATATGTTCTGGACTGTGAACATAGGCAAGGGGCCTATGGTAAAGAGACACAAGGGTGGGTGGGTCAGAAGCAAGAAGCCATCCCTTTCCTTTGGGCAAGGGCCTAAAGCATGTCTTGGTTGTTTGTATTTTCTTTCGAGCAATGGGCGAAAGAAAGTTGGTTAGAATAGGACTTGTGGACAGAGGACTTCATTTTAGGTTTGACCATCTCGACAAGCACCCCTTTTGACCTTCAGTTGTATAGAGTAGGGCTTAGTATCACAGACTTGGAGAAAGAGATGGTCTTTGGAAGTAGAAGAGAGAATAAACCTTTTGAAAATCATTCCTCCTTGTCAGTCTCCCGATTCTGACCTGCCACACTATTATTCACTATTCTTACTCATAGATATGGTTTACCTGTGATCTAAGCTAGCACAGGTTATCAGTGGAGGGGCTGATGCATTTTGAACAAGCGACTTGGTCCGTCCATGGCTGTTTTACAGTCAAGGTATAACTGAATAAGATGGAATATGGGAAGAGGTTATGGCATTTGGAACATTATTTAGTTAGGGATTGTGAGAAACCTGAATGTGTCTCCCCCACTAGTCCTCAGGGATCTGTCATCCAGGTGGTCAGGACACGGCCATCGCTATTGGATCCAGTTCCTGGGGGGTGGACCAGTGAGGTAGGATCACCTGGATGCGGTTCCTCAGGAGTGGAAGTGGGACACTGAGGGGTGAGAGGCGGTATCCCCCTTCTTATAACACCTTTTCCCAATCCAATCTCTTAGGATACTCAGACACATTAACCCCTCTCCGCCCTTTTTCCGACATGAACATTTTCTCACACCAGGAAAGACAACTGACTAACACCAGAGCGGTTTACCTGACCTGTCCCAACACAAGGGTCAGGCAATTGACCAGTGTATATATATATATGTGTACACACACGTGTACACACACACACACACACACACGTTGAGGGGAGAACTGATAAGAAACCAAACTGTGCTGAACAAATGTTGCCAACGTCAAATGAAGGAAAGTTCAAAGAACTGTTAACAAATTTCGCGAAAACCAGCTGCAGAGGGGTCCGGCACCACGTGGGTGCTTACTCAAGAGACTCTGGTTGATCTCCCTTTTGTTGAAACTACTGATACCAAAAGGTCTTAGGAAAGCCGTAAGGAAAAAGGTTAAAGTGGTCTAGCAAAATCCTGTGTACAGTCGAATGTCTAACCGACAAACCATAGGAAAGCTAAGGGAGATGAATACTGAAAAGTGAGAAAGCAAAAGGAACATTGTGTTGACACGAGTGAAACCGGCAGAGGGAGGTCCACAGTTTTTTGTTTAAAAAGACATTGCAACAGTTGAAATAGTTTGGAAAAAGTCGTGGTGAACCCGACGGAGAGAGGCTAACATTCGAGAGGGGTCTGAGCTCTGAAGAGGGCGGATCCAGGGGTGAAAAGCCATCAACCAACGACACTTGAATGCTGTACTGTACCCGACGGAGGAAGGCAAACATTTGAGAAGGGTCTGAGCACGGAAGAGGGGGGACCCAGGGGTGAAGTCATCACCCAATGTAAATTGGAAAGGAACCTTTTGTTTGTTATTTTTTAACACATTAGGTCCTCTGAGGCAAGAGACTTTTTGTAGAAAAGAGACTTAACCACCAAAGGTCCTGATGACTGAGAACGGAACTGTCTTCTCGTGCTGGGAAAGCTCAAGTGTGCTGTGCTCAGGAGTCCCACCTTTCCCTGTGCTCATAACATGGGGAAGCGAGACCCCCGGCTACCACATCCTGCCTTATTATTTGTGAACACTTCTTTCTTTCTTTCTTGTGAACACTAACCCACACTCTTCTTGTATTTAGTTGTAAGGATTGGCTATAGGTTTTTTAGTATAGGCCCTTTTATTTGACAAGACACCGCTAGGACGGCCTTATTATTATTTGATGGTCGTAGCTTGCTCCCATCTTAGAGTTAAGTAGTTAAGTTTAGATTAGGCGTTTTCCCAACCTACCTATAGTTTAATAAACACCCTTGAACTTTGATCACTTCTGTCCGTCTTCACTGTTGCCACCATGAGTTCCTTACACGACACAACAAACAAATAGAAGTTTAGCTTAGCATAAATCATTATTTAAAATATATTGACCCCATATTCACGTCATACATTTTGCAGGAGTATATTGATCATGAATAAAATTGTTCCCACCCCATTACACCACCACCCATTTTCCTGTATGATGTTCCTTTCTTTTAGCAAACATTTCAGGTTTTCCCCATTCTCTTTTTCAGCTTTGCCACGCTTGTACAACTGAGGACTAATTTAAGCATTAAGTCCATTGCTGGACTAGAAAGTGCTGTCCACATGAGGTTAGTGGGCCATGGATTAAAGCCCACAGTGGAATAAATTAGCCAGGACTAGTATGGAAAATAAGGCTGCACATAAGTGACCAGAAGTCGTCATGGGCTGGAGGTCCAATGCCTTTCTGAAAGGATCAGCAGACCGGGAGTCGTCATATGACATCACAAGTGACAGTAGATACTAACATAGGACTGTTTATTAATTAATTAATAGGTTTCTTATTTTGGCAGGAAGTGAGAGAAGTGTGAAGGAAGGCTTAGCAGTAGTTTTCTTGAATCTTCTCAGAACAGATCACTAGTACTCTTTAGAAGAAAGGAGTCTGGGGAGGGGGCAGCAGGGCAGGTCAGGTTATTCCGGTTGGGTTGTGCTAGGTGCAGGTTGCGGTTTTCATTGGCTTGCAAGACAACAAATAAATATGCCTTAATTTGTCATCCCCTGAAATTGATATCCAAGCCTGGTTTCTCCGACAATTCCGGAGCTGCAAATTGCACCTTTCGCGAAAGGCTGGGTGCATCGCCAGGTGGCTTATGGGCTGCCTTCTCTCAAACACCCCTGTGCAAAATCAATTAAGAAGCAATGAGTCCTAGTTAAGGGGGTCTAGGGGTTGTCAGGAGAAGTGCGAGCATAAGTGGTGCAAATGCACACGTCGTTCATGGATCAGAGGGTTTTCATGATAACAAAACAAGACACAGATTTGTTTCAGGGATATGCTAATATGAATTAAAGGTTCTGGGTTGGTTACATAGGCTTATTGCTCATCTTTGCCTGGCTTATTATCATGATTCTTGGAGTTTTATATTTGTTTGATTGAATATAAACCTTGTCAAAGCACTGGCAGTTTTGATGTCTGTGGTTTCTGGTCTAGTAAGGGTCTATTGACTCTGGTGATTCTGGTCTGGTAATTGTCAAATTGACCTCTGTAAATCTGGTTTGAGGTTTAAAGAAACAAGAACAAAATTAATAATGGGATGATGCACCAAGATTGAGAAGTTTGGGATAGCAAATATAAATATGCCCAGATGGGCGAGTTCTGAGTGAGTGCTCTACAACCTCTCATGACCACTCTGTGAGGTCTCTGCAATGACTCCTCCCACTCAGGAACCCAATACAAGGTGAGTCGCAGTATGTGTGGTACATGGGCAGATGAGTTTAGAGTAAATGGCGCTAAAACGAGGAATAGACATGGGCAAAGGGCAATCCAAGCAGATGCCAGCAAAGGGTACACTTGCTCCTTGCATGTTTACAAATTACAAAGTGAGAAAAAGTTCCCAAGGATAGGGAACTCCCGTCCCGTGCACACTATCATGGAACTTAATAGTCAAATATTTAATAGATATCTTGTAGAAAAGTATACCTTATCGTAACGGTCAAAAGTAAGTGCGTTATACAAGACACATCGTACTAGGAGTTGAGCCCATAGGAAGTTTAGGCATGTCAATTCATCTAAGTTTAAACATTCTATTTCTCTTCAAAAAAGATGTGCACACACAATTTTGGATATTTTTTTTAGTCAATTGACTCAACGCGTTTTGAGAATAAATCCCTTCATCAGGGGTCTTGATCAGTAGGAATTTCTACAAATAATCAGAGAAAAACATTTCAGTAAATAGGTTCCATTGGTTTGCATGTACAACCACAAGCTTTAGATTACATGACCAGATTTGCTAACATAGATGTACCTTATCATTTTCAGGGTCCTAGAATCCCAAACTTTCATGGGTAAGCAGCTGTATGATGCCAGTTCAAGGTATGCTGTCCCCGCTGACAAAGATCAGCCAATATTCAAGTCCAACATGACTCATATCTTAGGTGATGGTGAAAGTATTCAGTGTAGAGTAATGACAAACTGAGGTATATAAAAAAAAAGTGCTTGATCTAACTTTCCCTTGTCTGTGGACAGTTCAACAAAACTTAGGCTACTGGTGGCGATAGGGTTGACCCACTTCCAGAAAAAGGATTGCTACAAAATGACTACGGTATAAAGATACAAAGATTCTATCATACTACGTTCTCTCTAGAAATGCGGATGTTCTGATATACAAAAGCAAAGAGTTTTTTTGGGTGTCACTCACCCTTTCTTGGCGGGCAGTGTGTCCCAAATGTTGTTAACCCTTTAAAGGGATCCGAAGATGTGAAGTCCCTATTAGGGTAAGGGTACAGGAAAACAGGCTGTAACACATAATGTAAGCCTAATGTACTAGAATATGAAAGGTCAGGTAATGAGGAAAAACCTCCACTTACCCTCCCTGGAAGTCAGACAGGTTAGGGAGACTGCAGCGTCCGTTACTCGCGGCAAAAAGTGAAATTCACAAAATGTCTGCTATAAAACAGCGCCTTGAAATAAATGTGACGTCATCACGTTAGGACGATGATGATGTCACTAATATCAACATAACGTCCTGTTCTTTAATGAACGTAATGACGTCACCATGTTGTAGTGGTGGTGACGTCACGTGTAGAGACTGCCCTTTCGATTCTAAGGATAGTTATAACTGATTAGGGCATTGCATGTCCTTGAATGTGTTTGCTCAGTGTAGTGGGCTATGCTTGCACAATAAGCATGGTCACAAGTGTAAAAAACATATGTCTAAGCATTGAATAATCCTGCTTTGGGGCTTACAATCTAACTGAATATTCACATTCTTGCGCAGTTGGTTAGACAATGTATTCCCAATACGCTCAGTCATTTTATGAGTGTGTACAAACAACGGTCCATCCATTAGTTCATCCTGCTTGGGGACTAACAATCCAACTTAATATCTACATTCTTGCTCAGTTTATTGAACAATGTCCACCCAATGCGGTTGGTCGTGAGTGTGTATGGACGATGGTCCATGTATTAGATCAACCGCATGGGGGCTTGCAATCCAAGGAGGCATCAAGTAATTGATTTAAAACAGAGGTGACAATACTAGAATCGAATAAACTGAGCCTCAATGGTCATAAACAGATTAAATGTATGGAAACAGAATACCCCTGCTTCGTGTTGTGGATGCCCACTCCTATTTCAGGTCAATTTTCCAGCTGGAGGTACGGAATTTGCTGTCCCTCATCTTATGAAAATGCCAAAAGAATTTAGGCCATATCTGTTGTGTTGCTACCTAAATTCAATACATTTCAATGATAGCAATCAATCTCTGCCATAGCGCCCTTTGGCAATGGGACATGTTACTAGCATCCTTGTGCATCTGGCGAACGCCTTCCAAAAAGGACTGTGTAATCATGCTTATAAGAAGGATCCCTGATAGAATTCCTCATTTATTCCCAAAGGAGTTATGGCATCCAGATGGTAAATCCAATGGTGTTCTCGTTGTGCTAATCTTTTCTTTAAATGCCCCCCCCCTCAACCCCCGAGGGAGTGGATGTATTATTTCTAGGATGACTCACCTCAACTGTGCAATCTTGTGATGATTGTTCCGAAAATGTCTATAAATGGGTGACTTGGTATTGGTTATTCTTATATTGGACTTATGCTCAGTCCATCTTTCCTTTGCCTTGTGTATGGTCTGACCAACATAATACTTCCCACAGGGACATCTCAATGCATATATGATATTTTGCTGTCACATGTTGCAAAGTCGTGTAATTTGATTTTCTTTCCTGAGTTAGGATGTCTAACATGATCCCCTTTGATGATCGACCAACAGTGTTGACAGTTCAAACATGGGAAGGTTCCAACCTTGGGTTTTTGGAATACTCTCTGGGTAGATTTATTAGGTTTTTCAGCTCTGATAAGTGTGTCTCTCAAGTTTCTTCCTGTTAGGCAGAAACCTGTGCAGTTCCCTTAGAGACCACTGCAAAAGATTTAGGACTACAGGTGGTTGGCAGTAAACCCAATTGGTAGCAGTCTGTACCACCCAGATTTACCTGGTAGCTGTGGCTGAGCAGTCAGACTTCTCTCAAGATGAGTTAGGCAGTATATAGAGTATACACAATAGGTACAGAGATACAGTAGCACAAACAAACACTGACCAGAGCTTTGGTGTAAAAGTATATAATTATTTAAAGACACACTTGTAAATTACACTAGCACAAAAAGAGGTAAGTAAATTTAACACACAGTCACTATTATATATATACACAACCCTGATTACTTATCAGACAAGTCTTAATGAGAAACACCACTTATTTTCAGACAGAGGTGAGCGCTTAACATAAGATGGCACTTTAATAAGTTATATAAAAAGGGAGGAAAAAGGCGAAGTTATGAAAGCACACAAATTTCAATACTTTTCAAAGAACCACAGTGAGGCAGGTTAGGCAAAGTCTACTGGAGAGCAAGGAAGTTCAAATGCCAGGCCCACTCTTAGAGAGAGCAAGCGAAATGGGTCCAGGATCACACATTGGGGTTATGCCCAAAGAATCTTTGTAAATAGTTCACAAAAGATTGAGATCAAGTTAGGAAAAGTTATTTAACAGGCCCCAGACTAACCCAGGTTAGAAAGTCGAGGATTTACTGTCACCCCGAACGATCTGTCGCAAGGGAAGCCAGGTGGGACACAGTACCTGAAATGGGAAGAACGCTCCAGCGGGGGCAGTTGTTCCTGGCAGCGGGTGCAAGTCGGTGTTTCGTCCAGAGGAAGAGGCGGTCTAGACGTGGAGGAAAGATGAAGATCGTTGCACTGCTAGAGAAGAAACCAGCCACGGAGTTTCCCGGTTACAGGGTACTACCCTTTTCTTTGCGGTAGTGGTAAACCGTGGTATTCCGGTTGCCGGGGTGCTTGGCACGGGCAAGGCGGCCTCGAGATGGTCCAGGAAGGCGAAAAGACGGGCAAACTGGTTATCCCCACCAGTCAAAGGAAGAAGACTCTCCGGGCTGGAGATCTCCTCTGTCGTCGGGAAAAATGTTGAGACGGTTCAGCAGGGATCCACCGGTGGCGTTGTCGTTGCAGGTCGGCTCGGCTTCTCCCTCCTCCGATTCTTTAGGTCCTGTGGCAACGTCTGAAGTCCCAGTCCCCAAAGCCCTGCTTTTATGCAGAAAACCCCCATTCATTCAGCATAGCTGTCACTCAAACATGTTAAGTGGTTGGGCCAATGACACAAGAGTGCGGCTTGAGTTGCCTAGGCAACTCAGTCCAGGGTGCCTAAACCCCCTCCCACACGCCCTGTGGTACCCAGACAGAGTGGCACCACTTTTGGAGGCTTCTGTGGAGAAGCCTGCCAAAAAGTGGAACAGAGGGCTCGACTTGGGTTGGAGTCACAGAAGCGAACACAAACGCCATTTTGGAACCAAGTTTCGGCAAAAAATACCAACCGGTGAATTTATATTAATTTAATAACCCGGCGGTATGTTCGAGGCTGTATTAAAAAGTGGTAGCCTCGAACAATGGGAAAATCCCATAGGAATATATTCGGGGTCGAATATAAAAAGTAGTATCCACTGCCACCAGCCAAAACTCGGTCGGGGGGGGACTGGACATTGCCCCCTCGAACAACAGACCCCGAGGCAATCGAATTGCCCTGACCAGTACGTCCACAATATGATGGTTTGTACTGGTTCTGTTCACAATTTAAGACTAGTAAAGCCAATGGTGACTTTACATGCCCTGGGAGACAGTAGTCAGTCCCAGGGTATGGAGTCTATGTTTGGGGGTCGCTACGACACCCCTGGGTTACTGCACGGAGGGTGCTGTGTAACCCACATACCAAAATCACATGAAGCCCTATGGGGTAAAGGACCCCATAGTCCATAAAACACATACAAAGTCAAAGGAACACCTCAAATCATGTCTAAGAGTGGGAGAAAAAGAGTCTCACTCTTAGCAGGAGAACAGAATAAACCCCAAAAATCAAGCAAAGCTGCTGGGGGACTCACTAGGTTTGGGAAATTAGCCTTACAGAGAATTCTCCCTAAAACTTCCGCTCTTATACACCATCATGGGCGGTTGCAGGAAGAGGAGATGTAATGTGTGGTCTAGCCTTATAAGGCTCCAGTTTCTTCTTATTGCTCGACTCACTTGGTGACTCTGATTTACACCCTGCGCTTTTCAGCCCATTCTCAAGCCGTCTCTTTTGAGACCTGGTGTCAAGAGGTCTGTAATTCTGTTCTAGTGATAGATTTCTCTAGGATCTGAGGGGCTACCCCTCGGTCCTTGAATCTTGTGGACATGAGATCATATTCCCTCTGTAACATTTCAGAATTGGAGACGATCCTTTTCAGCCTGAGGAACTGACCAAGCTTTCCTTAAGGTGTTTGGGGGTGAACGTTTTTGAAATGTAACATGTTATTGACATCTTTGGGTTTCCTGTATATGTTGGTTAGCAATTTCCCTTCTGTATCGGTGACCAGAACATCAAGGAAATCGATACTCGGTTAGCCTACTTCCGAAGTAAACGTAAAGTTGTCATCACCGTCATTAAGGTACGTAAAAAAATGGTTGCAGTTCCATTTTGGACCCTTTCCAAATTCCGATAACATCATCAATATATCTTTCCCAAAATATAATTTTTGATGACCAGGTGTGGTGTTCGAGCTAAAACATGGCGCTGGTGCGCAGTGCATTCTGGGGGAACTCAGAGCCATAATGGATATTTATCCATGCCTCAGTGGAAAGCTGCACTTGCTTTGCGGAACAACATGTTTTCAACGTTATTCGCTGATGGGTTTGGAATGCAGGCCTTCTCAGCCAAGGACACGGCGCTGGGAAAGCTAAGATCCGCAGGTGCCGGCTGGTACCTGATAACGAGGTTTGTTTTGGTTTGCTATGCTTGCGCCAAGGTTTTGAGATGAGTTATGGAATTGTTTTCCGGGGCGTTTAGGAGAGGGAAGCGCTTTGCTCCTTGAGGTTACTGTCGGCTGACCCAGCTGGCAACTAACGGTCACCCATCAATGCGCAAGCGCATTGCTAGAAGGTTCGAGAAGTTGCCACCCCTTGTTGAGGAGGGCATATATGCGGAAACCTTCAACGGTCAGACGGGATAAGCACAAAGACCTCAGTCGGAGGGGGGACGCCCTGGACCGATATACCTGTGGGCTGTTGTGCTCTCGGCCTGGCTGTTATCGGGGTCTTTCAGCCGCTTCTGGCGAGATGAGGTTTCGTCAAGTTACGCCCATGGTGATGTATTCTTGCTAATTTACTGTCTTTCCTATGATTTATCTGACCTATGCTTGTATTGTATATATGCCTAACTATGAATAAATAGCCGTATAAGTGCTACTTACTCTCTAAGTGTGCGTGTGGTTGTAAGTCATTGCGTTGTCTACTTGCGTTCAAAGTATTGGCTCTGCGGCCTTACTGGTGATAAATTACTGTCCGTGCACTATTGGCGAGCAATACATTTTTGGCGACGAGGATGGGATGTTTGTGATGAATTGTTCCAAATATTAAAGAATCAGTTTGAACGCAGATAGGTTTTGCTTACATTGCGAGCAAAAGGTTGTTTTCATTTGGCAGAGAGTGCTGGACTGTGTTAATCTTTTCTGTGTGTGTGTGCGTGTCTGCGCAAGTGACTGCGGTGTAGGAAGAAATATATATATATATACATACACACAGAGGTTTTGTACATTATTGCAATGATGAATAGTTTGTTCAGGAAAAAGGGAGTTCCCGCTGGCGGTGAATGTCCCGATGTGATGATTCCAGGGTGGGCGAAAAGCCCATATGATAAGTTGGCTCAGTTATGGGCATGCGGTGCGGGGCTGTGTGAAACATGGGATGATGGAGTGGGAGACGCTGATCCGTCAGAAGTAATGTCTTGTTTACAACAGATTTCAGTAGAGAGGGGAAAGGAATGCGCCGCGCTAGGCAGGCGGGGTTGGGTTCTCCTGCATGCCTACCGAAAGATACATCAGAAAAATGTGGAAATGAAGGATAATATTTTGCGACTGGAAAAAAGAGTTAGTTGCTGAGAAACAGATTGCGTTAATGCAGCAGATTCAGATGAAACTTTTCAAAGATAAAGCTGACAAATAGCAGGCTGTGGCTGAAAGGGCAGCAGTCAGAGTAGCCCGATATAAGTATAGAAAAAGACGGGGAGGGGTCAAGCAAAGAAAAGTGGCAGCGGTAATCGCTACCGCAGATGTAAATTGGGATCCCGATAAATGGGATGGAGACATCTTTGACTCAACAAGCCCAGAGAGTAGCTCGGCAAATGAGTCAGATTCCAAAGTGGAAATTAATCAAAAGGCAGTGGCAGCCAAGCCGGTCAGAAGACACCGTGCTGGGCCCCACCCACAGGACCCTGAAGGCGGGGTTGTGGATTTAACCACGCTGGAAGATTACACTCAATAGGAGGTTGGAGAAATCATTACTCGTTTGAGGCAAAAGTCAGGGGAACCTTTATTGACATGGATGGTGAGATTGCTAGACAGGGGAGCTGCAGGGTTGTTCGTAGATGCTGCAGACTCACCGCGCTTTTTGCCTTTGTCCAATGACACTAATGTACAGGAGGTCTTAAGGGCAGGGCCGCCCCCTGATGAGAATGGCCAACTTTCACAAATGTCTTTGTTGAACTTAGCAGTCCAAGCATGTAACCGCAAGTACCCCATTACCACAGATTGGCCTAGCGAGGAAACACTGGAATGCCCTACCTCCCACTATCCGAGGGGAGGCCTCCCTCACCACCTTCCGCAAAACTCTGAAAACTACCCTCTTCACATAAGACCCGACACACCAGCACGAATACTTATCATATATGTTGTAATATACGTCCCAATGCAATATCTGTAACAACAGTACAATATCTTGTAGTATTCATGTGTTAATCGCTTTCATGCCTGTACCATGTAACTAAGTTATTGCAAGTAACAGCGCCTCAATGCCCCTGGGCTTCTTGCGCGCTATATAAATATAAATAATTTTTTTTTAAAAAAAAAGTGGTATACTTTGAAAGAGGCGATTCAAAAGGTCAGAGAGCATGCTATGAAAGAGGCAATTCATATAGATGCTCCAGGACACATGGGGGCCGTGTCGCTCTCAGTTTCAACTAGAAATATGGTGATCAGAACTGCACCGCCCGCATACAAAAGTGTCATTATGACTTTGCTCGTAGGTATGACGGGCAAACCCACAGATGAAGTAGTGGATGCCATTCGGCAACTGGCAGACTTAGGGGAGTGGGATAAGAGTGATAACAAGCCACGGGAGAGAGAGGGGCGTAGTGAGAGAAGAACTGAAGGCAGGAGGCAAGATAGTAGAGATTCCTGAGTGTCCAGAAAAGACATCTTTTTGGCCCTGTTAAAAGATGGTGTGCCACGGGAAGAAATCGATGGCATTGAAACCAGGGTCATGTACAAACTATACAGAAAGAGAGGGCTTGCAGCCAAGGAGCGCTACAAACAGGTTAAGAAACAGGTGGTGACTAAACCACAGAGGGACACCACACCTTCTGCCCCTCCTGAGGAAGAACAGGAAGAGAGGTCTATGGGGACACCTTCCCCGTACCAACCGACATATGCTGATTTGAGGAAGGTGGTGAGTGCGATGCTAGAGGCAGAGTCAGGTTACACTCATTCAAAATTTGACTAGGGTTATGGCCAAGCTCCGGCAGCGTCTGCTCGCATAAAAGTGGATAGGCGGCCCCATGTTAATGTTAAGATTTTTTGGGGACCAGGAAATACGCAATGGGTGCGAGCATTGATAGACACCGGGGCGGAGGCCTCTCTGATTCACGGAAATCAGACACGATTCAAAGGCAGACACTTTACTATTACAGGTCTAGGGGGGAAGGAGACCCCCGCAGTACAAACTGAAGTGGAAATGAAAATAGGCAGTTTGGCTAGGCAAAAATACCAAGTGTTGATTGTCCCGATACCCGAGTACATAATTGGCTTTGACATTCTGGAAGGATTGACTTTGGGACTTGGAGGTAAAACGTACCAGTTTGGGGTGAGTGCATTGACCTGTACACCCATTACATAGGGCAAATTGAAGATGCCCCCAGTAAAGGTGCCTGTGGCGACCAAGCGGGTAGCAATGAAGCAATACCGCATTCCTGTGGGGCACAAGGAAATTTCAGACACCATTAAAGAGTATGTAGAGGCGGGTGTGTTATGACCTATCACTACCGCATGGAACAACCCCCTCTGGCCTGTCAAAAAAGGGGATGGGTCTTGGAGGATGACGGTGGATTACCGCGAGTTGAATAAACACACTCCTCCCTTGGTGCCCACAGTCCCAGATGCCATTACCTTGATTGAAAATGTCCAAAAGTTTGAGGGGACTTGGTATGCAGTGGTAGATTTAGCCAAAGCATTTTTCTCTGTGCCAATTGCTGAAGAGTGTCAAGAGCAGTTTGCATTTTCTTGGAGCGGGCATCAGTACACCGTCACAAGGTTACCTATGGGGTACATACATAGCCCGACTATCTGTCACCGGCTGGTGGCAGAGCACTTAGACAAGATACTGTGTAAACCTGACATACAAATCTCTCACTACATTGATGATATTTTGATTCAGGGCAAGGATGAGCGCAGTGTGCAAAACCAGTTATGGAGGGATTGAAGAAGGAAGGGTGGGAGATTAACCCGAACAAGATTCAAGGCCCAGCTGAGATAGTGATATTCCTAGGGATTCAGTGGCATAATGGGCATCGAGAAATGGTGCCGAAGGCCCGACAGAAAATACTTGAGTTTACCACTCCAATGAACAAAAGGCAAGCTCAGCAGTACAGAACCCAAACAGCCCTATGGAGACAGCACATTCCCCATTTAGGGCAGATACTGGCCCCCCCTTTACAAAGTGACACGAAAGAAATATGATTTTCAGTGGTGGGGAAGAGCAGCAGAAAGCATTTGAGTTGGCGAAAGACACCGTGCAGCAGGTGCTCGATCTATGGCCATTAAAGGAAGGCGAAGTGGAATTGAATGTGTCTGTACAAGACAATTACGCTAACTGGAGTGTGTGGCAGAAACAGGACAGGAAACGTGTGCCATTGGGGTTTTGGAGTCGTAAGTTGCCCGATGCTGGTAACTCATACACTCCGTTCGAAAAGCAGTTGCTGGCATGTTACTGGGCCCTGGTTGATCCTGAGCAAATGACGGTGGGCCATGATGTTTTGATGAGGCCAGAAATACCGATCATGCAATGGGTGTTGAGTTCTCCTAAAACACACAGAATAGGACATGCCCAGGAAGCCAGCATAATTAAATGGAAATGGTACATTCAAGACAGAGCCAAATCAGGAAAGGGAGGGGTTGCAAAATTACATGAGCAAGTAGCCAACATACCGCCCTCAGATTACATACCACCGGAGGTGTCCGAGAAACGCGAGTCTCCTGTGAAATGGGGAGTACCATATGGCGATTTGACCGTAGAGAAGACAGAGCATGCCTGGTTCACCGATGGCTCAGCCCGATATGTGGGAACAGAGCGATACTGGAAAGCGGTGTCATATAATCCCAAGACAAAAAAGATTTTGACGACGTCAGGGAAAGGGAAGAGCAGTCAGTTTGCAGAGCTTTACACAGTTTACCAAGCATTGAAACAAGAGACCCCTGGTCAATGTCATTTGTACACAGATTCATGGTCAGTGGCGAATGGGTTGGCGGTGTGGCTGCCAACCTGGCAAAAGAATGGGTGGAAGATTCATTCAAAAGAGTTGTGGGGAAAAGAATTGTGGCAAGATATTGCGGAAATGTTATCACAAAGTGAAGTCACGGTGTATCATGTGGATGCGCATTGTGCTACAAATTCATTACAACGTTGGTTTAATTCTGTTGCAGATGAACACACCAAGATTTCATCTGTGGATGCGGAGGCTCAGAAAGACGATTGAGGGTTTGGCCAAGTGGGCTCACCAGAAATGTGGGCACCTTGGAGAAAAGGCTACTATCAGGTGGGCACAAGCTCGAGGAATTAGTATTCCTTTAGAGGTAGTGAAAACAGTCATCTTGCAATGTCCGGTGTGCCAACACCAACAGCATAGGCCTATCCCTCAGATTGTTCACGGTACGTTGCGAAGAGGAAAGTTACCAGGTCAAATTTGGCAGATCGATTATATCGGTCCTCTGCCAATCAGCAAAGGTTGTCAGTATGCATGCACCACTGTGGATACCTACTCTGGATACATGATGGTTTTGCCATGCAAGCGTGCCACACAATACCATTAAGTTGCTAGATCAGATCACGTTGCATTACGGAGTGCCTTTGCAAATTCAAAGTGACAAGGGTTCACACTTCAAAGGCAAATTAATTCAGGACTATTGCCAGGAGAAGAGTATAGAGTGGCTCTACCACGTGCCCTATCACCCGGAAGCGTCAGGGTTAATTGAAAGAATGAAAGGGTTGTTGAAAGAAAAGCTACGCAAATCTGGAGATGGCAGTTTGGCAGGTTGGCGTGACCGTGTGTTTGATGCGCTGCAAGTGTTGAATAATAGACCGGTGAACAATCATGAGACTCCATTGTTGCGACTGATGACTCCTGCTTTACAGATTCAACCTAACCTAGTTAGAGAGACTCTATTGTACTGGGAAATTACCCCAGGCTCTTTAGCTCCCTATCGGGCGACTCCCGAGTCATCAGCGGTAGACTTGCATTCTCATGAAGAAATCAGATTAGACCCGAGAGGGATTGTTGTGATTGAAACAGGGATTGGGGTACAAATCCCTCCAGAGCATATGGGATGGATTGCCCCAGATCTGGACTAGCATTGAAGGGAGTTCAAGTGCTGGGAGGGGTCATTGATGCCGATTACCAAGGCGAGATCAAAGTCATCTTGATGAATAGTGGGGACCAAGTGTTACCGATTCATAAGGGTGATAGAGTGGCTCAGCTAATTATCATCCCTGTTAAATTGTCCATGATTAAAAAGGGGGAGCCTCCCACAGTGTTAACTACCTGTGGGGATCGTGGTTTTGGCTCTTCAGACAGCATGATACCGGGTGCAAAGGTGTGGGTCGAAAGGCCAAGTGGTCCACCAGTGCCCGCAGATGTTATTGCATCAGGCAAAGACCAGGTAGTCTTAGTAATGGAACCTGATAACGACAAATGGCAGTATGTGCCTGCAGACAAATGTTACCTACGGGAGTGATTTTCAACACTGATATCTCTTTTCTGGGTTTGCCTTGTAGATCCTGTGTCTGGCTGGTGTGATTATGGAACTAAATGGACTCCATTTGGGAGAGTCAAACGGCATGATGCTCCGGATGAAAAATGTCATATCTGTGCCAACGATCCATGTGAGACCGATGATGAGGAGCAATGATGTCTGAAAGCAGCTCAATACCGATGCCGAAAAGCCAGCCAGACCAACGACATGGATTCATGGAAGGCGACAAACACGTCAGGTGCAAGTGCAAACAACATTAATGCCAGCTATGCAAGAGGCGTCTTTAGGACGGCGAAAATATTCCCGATGATTACCCAAACTGAGAATATGTGGACATACCTGGCACAACAGGTACTCAACATTACGCACTTTTGCTCAACCGATGTGCCCAATGCTGAAGCTACTGACTACGTGTTTAGTTGCAGTGCCGACACCAGTTCCGGTTCTAAAGCACATTTTTGGCGTCACACACAATGATTCGTTAGTTCAAGATTCCGATATCAGACAATCCTTTTCCGTCTATGAGTACTGCAGGTTTTGCCAGGAAACGGATCGCAAATAGTGAAACTTGACACGTATTATAACCTACAATATAACTCAAGGCGATGTGTGCTACTTTATGACCTGCAATGCTAAAGAAATTGGCAAATGCCAACAGCTAAATTTAACCAAACAGAAAAATCAAACTGTGTTCGAGAAACGATTGTGTTCACGAGTCCCAAGCACATGTATCAGTGTGAATAAAACTATGTCTTGCAATCATACCGTGATAGCTGCCAGTCATCTGAATCATGTGAAACTTCCAACAGGATGGCTCTTTTCATGTGGCAACATCACATACACCTACATTCCAGCTAACATTTCTGGAGGTCCATGTGCCTTAACTCGATTAGGACTAATGATGTTTCCTTTACACCCAGCAATATCTCGAAGCAAAAGATCAACGTTCGAATCTGTGGGTCTATCCCCTGATTGTGATTCACATGTGCATTTGCTATCAGAAGCTGAAGTTATAGCATTAACCCTTTCATTAGTGGGAGTTTGGGGTTTAGCTGCTGGGGGGTACAAGTCTTTGATCAAATTAGCATGTTTAGTAGTAAAAGGACTCAATCATACTTCTCAAGCTTTAGAAGAGTTACTCCTTGACAGCAAAATTATTAGAAAAGCTACTTTGCAAAACAGAGCTGCTGTTGATTACTTATTGCTGAAGCATAATTTAGGTTGTAACGCAGTTGAAGGTATGTGTTGTTTCAATCTAAGTGACCATTCACGATCCATTGAAAGTCATATTCGAGGTTTGAGGGATCTCATTTCTCAAGTGTCCCAAGAGCATACTGGGAATTGGTGGGATTGGTTATTTTCATGGGTTCCTGATATTGGAGGTAAACTGCGTTATGCTTTTGCTTGCATTTGTATTATATTAGCTATCATAATAGCTTGTTGTTGTTGTATTCAATGTATTCCCAACTTGGTTCTAATATTTCGGCGGTTTCAAAGACTGCTTCCTTTGCCACTGGGCTATGGAAGGTAAATATCCAAGGGTGGGTTGTGGTGTTCGAGCTAGAACATGGCGCTGGTGCGCAGTGCATTCTGGGGGAACTCAGAGCCATAATGGATATTTATCCATGCCTCAGTGGAAAGCTGCACTTGCTTTGCGAAACAACATGTTTTCAACGTTATTCGCTGATGGGTTTGGAATGCAGGCCTTCTCAGCCAAGGACACGGCGCTGGGAAAGCTAAGATCCGCAGGTGCCGGCTGGTACCTGATAACGAGGTTTGTTTTGGTTTGCTATGCTTGCGCCAAGGTTTTGAGATGAGTTATGGAATTGTTTTCCGGGGCGTTTAGGAGAGGGAAGCGCTTTGCTCCTTGAGGTTACTGTCGGCTGACCCAGCTGGCAACCAACGGTCACCCATCAATGCGCAAGCAAATTGCCAGAAGGTTCGAGAAGTTGCCACCCCTTGTTGAGGAGGGCATATATGCGGAAACCCTCAACGGTCAGACAGGATAAGCACAAAGACTTCAGTCGGAGGGGGGACGCCCTGGTCCGATATACCTGTGGGCTGTTGTGCTCTCGGCCTGGCTGTTATCGGGGTCTTTCAGCCGCTTCTGGCGAGATGAGGTTTCGTCAAGTTACGCCCATGGTGATGTATTCTTGCTAATTTACTGCCTTTCCTATGATTTATCTGACCTATGCTTGTATTGTATATATGCCTAACTATGAATAAATAGCCGTATAAGTGCTACTTACTCTCTAAGTGTGCGTGTGGTTGTAAGTCATTGCGTTGTCTACTTGCGTTCAAAGTATTGGCTCTGCGTCTGTACTGGTGATAAATTACTGTCCGTGCACTATTGGCGAGCAATGCACCAGGGTAAAGTATTTAGAATGTGTTCTTTCTCAAAGCAGAACATAAAGATGTTTGCATATGTTGGTGCAACTGAGGAACCCATGGATGTTCCAGTTAGATTGTAAGCCCCAAAGCAGGATTAGTCAATACATGGACATATATGTTTTTTACAGTCATGACCATGCTTATTGTGTGAGCATAGCCCTAATCAGTTATAAATATCCTTAGAATCGAAAGGGCAGTCTCTACACGCGACATCACTACTATTACAATGTGGTGACGCCATTACGTTCATTACAGAACGGGACGTTCTGTTGGCGTTAGTGACTTCATCATCATCAGAACGTGATGACGTAACAACGTTTATCCAAGATGCCGTTTTAAAGCTGCCATTTTGAGAATGCCACTTTTTGACACAAGTCACAGACGCTGCAGTCTCCCTAACCTGTCTGACTTGCAGTGGAGGTTTTTCCCTCATTACATGAAATTTCATATCCTAGAACTTTAGAACATGGCTCAGGGCTAACATTCTCGCCTTGGAAGCAAGACAACAAGGAGCACCATAGGTATGATCCCTGGGTCCGCGCTTAGAAACCTCTGGGTATTAAGCGAGTTATAAATAACCTATCATATCATATCATATCATGTGTTATAGTCTATTTTCTGTACTCTTACCCCAATAGGGACTTCACATTTTAGGAGGATCCTTTTAAAGGGTTAACAACATTTGGGACATACTGCCCGTCAGGAAAGGGTGAGTGACACAAAAGAAACTCTTTTTGCTTTTGTATATCAGAACATCCGCTTTTCTAGAGAGAACATAGTGTTTTAGAATCTTTGTATCTTTACAACGTAGTAATTTTGTAGCGATCCTTTTTCTGCAAGTGGGTCAACCCTATCGCCACCAGTAGCCTAGTTTTTGGCGAACTGTTCACAGACAAAGGAAGGTGAGATCAAGCACTTTTTTATGTACCTGTTATTACTCTACAATGAATACTTTCACCATCATCTAAGATATGAGTCATGCTGGACTTGAATATTGGCTGATCTTTGTCAGCAGGGTCAGCATACCTTGAACTGGCATCATACAGCTGCTTACCAATGATTCTAGGACCCTGGAAATTGTAAGGTACATCTAGTTTACCAAATCTGATCATGTAATCTAAAGCTTGTGGCTGTATATGCAAACCAATGGAACCTATTTACTGAAAAAGAAATTCTGTGATTATGTGTACAAATTTCTACTGATCAACACCCCTGATGAAGGGATTTATTCTCGAAACACGTTGGGTCAATTGACTAATTAAAAAAATATATCCAAAACTGTGTGTGCACATCGTTTTTGACGAGAAATAGAATGTTTAAACTGAGATTAATTGACTATGCCTAAACTTCCTATGGGCGCAACTCATAGTACAATGTGTCTTCTATAGCACACCTACTTTTGACCATTGCGATAAGGTATACTTTTGTACAAGATATATATTAAATACTTGGCTATTTAGGCCTATGATAGTGTGCAGAGGACAGGAGTTGCCGATCCTTTGGAACTTATTCTGACTTTGTTTACTGTCCAGCCCATGTCCCAGGGCTGATTTTTCTCCCCCGCACCTCAAAATCGAGACAAAAAAGGAAACCATTTATGTCCTTACTGTTTAGAAAGACTTATTTTAAACATGTACAACTAGGAGTGCACTGTGGCGTATTTTGGATATTATGTTTACAAATTACAACAGCACTAAATGTTAGTTCCTTGATGTCTGTTACCACCTGATATGGGAGAAAAGGCACACTAAGTTGCTGTTGGAGGGAACCTTCCATTTGGGGAGATTAGAGGCTTTGAAGCGTGACTTAGAAGCATGAAAAGGGAAAGTCCATGACAGTGAGGAAATGGGTGGGCACATATAGAATAAGTTACTTATCTGTAACTCCTGTTCGCCAGAATTGGTATCTTGCATAGATTCACATGCCGTTTGAATATTCCCTGTTGTCAGGCTTTGAATTCGTCAGTAACATTAAAAACAAACTGTTTACATTTTTTAAAAATTGCTGTCTCTTTAGTGCTATTTTAGAGTAGTTTTGGTTCATATTATCCCACGACCAATAGATCGATCACCTGTTAGAGGACTGAAGGATTCTTATGAGGGGTAATAAGCAAATTAAGCATCTGAGACTTCAAGGAGTAACTTGTAAATGTAAGTCCTCCGTGTTGCTCTTCCCTCAGATTGTAGAAGATCAGCAAAATGATGAGATTGTGGAAGATTTGAAAGATTTTTACGTTAACATGCTCTTATCGGCACAGAAAACTAAAGCGGTCACTCCAACTGTTTCCGACTTTAGCAACAACACAGCCTCAACCAGCACCGGTACTGGTGGTATTATCTCAGCCTGCAACCGATGCGAAGTGCTCAAATGCTGGAGGGGCTCCAGGTCCCAGGCTCGCACAGATACTTATTCCAGCTCCCCCTTATACTCCGTCAGTGACGAGGGGCAGCACTTGATATGGACCGGAAAGCTCAGTCTTTTAGGCACTCCTCAAGCAGGTCCGGGGGCAGAAGGACATCAGCTACGTACTGTCCATGTTCCAAGGACTCCTAGGGATGTAAGAAATGTGGCCAAAGAACTCCTGAACATAAGGGAGGAGCTTCTGCATTTTAGAGAGGAGCTCTTGGCCATTGTCCAGTGCTACAATCCTGCTTGGGCTGCTATGATTCAGCTTTTTTAGGTATGGTGGGTTTTTGTGGGCAATGGATTTTAGGAAACGCAGAGATAGTAGAACAATTACTACACTATACGAAAGCCAATGCCATAGAGCCAATCAGCAGTCAACAGAAGAAGCATTTGAGGTTGTGAAAAGGAAGTTGGCAGAGGCACCTGCTTTGGTTTACAAGAAGACATTCACATTGATTTGTCTTGAAAGAAAAAGGATTTGCATACTGCTGAGGAATATGAGAGTTGTTGGGGTAGGGGCCTCAAACACTCAGAATTCGTCCCACCCAGCACCACCCGCAAATACAGACTATGAGAATTATAACATCCTAGCATATAATTGCATGCATTATCCTGCATTGAGGGTGGTAAAGTAGGGTGGTGCAAAAGACAAAACCTCTTCAGTGAAGTCTGTTAATTATCTAGAGT
Source organism: Ambystoma mexicanum (assembly GCF_040938575.1). Lineage (NCBI taxonomy): Eukaryota > Metazoa > Chordata > Amphibia > Caudata > Ambystomatidae > Ambystoma > Ambystoma mexicanum. The sequence continues at coordinate 476,622,624 of NC_090939.1, read as the reverse complement.
GTCTACATAGAAACCAACAAGAATTTCTAAATAGACCCAATGTCTTGAGACTATTCCATTCAATTCCAAGTTTAGACTCGATCATATCCAGTGACATCCAACAGGTGGAATTTGTAACCGACAATGAAATAGATTGAGTCTTTTTACATATTCTTTCTAATGTGGTAAAACAAGTTATTATGGGCATGAGCTCACATCTTCGCTCCCTGGGTTAAGTGGTGTTTGAAGTTGCAGATTGGGAAATGCAGCAGGCAAATGTTCCCCCATGCAACATTTAACAGAGATCACTGATTGGGAAACTCATCAGATAGAGAATTCACAAGTAATGTGCCCACTGAACCATGGTTACTTCACAGATTATGCTCCATTAAGTATAACCTGCTCTTGGGACAAACATCAAATTCTGAGGCATGTTGAATTTTTGTTACAGGGACGTTATGGTTATAGGTAAAACCGAAAAACCTCAGAAAATCACCAGTTATGGTAAGCTAAGCAACCATAACTCGCACCACAGCTGTGCATTGCTAAGACTAACACCCAGGACATCAAAGATGACATCACAAATTTCATTGATAACATCACTGATGACATCACATGTGAAATTAATGTTGGTAGTCCCTACCTACAATGGGTTGTTTTTATTATGTTGGTAACAAGATGTGAGGGGTTATTGTGTAATGTTAAACATGTAATAACTAGCTAACAATTCAAGACTTACTACACACTTGTGGTAGTACAAACAATACATATGAAGACCCACAATGCGTATAAATCAGAGGCACATACAGGGAAACTAAAGTAGGGAAGAAAGAAACAGCATCATCAGAAAATGTTAATAGCATTAAAGTTTATCTTCCTGTATACAAATGAATTGTGTGTTTGAGGCCTGCTATTGCCCCATGCATGTGCACCATGAGCTGAGACCAAACTCTAAGGAAAATACTTCAAGAACATAAGACAAGGTTAACGTTTTGATATACAGCACCTTTTGAATTTTAATATTCTGATTGTCAGTGAATTAAACCACCTGGCCTAGATTTTTCAGTGAACCAAAATAAGTGAGCCAGATATGTGATGTCATCAGTGACGTCATCAATGACATTTGTGATGTCATCTTTGATGTCCTGGGTGTTAGTCTTAGCAGTGCACAGCGGTGGTGCGAGTTATGGTTGCTTAGTTTACCATAACTGGCGAATATCTGAGGTTTTTCGGTTTTACCTATAACCATAACGTCCCTGTAACAATGTTTTTCCATTGAATTTCATAGGTTTTTATTAGTGCAACTTAACCATAACGTCTCTTTAACAAAGTTTTTTCAGTGAATTTCATGAGTTTTTACCAGTGCATGCTATTTTCCTACAACTTACTAATAACATACTTAGCCAATAACCAATATTTTTGTCCAATTTACAAAGTTTCACCTTAAAACTCTGCCATTTCCCACCTTGTAGCATCATTTTTAACACGTATATACACTTTTAGTAACTTTTTTGAAATAATTTTGCATCCGTAGATGTCCAGGAACGTCTAACTTAATCGCAGACCTTCTGGACAGTGCCGAGTGGCATGGTGACGTGTTTCGCGAATGTGTCTGCACTTCGTGATCAGATCCGTGTTTCGAAGACAGTTCGGAACTGCATTTTCTACTGATCTACGAACTTTCAACTTCATAATTTCCCTTGCACACTTCCTACACCTTTTCGTACTCATTGTCCATTACCAATGTAGTACACAGTACATACTTGGAAGAATGTTATCAAAACTGCTATTTATCTTAGAAATGGCATCAGTTATTGCCATCCCTCCTCCCCAAGAGCCACCACCACCACCAGCTGGAGGACCTTCACAACAAAAAAAAAGCACAGTACTTTTAAAGACAATGAAGAGGACCAAGAAGATGAGGTAGAGGAAGTGCCTACTTCTAGTACCAAGATCGAACCATGGGTGTGCCAGTTCTTTGCTACTGTTGGGAGTGTACCAAAGGCTAAAGCTACCAAAGTGACATGCACTGAGTACAATTCAGTCGCAGACTACCTCGACAGTACTCCTACTGCACCACCTCCATTAACCACCACACCAAATCCAATAACCGCAATGCTCTCAGAGAGGTTGTTCCTTTCTCAGCGAGTAGTAAGCTGTCTTCCTCCACCTCATCTTCCTCAACAAACTGTAACCCCACAGCCTGAGGTCTGCGAGCTTTGGCGCATTATAAATAAATAAATAAATAAATAAGGACTACGGACCATTATCATCCTTTGCAGCCCTGAAATGCGGGATAAAGGCCATTAGCACCCTTGGGTCCCAAAGCGGGAACCCAGGGTGCTAAAACATAGATTTTTCTTCCTAGGAAGAAGGAAGGATTATCCTTCCTGCAGCGGGACGCCTGCGGAGTCCCGCTTCAGGAAGGAAAATCCTTTTCCAAGACAGCCAACATGGAAAGAGAAGGTGGGGCTCCGTACACAGCCCCTCTTACCTTGCTATGGCAGCCTGCAAACCCCTATGAACCTATTACCACAAGCACTTTTTTTCCCTTTCAAACCTATCCTACCTTCGAATAACTTTACCACATAGCCGGTCCCAGGTAGACATAGCCACTTTAACACCATTTTCCGTCCCTAGCGGTTATGGTCAGTAGCCAGATTGTCCGCGTTATGACCTTATGCCATGACCCAGACAATCTGGCTACTGCCTACGGCCAAAGGCTATACCTCAGTCACCAAAAGGTATATGACTACTTTTTGTACCTACATTACGACACTTGGCAAAAAATAAAACACGGGCACATTTGCAAAACCAAGCTTTAATGTCCTTACCAATGCTCCTCACAAGTTTGCTTGAAATCAGCCCATGTTTTATTTTTTTTAAAGATCAAAATGCATGTACATACAATAGTCATATAACTTAGACCCCACTTGACAAAATCCATTCAGTCTTTACACAAACATTGAAGGTTGGGTCTATAATCTTTCTCAAAACTTTGTCCACATTCGTCAAATAGCAACAAAGTTATAAGCCATTTAAAAATGTTCAGACCCCCCCTCTAATTTCGCCCCTCTTGAGAAAATCCCATCAAACTTTAGAAAACTATGTATATCTAGATCCAAAATCGTTTTGCCAAATGTTGTGCAGAGTCATCAAATGACACCACATTTATATGCCTTTACAATATTTTGGGACCTCCCCTCTAATTTTGCCCCCTCTTGACAGAATCCCACAAAACTTTGCGAAACCATTCCGGATTAGTTCTAGAATAAAATTGCTAAATTACATGCAGTTTCATTGAGTAACGCAAAAGTTATAAGCCATCCAAAAACTGCTTTTCCCCAACCCTTTAATACAGAAATAGGTACAGATATCCTAGGAGATCTGAAGTGTCCGCGAACACCACAGGACTAACTACCCAGGACATCTGGAGTTTTATGGACTTTCGGGGGGTGACACAACCCATTTTTTGGCTTCTTATGGCCACATCCAATCCAATCCTCATCCCTCCGACATCCCCAGAGATTGTTTGTTGAGTTTGACAAGTGTAATGCTGCTTTATTTTTTTAGGTTTTCACTGCGCTGTCCGAGGACCCCAAAAAGTCAGCGAATCCAAGATGGCAGGCATTTCAGGGAAACCGACGCATTTCACGTTTTCTCACCACCCAATCAGTGGCCGCGTCCCGATGTCCGTGGACCACACAAAAGTCAGCAAATTTTTCTGCCCATTCAGAGGCCAGTCCGCGGACTGAACTGGGAAGTGAGTCCGCGGAGCGGACATAGATATAACACATTTTTTTGCCTTACGTTTTGGTAGCTTAAAAAAAACTACTGAACGGATTTACACCAAATTAACAAAAGCACGCTTTTGGGACCAAGCCGCCGCTCCTGCCGCAAATTTGGTGAAAATCCATTCAGCGGTTTGGGCTGTAAGCGTGACAGAATTTTTGGGGAAAAAAATAAATGTTGGGACCCCCCCATATAACTTTACCCCCCCTCGACCAAACTTCATTCAGAGTGGGCCATATACTTTTTCCGCAAGGTTTGGTGAGGATTCGTCCAGGGGGAGCAAAGTTATAAGCCACCCAAAAAGTGCTCTTCCTATGGGTTTAGCAACTGAACCATAACTACATGGCCGCTACAGCAGGCCATGTAATAAATATGTGTTATATATTTAAAAAATGGGAAGTTGGAACACCAGAGTATATAAATATCTCTCATAGACGTTTGATAACCTCTGAGGTTATTAAATGTTTTCTGTCTTCAGGAAACATGGGTAGTATTGCCTCCCATTTTGATGGCTATACATGTTGTCATCTCCCTGCCTCCAAGTGCATGAGAAGACGACCAATGGCCGGGTTGAGAACAGCATGCAAAAACAGACTAGGATTAGAATTAATTCCATGGAATTCTCCAAATGGATTTTCACAATTATCAAAACTAATCTGGCCCATGCATAAATACAATTCACAAAGAGTATTGGGTCTGATAAATATGCATTGGAACCAAATGAGAATAAGTACTACCACCTTTCTGACGGATGTTACTTCCCTCATGGACACGTGCTCTCTAACCTGAGCTGTTGGGTACAATCATCATAGGAGACTTGAACATTTCATGTCTAGGTCCCCCAGACAACAACTCATCCTCGAGAAAAGTGCCTGGCTAAAGTTGATTAACTCAAGAGGACTTCTAGTAGTTTGTTTGTTTGTTTGTTTGTTTATTTATTTTGTATAGCGCTCCTGACCCAGAGGTATATGGGCGCTTAAGCATCAGGTTACAGGCATAGGTAAGAACATTTGTACATTTGTGCAGCATATGTATAGTTACAAAAGCAATTATGAAAGCAGTTATAGTAGAATTAGTAACATCGTAGCGGATACATACATACATACAGTGCTAGTTATTTGTTGAGTAACCAGGTGATGATCTTAGTTCTGAAAGGTTGAAATGTAGGGGTAGATTTGATGTCCAATGGAATAGTGTTCCATAACTGTGAGGCTAGAACTGGGAAGCTGGATCCACCGGCTCTTTTAAGGGAGTATTTGGGCACTGTCAGTTGTAGTGTATTAGAGGATCTGGTGGTTCTAATATTCTGTCTTAAGGTGAATTTATCGGTTAAATAAGGTGGGGCCAGGTGGTTAAGAGCTTTGTAGGTGAGGCAGATAGTTTTTAGATCTATTTTTTGTTGGATGGAGAGCCATTTGCATGTGATTCTTGTGGCTGAGATATGTTCTCTTCTGGGAATATTAAGGGCGGCACGGAGTGCATTGTTTTGTAGAACTTGCAGTTTATTGACAACCGTTTTATTGGCACCTACATACAGGCTGTTGCAATAATCCAGTTTGGATTGTATAAGTGCTCTGGCTAGAGTAAGGCAGTTGTTGGGGGATATCAAAGGTCTGCAGGCTCTGATTAGTTTCCCAGTGTAAGCAGTGGCTGAGGCGGTCATATTAATTTGTTTGGCGAAGTTGGTGTTAGTGTCGAGATAGAAACCAAGAGTTTTTACACTATTGGCAGTGGGAATGGTGTTGCCGTCAATGATGAAGCTAGAGTAGCTAGGGCTGAGATTCCGGATAGTGTTGGGTGAGCCGACAAGGAGCAGTTCAGTCTTGTCATCGTTCAGGCAGAGGCCATGTGTGGCCATCCATGCCTGAATGATGGAAAAGACTTCACCGATCCTGTTGGCGTCCGCGTTGTAGTTGCCTGATAAAGTGAGGAGTATCTGGGTGTCATCTGCGTAGTTGGTGTAGGTGACACCCAGATGGTCCAGTTTATCGAATAGGGGCTTTATAAATATATTATACAAAGTGGGTGAAACACAAGATCCTTGTGGGACACCGCAGGTAATGGGAATAGGGTCGGCTGCTGCTATGGGTGAGAAGACTCGCATGGTCCTGTTGTCCAGGAAGGATTGGATCCATGTGACCGCCGAGTGGGAGAAGTGTGCTGCAGATGATAAGTGGTTGCACAAGATTTTGTGGTCAACCAGGTCAAAGGCAGCGGAGAGGTCGAGGAGAAGCAGGATGGCAGCCCTCCCTTTATCTTTGATTTCGTCTATCTGGCTCTTGAGATCAACAAGGGCCGTTTCCGTCCCATGTTGGGGACGAAAGCCAGATTGGCGAGTACCTAGTAATAGGTTAGTTTCAAGGTAATCCTGAATTTGTAAATAGGCCACTCTGTCAAGAATCTTTAGTAAAAATGGGACAGTGGCAATGGGTCTATAATTTGTGGGTATGTCTGGGTCGAGGGTCTGTTTTTTTAGCAAGGGTAGGACCCAGGATTGTTTCAGATTACTTGGGACCATGTTGTTAGAAAAAGACAAGTTTATTAATTTGGTGATGAAGGGGGAGAGATCCCTGGCAGCATCCTTGATAATCTGTGCGGGGCAACTGTCCCCCTTGCAGTTCGAGGGTTTCAAGGATGCTATAATTTTTTGTACTTCAGGTATGGTAACCTTTTTGAAGGTGAAGCCTGAGCTAGTGGCGGTGAGTGGGGGATGGGTGGGTCTGGAGGTGGGGTCATGAGTGAGCTGTTGCCGTTTGTTTCCAATTTTAGTTTGGAGCCCTAAAATTTTGTTGGCAAGGGCATTCTGGATCCCTGTGCACCAAGGTTTATCCTTTGTGCAGGTATCTTCGGGAGGAGTGGGGTTTTCTAATTCCTTTAAGATGTTAAAGAGCTCTTTTGTGCTGGAGCCAGCCTGTGAGATCCTGGAATCAAGAGATTCTTTCTTAGCACGTGTGATCTCATTTTTGTAGAGGGTGGAGATATTGGTAAGGTTAGGTCTATTGTCTACTGAAGGCACCGATTTCCATAGTGATTCAAGTTTGCTTTTTTGTAGTCGGAGAAGTTTGAGCTCTGGGGTGTACCACGTATTCAGGTGCGCTTTAGGTTTCCCTTTGCGCATTTTTAATGGGGCAATGGTGTCGATAGCTTTAGCCATGGAGTCATTATAGGCGTTGACCAGCGAGTTTAAGTCAGTTGTAGTTGGTAGGGCGTTCAGAATGGGGGTCAACAGAGGCATTAAGGCTTCAGCTGTGATGTTGCTCTTTTTCCTAGTTAGGCAGGCCGGAGCAATAATAGGCCTTTTGTGCACTAGGTTGTTGATATTAATGTCAAGGGGGAGGAAGTGGTGATCCGTCCAGATGAGCTGTACAGGGTCCTTTAGGGTGATGTTGCAATTGAGGGCGGTTACCCAGTCAAGGATTCTGCCTTTCAAGTGGGTGGGTTTGGAGCAGAGTTGAAGGAGGCCATGCTCCTCTAATGCCGTGGCCAGGGCAATGGCAGGGGTGTCAAGAGGGTCATTAAACCCGAGATTGAAGTCTCCCAGTATAATCATTTGTGCTGAAGGTTTGGAGCTTTCGGCTACTAGGGAGGTGATATCTTCCTCAAATGAGCCAGGTGGACCCGGGGGTCTGTAGATTAGGTGCATAGTGGTAGTACTCTTCGGGGAGGTTTGTAGTTTAACTGTAAGGTGTTCACATGATTTGAGTAGAGGAGAGGAGCCTAGTCTGATATCAAGTGAGGACTTAAAGATGAGGGCTACACCACCTCCTCGAGCGTTAGGTCTGTCTACTCTGAGGATAGTGTAGTTGTCAGGGATGGCTAGGGTAAGGGATGGTCCCGCAGCCTCATGTAACCAAGTTTCTGTCATAGCAAGGAAGTCTAGGTTGTTAGTCAGAATGATGTCGGCGACTTCTATGGAATGGGCGACTAGTGATCTAACATTTAGAAGAGCTCCTTTTAGTGTATGGAGGGTAGAGTTGATGGGGGTTATAGTGTACTTGTTAGTTTTGTTGGGTAGTTAAGCTGGGCGTTTGCTAGTTTTGTGGTGGATTCTGGCACCAAGTCTATTGTTGCGATCGGTAGGGATAAGGGTGGTTGCTTGAGAGACAGTAAGGTCAGTCATCGTGGAGGGGCTGTGGTGATGGGTGGGGCAGGGTGCTCTAATGTCGGTAGGGTTCTGCTTGGATCTATCTGCACTCTTATTGTCTAGGACATCGTAATGCTGTGCGTGGTCATGGGTAGGATAAGCAGATTGTGAGACCGGGAGGAAGGCTGGAGTAGTGGGCAGGAATGGTGTGGGGCAGACGATAGGGTAATGTCTTGGGCAGGCGGGTCTAGCGAGTCCATTTTTATGGGTTATGTAGCTGTTACCGTTGCAAAGTATATTACTTTGCATGACACAGAAGGGGAACATGATCACGGTAAGGCAAAGTAGCATAATGTGTGTGCTAGGGGCGATGCGCCGTGCAGAGGATTGGCGGATGAAGGACATCGGTGCGACCATAAGGCACAACACAATAGTGTGGTCTAAATGTGACCATAGGGCAAACACAGTAGCGTGGTCACTATGCGACCATAGGGCATAACATAGTAGCGTGGTCACTATGCGACTCTAGGGCATAACAAAGTGGCGTGCTCACTATGCGACCATGGGGCACAACACATTAGCGTGGTCTATATGCGACCATAGGGCACAACACAATAGCGTGGTCACTATGCGACCATAGGGCACAACACAATAGAGTGGTCTATATGCGACCATAGGGCACAACACAATAGAGTGGTCTATATGCGACCATAGGGCACAACACAGTAGTGTGGTCTAAATGCGACCATAAGGCACAATACAATAGCGTGGTCACTATGCGACCATAGGGCATAACACAATAGCGTGGTCACTATGCGACCATAGGGCATAACACAATAGCGTGGTCACTATGCGACCATAGGGCATAACACAATAGAGTGGTCTATATGCGACCATAGGGCACAACACAGTAGCGTGGTCACTATGCGACCATAGGGCATAACATAGTAGCGTGGTCACTATGCGACTATAGGGCATAACAAAGTGGCGTGGTCACTATGCGACCATGGGGCACAACACATTAGCGTGGTCTATATGCGACCATAGGGCACAACACAATAGCGTGGTCACTATGCGACCATAGGGCACAACACAATAGAGTGGTCTATATGCGACCATAGGGCACAACACAATAGAGTGGTCTATATGCGACCATAAGGCACAATACAATAGCGTGGTCACTATGCGACCATAGGGCATAACACAATAGCGTGGTCACTATGCGACCATAGGGCATAACACAATAGCGTGGTCACTATGCGACCATAGGGCACAACACAATAGAGTGGTCTATATGCGACCATAGGGCACAACACAGTAGTGTGGTCTAAATGCGACCATAAGGCACAATACAATAGCGTGGTCTATATGCAACCATAGGGCAAACACAGTAGCGTGGTCACTATGCGACCATAGGGCACAACACAATAGAGTGGTCTATATGCGACCATAGGGCATAACACAGTAGCATGGTCACTGTGCGACTATAGGGCATAACAAAGTGGCGTGGTCACTATGCGACCATAGGGCATAACACAGTAGCATGGTCTAAATGCCACAACAATCAATACAACAAACAGGTGTGGTATGTATGTGACCAGTACTAGAGACCATAGACCCATCTAAGTGGGAGTGGCTAGGAGTCCATGCATACAGTAATGTCCCGGTACTTGCATGTACTTACAATGCGTTCTCCTTATGCGAGAGAGTTCTGGCAGTGGGTAAGTTGCAAGTTGAGCAGAGGTGGAGGCCACTCCGCGCTCCCATGCGCGTAACAGGCGCAGAACAGGCCTTTGTATGGCCTTAGGACTGGCCGGCGATTCCGCCTGCCGGCGGTTCTTTCTGGTTAATGGTACTCCCCCAGTAGACACCCCAGCGGCCCTGCATAGTCCAGAGGTTCACAACAAGCCACCCTTTACAATGTACCCAGAGAAATATACTGGTGGATTAAAGACATAGTTGTCTCCCCCCAAGTAAATAGTGACCATCATAGGCTTACTGCGGATTGATCACTACAATTGAAGCGGCAAACTACTGAACATCATCGTGAGCCGGTAGAAGTGTCTGTGCGTGGATACCGTCTTGTCTGTACTAATTCCTCATTACGCCTTGTGAATGAACATTTAAAAGAACACCCACATGACATAAAAACATATTCTGGTGATATTACAACAATGTATAGCCCAACAATCTGTTCATGGGCCTCGACTTCGACATCGAAATACAGAATAAAAAAAGAGAAACAAGGAGAGAAATTAGAAGAATAAAACAGTCTCGAGGAGTAGAAGGTTTATGTGAGATTAGGCGATTCAAACGAAAATTGAAGAATTGGCTAAAGAGCCAAAAGGATAACTATGTTACAAAGAAAGGCGGAACAAATGTTGCCTGCACAGATATCCAAAAGCAGTGCAGCCACATGGTCCCGCCTAAAGAACGCCATTAGTTCATGTCACATAGCCTCTCAAGTAAACACTATATCGGAAGACTGTTGGGTTTCTCATTTGGAAACCTTGTTTATGACTACCAATGTGAATCAAAAAAAAACTCATAATTTCCGTCAGTCCCTCCTGGACATTAAACTTTGACTCTGAAGCACTGAGAACAACTATACAAAGGTTATCCAATTCACGTGCCCACGGACCCGATGGAATCTCCAACAAAATGTTAGTCATGTCAACAAATGGGTACAAATATTGACCACATTATTTATCCAGATTTAAAAAAATTCAACAAATCCCAAGCTCATGGAGAAAAAATGAATTAAAAAAAAAAAAAACGATTATTGTACCCATATTTCAAAAAAGGAGACCGACAGGACCCTGCAAATTACCGCCCCACAGCCCTGCTTGATGTTGTGGGTAAAGTATTAGCAAGATTGGTTCTAAAAGATCTCTTGAAATGGATAAAAGAGAAGGCAATACACAATATGTTTCAATCAGGTTTTAGAGTAGGCTTGGGAACTATCCTCAATCTAGTGGCTTTATCTACAATCAAAGAAACTGCATTATCCTCTGCCCAACCGATATTTGTTGGTTTTATTGACTTCAAACTAGCATTTGAAGCAGTTGATCATACCAGGCTTTAGGCAAAAATGGAAGAGTGGGGTTGCCCGGTCCATTTGTTGAAGATCATAAAGGATCGATAATCAGAAACAACAATTCATATCTGTTTGAATCAACAAGGTCTTTCAACCCTTCAGATAAAAACGACCCGGGGACCGGAAACAGGGATGTGTCTTGGCCTCAATTCTATTTAACTTGTTTATAAGAGATCTCGGTCTTCAATTAACGAACGTTTGAGCATTCCCTCCAAAATTGGCATGTTTTCCTGTACAGTAGTTATTATATGTGGACGATCTCGTCCTTATGGACCAAATGCCCATTAGGTAACAGAGGCAACTAGACACATTATATAGATATTGCCAGACAAATAAACCTACAATTAACATTGAGGAAAATGAAATAAATTAACCAAATTGGTATGGAAAATTCCTAACAAACATATGACTGTAACATCTGAGTATAGATAGCTGGGATTTCTGATAAATGCAATTCGAACTGATTTACCCTACAGATAGAATCTAAGAACTAAAGTGGAAAATGCTGCGTCGCAAGCTTTGATAATACATAAAAAAGAATGGTACTTTTTCATGTCCAAACAAGCTGCGCAGAAATTACAACGGAATTAAATAGAAGTCATATTCTGGAAGAAAGTGTTGAGAGTCCCAAATGAAACTCCCATTCACCTTTTAAAAAGGTAGGATTTGGGCTTGCTCTCATTACAGGTGATTGTTAAATGGAAAGCATTGTCATTTCTAAGAAAAACTATCATGGGTCCAAAAGATTCGAATCTAGCCTATATGGCAGCTGCACTGAAAGAATGCCCTCTGTCCATTTTAACTACATGGAAAACTCAGTGTCTAAGTTGACTGGACGAAATTGGCTCATCTTGGGAGGCCTTGTTAAATAGACCTGATTCAGTCAAACTAAAAATATGGAAAACTGATTGGTGTAAAACAATCAAAGAATGTCAAAGATATAAAGAGTTTTCAAATTATCGAATAGAACTAAAAAGGCATGGAATGTGTTACCAAGCTATTTGCAATATTTCCTGTGTTGATGTAGACGTATGTATTTCGACACATCTAGTAATAATGTGTCCTGAATTGAAAGATGTAAGAAATACATTTCTGAAAAAACTTTTTAAAGATTTTATTAACCTTTCAGCAGACACAATTTGGTCAATGATTTTTAAAGGAGCATCTGTAGGTTTGATTTTAGACAAGTTGAGATTTTTTGAATTCATAAGAATTGAAGTATGAATCATGATTTATCAAATTTGTTTTAAATTACGAAATTGCTGTTTTAACTTTGATCTATTGTACAACCAATTGTTTTTAAATTAGTTTTTGTTTTGTGTAAAGGTTTCGATGTAACCAGGGGGCGTGGCTGGCAGCCGATGGTGTATGTCGACTTTAACGTTGGCTCCCGATATGATGCTGCAAGATCCGGGAAATATACAAGCACAGAGAACCACAACTCGCCGGCAAAAGACACAGGAGGGGTAAGAACACCAGGGGAATGCCAAGCTGAAAGAAGAAGTGCGGATGCTGGACGGTTGGAGTGCCGCGCAGCGCAAAGCGAAAAGGTCCGCTGTTAGGAAAGATTTTCATTCCATGTGTAATTTTCCCTCCAGTTGTGTACCCCCAACTTTTTGCTGATGTTAAACACCATAGTCTGATTTTACCAGAGGAGAACAGCCTTCTGCTGCACTCCCCAGGCCTTTTCGCTCACTTTATTATGGGGAAACTGACATGCCCTTAAAGACAGTGAGTACTGGGAGACTTTGTTTCCCTTAGTCTGTGTCAATGTTGAAACTTTTCTGCAACATGTTGCAAGTGCACAATGTATATAGTGCACTTGGGTCTTCCTGTCATTTCTAAAGGCCCTAGATACTCTCGAAGAATTTATTAGGAGAAGTGAAGGTGTGCCTTGGACAGGGCTGATGGCAGCTTATCTTTTCATATATTTTTAACCCTTTCCTGCCAGGTAAACTGTGTTTACCGCGTTTGGCACAAATAGGTGGCCTGGCTCCAAAATGGCCATGCCATGAGGTTCTTTGTCCTGTCCTTGGGAACCAGGAAGCGAGAGTGGGGGGGAGCGAGGACAAAAGAGGGGATTCAGGGCCTGGGGAACAAGTTACCAATTTGGGCAATCGCTAAACTATTTGCACAGATCTGGGCCACCGGCAGGGAAGAATCACTCACCAGGCATCCACGAACGAAAGTGGTGTTGGTGCGTTACACTGGTTGATAGACCCAGGCAAACACGGACAATAGACCAATCAGGACACGGTGGGCGGTGTGAAGTTCAAAAGGTTGTGAATGCTGATAAAATTGCATGGTTGCTCAGCAGACTACCCCATTCTGGCTGCATTGCTATTATGGAAATGTCAAAAGCTGAAAGAGTAGATTTTGCAATGTTGAAGCAAACTCTCATCTTAAAGTTTGGGAGGACTCCTGTCCAATACTTGTAGAGGTTTAGAGAGTACAAAAAGAAAGAACGAAGTACTTGGGTGTCATATGTGACCGATTCTTTAAAGGACTTGACTGTCTGGGTTGAAGGCTATAAGGTCTCCACCTTTGAGGGTATTTGAACATATTTCTGCATCTTGTTCCCCTGAGCTTAAGCAGCATTTGGCAGATTCAAAGGAGTTAGATTCTAAGAAGCTGGCCATAGCAGCAGGTTTGTGGGTGTCACAGAGTGTCCCATAAGGACAAGACTCATCATGGTAAGCAGGAGGAGGGGAAAAAGTCCAAAGATAAGGAGGGAGGGGGGTCTGATAAAACATCCTCCCAAAAGAGCCACAAAAAGAAATGTAAGGGTAAGTCACAAGAGAACACACAGGGTAGTCAAGGTTATCCTCCAAAACAGAACTCTTGTTACAGGAAGCCTCCCTGTGTCCCAAGACCCAGTGGATCTTGTGTGGCTTGTAGAGAAAGTGAGCATGTGAAGGGGGACCCCAGATGTAAGGTCAAAACTTTGGGGGTCCACTCTGTTAACCTGGCCTTCTCCTCCTATGAGGAAGAAGAGATTACGGGGGAATCCTTCTCCTCAGACTCCTTTCCCAGTGGGATAGATTCTGAGGTAGTTTTAGTTTCCCTGGGTTCCTGGGAGCGTAAAGTCTCGGAGGCTACCGCTAGGATTCCTGATAATACCAAGCACTCACTACTTTAAGGAAAGTGTGCCAATTAATGGAGTAGATACTGTTACGCTCACCTGGTATCCACGGGGACGCCACCCAGCCCTGGTTGGATGATTTGCACTCTCGAACCCTCTCCCGGTCCCTTGGTAAGGTCTCTGGTTAAAGATGGGTCTTAATATTGTAAAAGGTGGATTATCCATCCTGATCCTCGTGGCAGGGGCATGTAGATGTGGGGGGCGAGCAGCGACCAAGATACTTCACTGGTGCAAGCCCCCCTGTGGGAATCCAGGCCTGCTGCGACTCCGTAGGTTTACGGCTTTACAGTCTTTATATGCAGTTCTTATGTTCCTCTTAGTTCGAATAATAATGTCTTGCTTCTTCCCTTTTAGGTATGGAAAGGTATTTTGGTGTTGTCATGCAGTTTGAAGATGAGCATGGGCCGGTAGGCGAAAGCACGGTGTGCGCAATGCTGTCCGGCGAATAATGCGCGATGCGCGGCGCTGTTTCGCCTTTTATATTGCTAACCTGTGTCTTTTCTCTCCTTGCAGGTTGCGATGTTCCTCGCCGAGCGCCGTAATGTTCCAGCAGTGATACTGACCAGGAGATGACTACCCAGGTAAGAATTGTGTGGCTTTCTTCATTCGGGAGGAAACGGGAGTAAACGCTTGCTAATGCTGTCTTTCTTTCTCCTCTTTCCAGGTTATGGTATTCCAGGATGCATGCGGTGCCAGATGATGGAGTTCGTACCTTCAGGTGAGTGGAACTGAAGTCTGCGATGGATTGAAGACAGGATACTGTCCCAGGTAAGTTTCGTAGTGTTCTTTCTCTCTCTGCAGGTCCTTGGTTTCAGGTAAGCTGGCATCAAAGAACTGGACACTGAGCATTACGCTGCCCACAGCAGAATAACGCAAAGCATGTTCTGCTGTTTGGGTGCAGTTTAAATAGTCTCAGGTAAAGTAGTCCAGGTAAAATAGTCCCAGGTCTGCCACACCCAAAGTAGTCCAGGTAAAGTAGTGCCAAGCCTTCCCACACCCAAAAGACTAGACCGCACAGCTCAGTTCCTTGTAACTGAGCTGTGTGTGTGCCTCCATGTTGGCTGAACCCCCCTCCCCCAAGTTAAATAGTCCCAAGTAAATAGTCCCATTCTAATGTTGGTCTTCATGATGGTTATTAGCCTGGCGCCAAAGGCGTCAGGACTGACTCCAAGAGAGTCTTGGATGAGGTTTTAAGGCCTTTGACCTGGCCCTAACTGGAAGGCTGACTTGCCAGTGAGGGGCAGGGGCAAGGGTCATGACAGATACTCCTGACCTTAGGGATAGTGGGTGCAGCAGAACTTGTTACCCGAAGTATTTGATCCCCAATGACCATCCTAAACTACAAGGATTGTTAGTAGAAGGTGGCCCTGACAGTATTTAATTCAGTAAGGGCCAACGTGATTGCCCGTCTCTGGAAGGCCCAAGGAGACAGGCCTGCTCTCAGCTTGAGGGTGAACATCCTGTGAAGCATAGGATTTATTGGGAAGGTGGGCTCCTCTACAGTGAGCCTGTAGAGTCTATAGAAGGAGACCATAGGATGTTGGTGGTTCCCCTTGCTGTAAGACCCTTCCTCTTGCAGTTGGCACATGAAGTGTCCCTTGCTGGTCACCTTGGCATCAAGAGAGCCAGGCAAAGGTTATCCATGCATTTCTACTGGCCCAAGATGGGGGTGCAAGTAGAACGTCACTGCAGAGTTGTGCCATCTCCCAGTTAACTGGAAAAAGTGGCACAACAATCCAAGCTCCATTGGTACCACTCCCAGTTGTGGGGGTTCCATTTGGGAGGGTAGGGATCGACATTGTTGGTCCCCTTGACCCCCAAACATTCTCGGGCAATAGGTTTATACTGGTGCTGGCCGACCATGCCCCTAGGTATCCTGAGGCCATCCAATCGAAGACTGACTGCCACATCAGTTGCAAAAGCTTTACTTGGCATATTTACTAGGGTTGGCTTACCTAAAGAAGTTGTGTCTGATAGGGGCAGCAACTTTATATCAAGGTATATGCAGGAATGTGGTATCACCTATATGTTTTCATCCGCATACCACCCACAAACCAATGGTCTCTTGGAAAGGTTTAACAGGACCTTAAAAAGCATGATTAGGGCTCTGCAAGAACCCCAAAGAAGAAAATGGGATCGTCTGTTACCATGCTTACTATTTGCCTACAGAGAAGTACCTCCGGAAGGGGTTGGCTTCAGACCCTTTGAGCTTCTGTTTAGTCACCCTGTGAGGGGACCCTTAGCAATAGTCAAAGAGGGATGGGTGATGCCCACTACCCCTATCACTACCGACGTCGTAGACTATGTGCTAAGGCTCAGAAAGAGGATGGTACTGCTGATGGGTCTGGCTAGTGAGAAACTGAAGGCAGGGCGAACACTGGTGAAACATTGGTATGACCAGAAAGCTTCCCTCATCAATTTCTAACCAGGTCAGCAAGTCCTGATCATTAATCCTATAAAGCCTAGAGCTTTACAGGACAAATGGTCAGGCCCTTACACAGTGGTAGAGTCACTGGGTGAGGTCAACTATTTAGTGGACCTTGGAAGGGCAGGACAAGCTCCAAAAATGTTCCATATAAATAGACTGAAGGCTTTCATCCCAAGAGTTGAAAATTGCTGCACTGCTTCCGGCTTCAGATGTTGAGCAGGAGGAGGATTCAGAACCTCTTCCTGACCTGTTCCAGGGCAGTCCTTCAGACAGCTCCATCGAGGGTGTCAAAGTGGCCCCTCACCTGACTTCTGATAAACAAGAGGAGATGAAAAGCTTTCTGAGGCAGTTTTCCTCCTTGTTCTCAGCAACTCCTGGTTTGACAACTTGGTGCACACATGACATTGACACGAGAGAGAGTGTGCCTACCAAAAGTAGGGGATACAGATGTCAGACAAAGTAAGGTCTTACATTAAGACAGAGGTCAACAAAATGTTGGATCTTGGGTGAACCCTTTAGTAGTCCTTGGTCCAGCCCAGTGGTTTTGGTTCCAAAGACAGGTACCTCTGAGCTGAGGTTCTGTGTGGATTACATGGCTCTGAATTCTGTCACCAAGACAGATGCACACCCCTTGCCTCGAACAGATTAGCTGGTGGATACTTTGGGTGCTTTCAAATACCTCAGCACATTTGACCTCACTGCAGGCTATTGTCAAATAACCCTGGCAGAGCCTGCCAAGGAGAAGACAGCTTTCTCAGAGGGTAATGTCTTTTGCGTTGAAGAATGCCCCTGCCACTTTCCAGAGGCTTGTGAATCAGGTCCTAAATGGGTTGGATGAATTCGGTCTAGCATATCTGGATGGTATAGCAGTTTTCAGTGCCACCTGGGAGGATCATGGTAAACACCTTAGGATTGTGTTGCAGGCTCTTCACAAAGACCACTTGACCATAACGGCCAGTAAGTGCCAGATTGGATAAGGTTCAGTGGTCTACCTTGGACATGAAGAAGGTGGAGGGAGGATACAGCTTCTACCCAGTAACGTACAAGCAGTACAAGGCTGGTATAGCCCCACTATTCAAACCCAAGTGAGAGCCTTTTTAGGACTCACTGGGTACTACAGGAATTTCATGACAGACCATGGCACCATAGCTGCCCCTCTGACTGTGCTCACAACTCCTAAGAAACCCAAGAAAGTAACTTGGTCTGAAGAGTGTGGGAAGGCCTTCAATGGCTTAAAAGACTCCTTGTGCCAGGCCCCTGTTCTCAGGGCCCCTGAATACCAAAGACATTTTATTGTTCAGACAGATGCCTCTGACACTGGGATAGAAGCTGTACTATCACAAGTAGATGTGAAGGGTAAGGAACAACCTATTGGCTTCATTAGTCGCCAGTTTAAGGACAGCGAGCTCAGATGGTCCACAGTAGAGAAAGAATGTTTCTCTGTTGTGTGGGCCCATAGGGAGCTGAGGCCCTACCTCTATGGGACCCACTTCACTGTGCAGACTGACCATAAGCCCTTAAAGTGGCTAATGAACATGAAGGGAGAGAATCCAAAGTTGCTCAGGTGGTCCATAAGCCTTCAACTTCACTGATCTGAACATGAGACTCATCCAGGGGTATATTAATTGCCCCTGTCCTTGGTCTGGGAGGGGCGAGTGTAAGGAAAGATTTCCATTTCATGTGTAATTTTCCCTCCAGTTGTGTACCCCCAACTTTTTGCTGATGTTAAACACCATAGCCTGACTTTACCAGAGGAGCACAGCCTTCTGTTACACTCCCCTGGGCTTTTCGCTCACTTTTTTATGGGGAAACTGACATGCCCTTAAAGACAGTCAGTACTGGGAGACTTTGTTTCCCTTAGACTGTGTCAATGTTGCAACGTTTCTGCAACATGTTGCAAGTGCACAATGTACCTTCCATTATAGTGCACTTGGGTCTTCCTGTCATTTCTAAAGGTCCTAGATACTCTCAAAGGATTTTTAGGAGAAGTGCAGGTGTGCCTTGGACAGGGCTGGTGGCAGCTTATCTTTTCATATATTTGTAACCCTTTCCTGCCAGGTAAACCGTGTTTACCGCATGTGGCACGAATAGGTGACCTGGCTCCAAAATGGCCATGCCACAAGGTTCTTTGTCCTGTCCTTTGGCCATCTTGCCCCTTCACCTCCCCCAGGTCGATCCAACCTGGGTCAGTCCTAATTTGGGCATGCATTCTCCCTCGAAACGCCTAGCTTACGCAGGCTTCTGCATGCCTTTTGTGTGTGCTTCCAGGAAGTGGGATGGACTGTCTGGTTCCAAACACATCCTGGGTGCCAGAGAGTCTGGTGTGCTGCGAATGCCTGGGACCACTGTGGTCCATGATTGGTCCACGTATGGTATGCCTGTATGTGAGCAGATCTCCCATTGGGTCTACATCGTTTTGGCGCAAAGGAGATTTTGGATAAGAGAAGGCTCCAAACACCCATGTCATGTCGATCTCTGGAGTTCTCACTGGAACCTCTGGAAGGTTTGGCACCCTGAGCCCATTGGACCCCTCTGCATCTGATCGTCTTAGAAGGTCTGTGAAGGCGCGTCGACCCACTGAAATAGTGGGACCAACTATTCTCGGCACCTTCATCAAACCATGCAAGTAAGCCTTCTCGGAAGTGTCCCTGGGCCAACCAGTGGGCTGACCAGCTTGCACAGGATCTTTGTTCTGATAATGCCGCCGTTTCGAGGAGGCCCTTGAAACTTGGTACATCCCAAGCTCTGTGTTTACAACGCTCTCACACCGAATGTCATACACATGGCCTTGCAGGTCTGGAGTAAAGAGAGAGCACCCGAACTGGAGTGCATGCGGTTACTTTGTCGCCCAGCCGTGGTGACGAACTTTGCAAGTGCATTGCAGCTGTGACCCTCTGTGCCCTGAAGCCTGCTACAGGGCAACTG
Organism: Ambystoma mexicanum; assembly: GCF_040938575.1. Taxonomy (NCBI): domain Eukaryota; kingdom Metazoa; phylum Chordata; class Amphibia; order Caudata; family Ambystomatidae; genus Ambystoma; species Ambystoma mexicanum. Next base: position 476,603,177 of record NC_090939.1, on the reverse strand, counting down.
GCCTGATCCACCCACCAGGAGAAGAGAAATCGCCACTGTCCCGTTTGGGAATCAACGCTGTAACTTTGTCGCTGAAAGTCGCAGAACCGCGAGATTGCCGCATTTGAACTTGCAACCGAAGTGGACTCGACTGCCGAAGTTTGGTCGCCGGGGGGGGGGTCGGTGAGTAACTGCAACCCTGACCAGTGGCCCCTACTGCATCCATCCATTTTTAACATAATTTGCCCCTGAGGGCCCCTTTCCTTTCCACTGCTACTGCAAACTATTCCCAACTCTTGGAACCTGCTCTGCCCTGTTGGGGAGACCCTCCTCGAATAGTGGGAACCTGTTCTGCATCACCTCACCTGCCTTCCTGAGCTGTTACAGCCCCTACAAAAGATGCTGTTTCGCCAATCTGCACTACCGCATGTGCCAGCATTGCAAGTACATTTGAGCACTAGGCTCCTCTCATTTTAGGGACTGGACTGCTTTTCAGTTAGACGTGTGATTACTGCAGAACTGCCTAAAGACTCTTTGCACTACCTGCTTCCTTCCCTTTTCTAGGTTGTGGACCAATTTTGTGCATTAAGCCTTTAGGCCACTTTGTCTTGTATATATGTATGTAGGTAGGATTGTATTGATCTAAAAGTATTACTGTGATTATTACTGTGTGTGGAACTTCAAAGGCCTTGAAGTAAATGCATTTGTATTTTTAATATATATATATATATATATATATATATATATATATATACACACACACATACACACACCTGACTGGGAGTGAAATGTCCTTTACTCTGTGTGCTCACTGAGGTCTTTCAGTCACCCTCACCCCTCCTAAGACCTAGTCTTGACCGCCGCCATTGCTACCTTGATTGGTCTGGCTTGTCCAGAAGGTTGCCCTGTTCCAGGAAACTAGGCTGGCCTCCTGAACCTCTACCCACCAGGTCAGAGCTCAGAAATCCGTCTTAACAACATGGTGTTTGGCCGGGTACCTTCATGGCTTGGAACAACAATGAAAATGCTGATCCATATCATTGTGTTCATCTTGCTGATCTTTTCTGTGTGCTAGTTAGGCCTCTAATGTTGTGCAAAAGCAGTTCCAAGTAGTACAGTGATGATGGCGACTATTGATGGTAAAAATAATTATAAAAGGTGCCTCAAAATACTCAGGAAGCACAAATACAAACAGGAGAGAGCAATTAACCTAAATACTGCATGGTAGCAATACACCACACTGGGGGTGAGGTAGACAATTATTATCATACCACTATTAAGAAATCCGAAGACCTTGAAAACTACAAAGAAGTATGGGTAGACCTGGATGGGGATGGCGGATGTATATATAGGACCTGTACTCCTGAGGGATATGCCAGGCGTGGGGGCAGCGGGGGCTAAGAAGCGTGTGCCGAGCATGGATGCCTATAAAGGGTAGCCTGCCTGGGAGGAAGCAGAGAGAAGGGCGATTGAACATAGAAATACTGGGGGGGGGGCATTTGTTACTGAAGGAGTAACGAAAGGGGGGAATGTTGGGAAGGATATAGTCCTACCCCACGCCCACAGGCATCGCCAAATAGAATAAACGTCATCACAGCCATGCAGGAAGAAGCCCCCTCCTACACTGTACGGATAAGGGCCAGAAACATAACAAAATAGGCGACTAACACCACCCATGCTTCGTCCTTAGGACTCCATTTTCTACCAGGCCTAAACGCCATCTTTCTATTAGGCCCAAAATCCATCTAACTATGAGGCTGCGGCACTTGCACCCCCAGCTCCTCTCACAGAGGGACCATGCCATTCACACTTTAGACAAGCTCCGCACGAGCCTTGTTCTCACGGAAGTCCATCTGTTCACTGTCCTTTCAATGTTACAATTTCCTAGTATCATTCTCGCACAGAATGCGCTCGGTGAAGAGCATGGGACAGAGACAGGCTGCAGCACAAATGCCCATCGTTCTCAATTAAACTGCCCGTGCCCCCTCACCCTCCACCCCGCTAGGCCAGAGCTCACCCGCCCCAACTTCACCATTCCTTTCATGATAAGCATCTAATCCCTTTTGCTTGGACCATTCCAGAACACCCACCCTAGGACTTATCTTAGGCAGCAATATATTCTCCCAAAATAACAACACGTCTGTTCATATCAGGAGGCACCAGAAGTATATGCAGTAAATCGAACCCCCAGGAGAGATACAGAGCGCATGAGGTGCAGTATCAATGAAGCCCTGAATGTAGATGTCGGCATGCCAATATATTATCCCTTCTTTACAAATAACCCCCTTGCATGTGATGTCCAGGTATTCACCATTACTCAATTCCTGTTGTTTAGCTTAGACAGTTAGAAATCTAACACCAGCTTGAACTGACCTTCCCTGCAGCGATGAGCCCAGCTGACCCACGTGCTACAAGATGGACTGAGGGAGTGACGACCAATAGGCGCCTGGCATCCCCTATGGAGCAGGCGCAACTATACGTTCCTCACCAACCAGCAACTTCGCAACTACCACCGTCTAAAATCGTCATCAATGACGCAATTGTCTTTCATAATGTGCTCCCTGTGCAATATTTGCCAGCGCGCTCTCGACCAGCAGAGTTCTTTGCTTGCATTTTACTATATTATATAAAACTTTGTTATCCTTGTAAAATTATCTCTTGGTCTCATTCCGACAGGGTGCATTCCCATTATTATTATTGCAATTATTTGGGACATGCGAATAAGGGACGTGCCTTCACCTGTCAAATGTGCCTAGTGCCTACCCATTTAAATGTACTCCCACTTTCTTCGGTAGAGATAGGAAAAGGGGAGCCTGATTATTGTCTATGGCCCTTCAGGCAATTCTGCAATATAATAAAGGGATAGGGCCAACTAGACCAGAGATGACAACTGACTATTGTTTAAATCAAAATAGTTTTCTGTTTATTATCCAAATACACATATCATGAAAAAAATCGGCTCCACAAACCAAATGCAATACATCCCTCCAAAAACCATTCATTCATAACTCATCCATACAATAATCATATTTGCAAAAATTAAATAAAACAAGGTGATACTTTGTATATACCACAAATAATAAATCAGACAATTATAAATTCAACACTCGATTGTTTTACAATGTGCCCCTCTGTTGGTATTCAGGGGTTTTTTGAAAACTGTTGTCAACATGTTTCGGTTAAGTTTTCTCACGAGGATGAGACAGTCCCCTCGTGTATTAACTTAGTGTTCAACCTTCTTCAGGACAGGAGAGCAATCGCCAATTTGGCGTTGCCTCTTGGTAAAAAACCAAAGGTAGGGGGGTGTGCGGCAAGGGAGCCTTAAATCTACAAGTAAAAAAGAATAAAATAAAAAATTGTCATCTCTGTGTTTACTCAACAAACTATTTACTTAGTATCTAAATACAGTTCTCTTAGTTAACTGTATATAACCTGCTAACCTCCTCTGAATCTTTCAGGGGCTGGCGAACCGGTGTGGTGAAATCGATCCCATGGTGAATGCTTCCAACAATGGCGCTTCACGTAATGGATGCCCTATAGTAAAAAGGACATGTGTGTTTTAAAATTCAGAAATGAGAACCTACTCAGGTCATTCACAAATAATGGGTTGGTACTCACTGTTATTCTCAAAAGGAAAATATTTTCTTTTTTCTTATTTCCAGTTCGAAAATAGTGCAAAATAATTCATTAAAGCAACTGCGTCTTTAAAAACGCCTGCGAAGGAGAAAACAAAGCATGTGAAACATGCATTAACTGCTATGTTTCAAAGAGACAGCAATCTGTCACTGTTAGGTAAACTCCAGCACAATCACGCTTTGAAAACACGGTCAAAATGTGCTATTGGTAGGATTTTCTGATGGTAGCAAAAATTGACATTACATGCTGTCAGATTTTCCTAACCCGTCACATTTTCCTACCTCTGCATAGCCTGTCAAATGTGCCTAGTGCCTATCCATTGAAATGTACTCCGACTTTCCTTGTACACGGTCAAAAAGTGCTATTGGTAGGTTTCTCTTCTAAGGCTAATTTCCCTTACCTATAGAGTCCCCCAGCAGTTTTGCTGTATTTGCGTAGCGACCCCCAAACATCGACTCCCTACCCTGGGGCTGACTACTGTTTCCCAGGGCATGTAAAGTCCCCATTGACTTTCCTAGTCAATAATTATGAACTAAACCAGTACAACCCAACTTAAAATTGAAGTACTGGAAAGAGTTAATAGTTTTTCTCTAGTGTTCATTTTCAAGGAGGTATCATACAGTCCCGCTCTCAAAAGTTTATGGCTGGTGGCAGTGGTTACTAACATAAATATTCGACCGCGAATATTTTCCTATGGGATTTTCCCATTGTTCGAGGCTACCACTTTTACCGACAGCCTCTAACATAACGCCGGTTTATTTTAATATTAACTTTAATCCGGTGTTTTTTTTTTTACTAGAACTTTAATAATATTTCTTTCTCGTGTCTTTCTCTGAAATCCTAACCCGGGTCGGGGATCCTTTGTTCGTCCTTTTGGCAGGCTTCTGCACAGAAGCCCTCCTTCCGGCGCAACAGAGTCTGGGATAGACAGGATGTGTGGGAGGGGGAATAGGCACCTTGGACAGGGTTGCCTACGCAACCCAAGTCGCACTCTGCCCCGATAGGCTGGGGGGTTCTCCCGCCAGGAGAGCCACCCCACTGTGTGAGTGACAGCTAGGCTGTATGAATGGGGGTCTTGCTGCATAAAAGCAGGGTCCTGAGGACTGGAGGACAAGACATCGCCACTGGAACTAAGAAACCGAAGAGGAGAGAAGCTGAAGACATCTGCAACGACTGAACCACCGGTGAAGCCCTGCTGCAGATCCTCAGCACTTTTCTCCAACGACTTGAGGAGATCTTCCTCTGCAAGAGTCTTCTTGCCTTGAGCTGGTGGGACCAACCAGTTCGCCAATCGCCTTCCAGGACCTGCCTTGGTCGAATCGCCAGTGCCCTGCACTCGGAGACCGGATAGCCAGGCACCCGTCCACGACAACCACGATTTAAAAGGAGCGTACCTTTTATTCGTTTTGGCAGCACCGCAGATGGCTTTATCCCTGGCCAGTGCAGTAACTCGAACCTTCCTCCACGACGAGAGCCTCTCTTCCTCTGCTGGATCACCCACACTGTTGGAACTGCCAGGAACTACTGCCACCGCAGGAGCCTCTTCCACTTTCAAGGTACATTGTTCCGCCAGGCCTCCCATTTCGTTGGGTATCGCTAAAGGTGTTTTAAATCCTTTACTTCCCTACTGGGTTGGCCACCACTATCATCTAACATTGTCTTTCACCTTCTGCAACCGCCTTTTCAAATTGTTAAACAAAGACTTGACTGAAGCTACTAGAACAGTTTGATCCTGGGCACATTGCCTTGTACTACTGACTCTGGCACAGGCCTATTGACTCTGGCTAAATCTGTTACAACTGCCTTCTCTAGATTGCTTCTCACCTAGAAATGTGTTGGTGCACCTAACTCTTATAACCACCTTTTCCTTCCCTCTTTTTAAAATTGTGAAGTGCCATTTTGCTCGGTTTTCACCTCAGTATTGAATATTCTATAGTACTGCCTTGCCTAACTTGTTCACAATCTACTTGGGAAGTGTTGCTGGTGTGTTCTAGAATCTAACCCTGTATAACTTGTCCTTTCCCTCCCTTTTGAGAAATTGATAGAGTGCCATTTCTGCTTGGTTTTCCTGTGCCGTTTTGCTCAGTTTTCACTCTTGCTCAAACTTGTCTACAATTTAAATAGGGAATTGTGTATACTTTTCTTGACTGATTTAACTTGCTTTAATAATAGTGATTTGTGTGTGAACATCAGAGTGTATAAAATAAATATATATATTCTTTTTGATACAAAGCTTTGGTCAGTGTTTCCTTGTTCCATAGTACTGTAGTCCTAATGTGTAAACCCTGAATACTGCTCATCTCCCTCTTGAGATATGTCTGACTGCTTAGCCACAGCTACCAACTAAATCTTTGTGGTACAGACTGATACCAAAAGGGGATTTTCGTGCATATACCTGTTGTCTTAAACTTCTGTAGTGCTCCCTAAGGGAACTGCACAGGATTCTGCCTAACAGTAGGATTTTCTGACAGGTAAAAAAAAAATGACATTATATGTTGTCAGATTTTCCTACCCTGTCACATTTTCCTACCTCTACATAGTCTGTCAAATGTGCCCAGTGCTTACCCATTGAAATGTACCCCCACTTTCCTTCTACACGGACAAATTGTGCTATTGGTAGGATTTTCTGACGGGCAGCAAAAAATGACATTATATGCTCTCAGATGCTCCATCCTATCACATTTTCCTACCTCTGCTTGAATTGTGAAATGTGCCTAGAGCCCTATCGGTAGGATTTTCTGACAGATAGCAAAAAATGACATTACACCGGCTGCAGACTCCAGAAGCGAAACACTGAGTATGTGTCTCATATAGGCCTGCAGGCCCACACAGTGTCAGGCCATGATGCCTTGGGACCCTCGTGCCAGCAAGGTGGCTAGGGTCTGCATGGTCTGGGTATGGCTCGCCTTGCCCCCACACAAAACCCCCTTGAGGCACTGGGCCTCTACAGTGCTGATGTCTATAGCACCCAGGGGGGCGATGTGATGCCAGTAGCCAGCCCCCATAATAGTATGTAGTCCGATCTAGTGCTTGGAATTGTTGGCCAAACCAGGCAGAGGTTGTGACAGCTGGATCAAGAGAGTGCAGTCTTTAAAACGAAGCCACAGTAGTACCACAATAGTCTATCAGAGCGTACTGCGTAGGGAAGGAGGTTAGGGGAAAATGCACTTGTGATTCTGGGATGTAGTAATTGCATTAGGGGCACGAAGTACATGGTCCAGTGGGTAGGGTGGCAATATGATTTCCTTCCACCGTACACCTTTCGAATATTGGATTTTCCCTTGGAGTAAGGTGACTAAACGTAACAGGGGTTGCAAAGAGAGCTGTGGATCACAACATGGACATATGGCGAAAAGATGCAATGGCAAAGGAGGGCGTGTTACATTCTTGACCAGACATGAGTTGGGAGTACAGCACACTTGACAAATGATGTGCTGAAACCGGAGTATAGGATATGATGGGGGGGCAGACAGAAAGTTAAGATTCCTCACCTCTCTCGTTCTGCAAGGGATCCATGTTGCGATGAGGACTGCGGTCCCGCCCAGCAGGCGGCCTGGATATGTAGTGTGCTCCGTGCTGAGTCTGCATAGACAGACAAGTGATCAAGCTCTGCAGCAACTGGTATTCAGTAGCCCCGCCCCATTACCACCTCTGTCTATTGACAGTGCCTGTTACCACAGGAAGCGACAAGGCGACGTAATGACGTCACGACACAACTCGCAAGGCACTGCATGTGCGCAACTACTGACCCGCCTCTTCTTTCGAGAGCGAGTTTCTAAGTGGATAGTCTTTTGTTTAGGTTTACGTAAAGGGGGAGGTGGAAGTAGAACAGATGAAACTCTCGAAGAAGAGAAACTTACGTTGGAGAGCCGGCGGGTTGATGGCATACAGTGCTTAAAGTGGTCGCTAGACAATTTAAATGATGGAGCTCTCCGAATGTGGGGTTTACCTACCGCTAATCTTTGTTACTCCTAGTACAACCCTTCCTCGTCACAGTATTTATCTATACGGTGTCCCACCTCCACCAGAAACCGTTCTCATTTTACCCTTGACGCCATACCCATTCTTTGGGGTTTTATCCCCCCTCCAACCCGACAGAATCCCAGTTAGGCATAAATAAGCCATTGCCCCATTCAGCCGTGTCAGAAGGGAGAGACAGGATGGAACTACTGTGACGAAGAAGAGTTGGACTCGGTGTAACGAAGATTACCTCTACGTCCCTCTTCATCTCCCATCCTTTATTTATAAGGTATACCAACTGCATGTGCTGAATAGACAGGAACACACAAGCCACACAGATATGCACACCCAGCACCCCTTTTATTAACTGACACACAGGAAATACCATAATGCACAGGGCATCAACCCCCAGTATTCTAGAGCAAAAGTCATAGCTCTCAACTCGCACGCTTTTGACGAGTGTCACCCGTCTAGAATCGGCTGACTGATCCTCCGAGCTCCATACATGTCCATACACTTCAATAGGCTCTGACCGCCCCCCAGAAATCGTGTGTTTTCACCCACCCTGATGACAAAAGGTTTAGAGCTTTGCAAAGACATATACCCCCCACCCTGTGAACGTTAAGGGAATAATGCATGCACGCAAGCACAGGGAGGGAGATTTTGTCAATGAAAGCGGGAGGAATGAATTTTCTCATAGGCTTGTATTGGGGTTAGAATTATTTTAGGTGGGAGAAAGGGAAAATTGCAATATTTCTAATTGAAAAATTGGGAGTCTTCTGTCTGGGTTGGCATGTGTCACGTTGACAGTTGTTACAGGGAGGTAGGAGGCTGGGCGGGGAAGTGACGTGGGTGGGCGGGGTATAGGCAGACTACGCTGTTTATTGAATAAAGACAGGCACATATGGAAAAGATCTTTGTCTGCTTTTGTGCTGCATAGCGCGGTGCATCCTGGGGCCCCGCGGAGGCTATTACAATGGCGTCAAGATAGGAAAGTGATTGTGCAGCATCACACATCGGGGTGAAGCAGGACACGCAGAGCAGCCGCCTCGAGGTGAGGAGCCTGCTGTCCCACGTGGTGCTGGAGGGAGCGAGCGCACGGAGAGGCCGTGCCGACTTGGGTGAGATGCGCACAGTGTTGTGGCACCCGGCCTCACCCCCCCTCTGAGCGCTCACCTTGGAACACAGAATTCTCCCAGGCTGCGACAGTGATTTGGCATAGAACATTCGCGGCAGAGCGCTTCAGAATCCTGAGCCACAGCAGTGACCCTGCCTCACACACGGTGAGGGGGACAAGGGAGGCGACTGGCAGATAGTGCTTGTGCCTAATATGGCGGCCATCATTGCACAACGCCACAACTCAAGAGCCCAAGGGACAGCGTGCATACCCTAACACGGTGCTCGTGCCTGACAGGCGGCCGTGGTTGCCACTGAATCATTGAAGGGACCAATCGCTCAGAGTCAAGGGAATATGTCGGCCCAAGATGGGGGCCGGGTGCCCAGGCCCTGGGGCCACAGTTACAGGAACAGGCCCCATACAGACTGCCAGACTCCCTGGCTGCCCAGGTGCCTTCGATGTCACAGACACAAGCAACATGGGGTCGCGGTGGGCCCGCTGGATAAGATATTTTGAACTGTGTATGGGGGCCATGGGGCCCATTGAAGATGGCAGGCAAAAATGTCTCCTCAAGCTGGCTGTAGGTCCAGCCACACGTGACATAATTGATGAGATGCCCGCTGACAGTATTGACTCTATTCAAGACTTAAAAGAGGCTTTATCTGCGTATTTCACCCCACACACTAATATGGATTACGAGCGCCACCTGTTTCATAGAACCAAATAGGAAAAAGGTGAGACCATGGATGGATATGTCATGAGAGTGAGAATCAAAATGAATCATTGTGACTTCACGAAATACTCAAATACGGTGGCCCTGAGATCTCAAATCACTGCAGGTTGTGAATCACAGACTTTCAGGTGGATACTGCTACAAAAATCCTGCACGTTGGATGAAATACTGACCCTGGCACGAGCTGAGAGAGCAGTTGACTCAGAGGTGGAAAGTTTCAACATCTCCACATCAGTGGACGCGATCCATCGACTCCAACAGGAGAGGACACCAGAGGAACCATTTTGTTACAAGTGTGGTTTTGAATACCCACACAAAGGCACGTGCCCCGCTATTGGTCAATGATGTGCCACGTGTGGAGAAGAGGGCCGTTTTAAATCAGTATGCAGATTCTTCAGGGAGAGAGCGAGAGAATCCCTCCCGAAATTCAGGCAAAGGGCCATGCCTCTGGTATCGCAATCATCGGGGACAACACTGCAACCCCCCAAGACATACCGACCCCGAACCAAAGGAGCAGGATTCGGGGGAGGAGAGACACAGACGAGATAGGAGAGTAAGGATGAGGTACGTCACCTGGATGAGACCGGAACGTAGATCCAGGCGACCTGTGCGCTACTTAGTAGAGCAATCTCCTTCTGAATCGAAGATCTGTTCATCTGGGAGTGATCAAAGGAAGAAAGTATATGTCTACCCGCTGGGGAACCCAGCAGCCACACAGCACAGTCCGACATTAATCGTAAAGCTCAACGAAAGACCCACAGAATGTCTTATTGACACCGGGTCTACGGTGAACGTAGTCAGTGAAAAAATATTCAAAGAAGTACTGCAAAGCCCGAAACTCATTCCTGCTACAGTTGACATCTATGCATATGCAGCCAAAACACTGCTGAAGTGCATAGGACAATTCGAAGGGTCGTGCAGCTACAAAGGACAAGAAAAGAGGGTACCCATACACATGCTGGCGACGGATAATCAGAGTGGCTGTGTACTCAGTTTCAAGGCGGCCATTGACATGGGTCTTATAGATGTCTTATACAAAATCATGGTCCATAGGTACATTGATCCCGTAGCAATGATTACAAATCTCTACCCCAATCTCTTCAAAGGGATTGGTAAACTCCGTAATAGACAAGTGAAGCTACACATTGATGACACAGTGTGCCCGGTAGCACAACACTACAGGGGCATACCGATAAATATAAAAAAAAAGTGGAAGACGAGCCACACAAGCTCCTGGAACAGTATATAATAGAGCCGCCCATGGGCCCCACAACTTGGGTGTCGCCCATTGTCCCAGTGCCTAAGAAAGGGTCCAACACAATCAGGCTGTGCGTTGACATGAGTAGGCCCAACCAGGCCAGCGCATGGCTCCACTCATCACCAACATGATTCACCTCCTGAATGGAGCCAGGGTCTTCTCGAAGTTGGACTTAAAGAAAGGATACCATCAGTTGGTGCTAAGCCCGGAAAGTAGAAACATCACAACTTTCGTCACCCATCTGGGGTTATACAGGCACAAGAGGCTGAGTTTTGGGGTCTCCTTGGCGGCAGATATATTTCAAGCCGAGGTTCATAAAGTGATTAAACAAACAAAGTAAAGGTGCGGGGGAGAGGTGCTCAGCCTTGGAACCTAGGCTGGAGATAGAGGACAAAAGAGAGTGTTTTCCTATTAGGAAAGCTTCGTCCCCTGCACACTATCTAAAAGGCCAAAGCCTAATGGTGATTAGAGAATCGTTAAAGATGGAAAGTCTTTTAAAGGCATTTCAGATATATATTCAAAATTTCACTAAATAATTAAATTTTGACAACTTGAAGGATAAATTCATAAGCAAGACGATTTATTATTCATACAAGATGGTAGGCCCAACGCGTTTCGAGTAGCAAACAACTCTTCATCAGGGGCATTTTTTCTTTAAGAATAACATTTCTATAAAGAAAAGAAACATTTTAAATTTAAACAATATAATATTTTTAGTCAATAAGCAATTTCAAAAGCAACAATTTCAAAACAACCTCAATTCAAGGACATCTCTGAGATACATGTCAACACACAGATCCTGGACTTAAAGTGTACAGTGCATAATTCAAATGGACTTAATTGTTTTAGAGTGTCTAACAGCCTTTAGAGTGAAACTATTATCAAAAATTGACAAAAACTTAAAACTCTTAATTTGAATCAAAACAGATACATTTTTCATCAAAACAGATAAATTTTTTCGTACAACCAGGTTATTACTGGTGCTAAATGCCTCTATATGCTATTCACGGAGAGAATAATTCAATGCTCTAAGTGTTTTTGAACAAAAATGGATAAACTGAAGTTGTCACATAAGGAACAATTATAGCTAGTTGTTCTTACCTATTTAAAATAGGCCAAAAAAGATGGAGTGTCTTGTATGGCCATAGATGAAAGTGTTCCTGAGATGATTTCGCAAAGTTTGTTCTTGACCGGTCATGAGATCTGGTCTAAGAAGCAATATTCAGATAAGGAGAAAGACGCTGTCTTAATTACAAGAATATGGGTATCTGGTTGTCATGTTTATGCATAAGTGAAAACACACTTACAAGTCTTTGGTTGAACAACTGGTCCAATGGTAGAGCTGACCAGTCAATGGTCACTGGATATCTTAATCTGGTAAACGGTTAATCGATGAAAACTAATCCAAATCAACTGTTTCCAAGAAGAGTAACCTAAAAAACCAAGGTGGTAGAGGTAAGTAAAGGGGAAACGGGGTATTTTTTTAGAAAAGCTGTCACGGACCAAGTAAAGGCTATGTGGCCAGAATGGAAATGGTTAGTCTCTTATTATGATTCTACATAAAAGTGTTTGGCAGAAGAAAAGCTTTATTCCCCAAAGTACCTGGCATAGAACAAGTTAAGGCTATGTGGCCAGATTGGAAATAGTAAGTATCTTATTTCGATTCTACATAACTAAGTGATACCAATAAAGTGGTAAAGTCCAAGTCAACTTACTTCTCTTCCTTTTTTACAGGTCCCAAAATGGAACAACATCCAGACCGGCGAAGGCTGTGGAGGCGTCTGCCATTTTGTGATGGAACTCGTCTTTATGTACCTTTCGGACAAGCTGACGTCATTCGCGCATGCGCGAGTGACGTCACTGTTGTTTATATATTGAGTGAGTAACGTTGTTCGCGCGTGCGCGTGCAACTAAAGGTGTCTATGTAATCAACATGGAATATTAGGCGATCAGGTGCTCCAAGGGGCATGTCGTCTTGTTACAGCTAGAAAATAAGTGGGAAACAATTCCAATGAAGGTGGAAAAGGTGCATGTCACATTATAGGTAATGACTCCAATTTAGTGACGTCAATCGCACATACGCGTTGTACGTCCACCAAGTTAAATCTCTATATGTGTGTTAAAACACTTAGAGGGGAGAATGAAGAAGATAAGCCAGTGATAGGTTTGGTGCAAATGGCTGTCTGTATTTTGACTAACGTCATGTTTACACGTTTGACTAAAAATACAAATTAAATTTTATCGGATGTAACTGTGAGGTCTTATTGACTGCTTTTCAAAGGTCCAGAGGACATGCTTGGGTAAGTGAGGGTGTTAAACCTAATGATAAGTAGAAAAACCTACATGGGCACATGGTCATAGATGCAAAATAGTCATGGAGTACCTGCCTGATTATTAATGGTTAAAGAAATGGATATTTTAGTGTCGACCATTATCCACATTTAAACATGTGATTGGCCTATTTGACAAATCTAGGACCTTGTGTAAACCATTATACACTTTTTATCATGTTGTGAACCTTTTTGACAAATATAGGCCATTGTGTTAGCACTACCCCCAATTGTATGGGTGTACAATCTAAAGCAAAAGCATCACTAAAAGCAGTTTCTTGAAGATGAAAATCACAAGTGAATTGACAGCAGATAATGTAACTAAAACACTCATATGCAAAGAAAATAAAGGTCTTTGTTCTAATATTCGATACCCCAGTAATGCTAGGGTATGTTTGATGGGAGAATCTATTTAAAAACAAAGAAGCAATAGTAACCTATAAGGTTTAAACTGGTAGCAGCAATTGGTTTACTTTCATGGATGTTAAAACTTTAAAGAAATGGTCCAAGGTAATAGTCCTCATTCATGCCTAGTGGTGTCATTGCGTCAAGCCGTTGGATCCAAAAAAGTTCTCTTTGTAAAAGTTGTCTTTGTAAATCGCCACCCCTCGGGAGTGGGTGTATTACTTCCAATATGATCATTTTCATCTGTGAGATGTTGTGGTTATGGTCTGGGAAATGTCTAAATACAGGAGATTTGATATTTTTTGTTCTTATGGAAGACTTGTGCTCTGTCCATCTTTCTTTGGCTTTTCTGTTGGTTTTTCCTATATAATAGACTCCGCAGGGGCAACGGATGGCATAGATGATGTTTTTGCTGTCACATGTAGCATAGTGTCTCAGACTGATTTTTTTACCTGTTTTGGGATGTCGTACATATTCTCCTTTAATGATGTTGTTGCAATGTTGGCAGTGGAGACATGGAAATGTGCCTGCTTTTTGTTTAGAAAATGTTGTTTGTAGTGGTTTTTTTGGCCTTTCCGCTTTAATGAGTTGGTCCCGTAGATTTCTTCCTCGTTTGTATGCCATCATAGGGGGATCTGGAAACAATTCTTGTAAGGTTTTATCTGACTTAATCAGGTCCCAGTTTTTGTGTATTATTCTTTTGACTTGAAAGCTTTGTCTAGAGTATTTCAATGAGTAAATCAAATTTTTGGGAACTGGTTTACTGTTGCTTGCTAGGAGTTCTTTTCTTTCCTGTGATTCGGTTCTTGTTATGGCTTTCTGTATTGTTTCTCCTGGGTAACCTCTTTCAATGAATCGATTCCGCATGGTTTCATATTCCATCTCTAATGTGGTAATATCAGATGTAATACGTTTCACTCTTAAAAGTTGGCTGTAGGGGAGGTTTTCCTTTAAATGTTTCGGATGAAAACTGCTATGATGTAAGCAGCTGTTAACATCTGTTGGTTTCCTGTATATTTTTGTCTTAAGACCTGGTCCATGTATTTCCACTGTAACATCCAGAAAATTAACTGAAGGTTTCCCAATTTCAATTGTGAACCCGATTCTTTCATTGCAGGTATTTAAGTATTTCCAGAATTGGAGAAGTTCACTTTCTGTGCCTAGCCATATACCAAAAATGTCGTCAATGTATCGTTGCCAGCATTTAATTTTTTCTTTCCACTGTTGGTTTTGTAGTACAAATTTCGTTTCAAATTGGTACATGAAAATGTTGGCATATGAAGGTGCCACTGATGAACCCATTGAGGTTCCTGAAATTTGTAAATAAAATGTTCCATTATGTCTAAAGTAGTTGTTATATAGAATGATGTTGATTAATTCTATAGCTAGTACTTTGTGAATGTTGACATTTTTGTTTTCTAGTAGAAACCATTCCAATGCTTCTATCCCTTCTCTGTGTGGTATTGAGGTATATAGACTGTTCATGTCCATTGTGAAAAGAATTGGGCTCTCCTCTTTGAGATTAACAGAGTTGATGATGTTCAGGAAGTGAGTGGTGTCCTTTAGATAGGTTTGAGTGCTTTGTACAGCTGGTTGTAGTGCCGTGTCCAAATATATGGCTAACGGCTGAAAGATACTTTCTGTCCCCGCAACTATGGGTCTGAAGGGAGGGTCAGTGGCATTTTTGTGGATTTTAGGTAATCCATAGAAAACCGCAGTCACTGGAAATTTTTGTATCAAAAATTCAGCTGTCTTGTCTGTGATCCAATCCATGTCTGATGCTTTGTCAACCACCTTCTTGATAATTTCTTTGATTTCATTTACCGGGTCTCCATCTAGTTGTATGTATGTCCTAGTATCGTCTAAGAGTTTTTGACATCCTATGTTATACATAGTAGTGTCCATTAGGACTAGAGCTCCTCCTTTGTCTGCTTGTTTTAATGTTAGACTACTGTCCTGGGCCAATTGCTTAATGGCTTCCATCTGATGTTTACGAATATTCATTTTATTTGGCTGGCCATATTTTAGTCGTTTGAGATCTCTTGTAGTCTTTTGTTTAACCAAGTTAATCAAAGGATGGGTCACTTGAGGATGAAAACTGCTTTTGTTTTTGAGTTCCAGAAATTTAGATTTTGATTGTGGTTGCAGTGTATCTTCAATATTGTGGAAAAAGACTTTCAGTTCCATTTTGCGGATGAGTTTGAAAAGATTCACTTCTTCTTCAAAGAAAGAGGTGTTGTTTGTAGGAATAAATGAGACCCCTAGATTTAATGTCTGAATCTGTGTTGTTGTCAGTGATTTAGAGGAAATATTAATGACCAGATTCTGTTTTATTTCTTCTTCTGTCTTGGTTTTCTTCTTTCCTCTTCTTGTCTTCCTCCCTCTAAAAAAGGTGTAGACGGTTGGTTTTGGGAAGATAACGTAGGTGGTATCACTTGAGGTGCTGCGGTAGGCCCGCTTTCGCTAGTGAATGGAATCTCTTCCAGCTCTCCGCTGGTGACTTCACTGCTCTCTGTGTTGTTAGTGGGCTGCGGTTGTCTTGGTGGCCTATGTTGTGGTGGTCGGTTATTCGCGTAGAATTCCTGCCACGAGTAGACAATGTCCCTCGCGTAGTCTAGTGTATCCCTTCTAAACTTTCTTATTTTTCGTTGTTCGATGTCTTTTTTATAACTGTCAAGCTTTATATTAGTGTCTTCCAAAATTTGTTTCAATTCCGCTGCAGTTTTGAATTTAGCTAGTTGGGATGTGATGTCATCAATCTCTTGTTTAAGGTTGGAAACGGATTTTGCCAATTCTTCAATGGTTAGCAATATTAGGTCTAGTGAGCATTTGTTCAGGATTTGCTCCCATCTGATGACGAAATCTTTATTCTCTTTGCAAAGAGTAGGTCTAAGATAAACTCTAAGTCCTCTTGGAATCCGTTTACACTTATAGTACTGGGCGAGGGTTGTTGCATGTAATTTTTGAGAAATCTCTCGTCTGATGAGTCGTTCTAATTTATGGATTAGCCGTTCAGGGTTCTCTCCCGTTGGTGTATCTTTACTGGTATCTGATATTAAACCCAGAATTCTTGTCGCCTCTTCATCTGAGAAGGCCAAAGTTGTAGCTGCTTTGTCTGTTAAAGCGCTGATAGTCGAGAATGACATTCTAGTGTTTGTGGGTGCTCGTGTGTGGCTATGGTACCAACCCGTGAGGGTAAACAATACTAGAAACGTGGACAACACACTGTGCACACCTTGACTTGGACGATCTTATTACATATAGGTTGTATATTTTTATATATATCTAGAGATATTAAACAAAGTAACACTAGAATGTCATTCTCGACTATCAGCGCTTTAACAGACAAAGTAGCTACAACTTTCTCAAAAATTACATGCAACAACCCTCGCCCAGTATTATAAGTGTAGACGGATTCCAAGAGGACTTAGAGTTTATCTTAGACCTACCCTTTGCAAAGAGAATAAAGATTTCGTCATCAGATGGGAGCAAATCCTGAATAAATGCTCACTAGACCTAATATTGCTAACCATTGAAGAATTGGCAAAATCCGTTTCCAACCTTAAACAAGAGATTGATGACATCACATCCCAACCAGCTAAATTCAAAACTGCAACGGAATTGAAACAAATTTTGGAAGACACTAATACAAAGCTTGACAGTTATAAAAAAGACATCGAACAAGGAAAAATAAGAAAGTTTAGAAGGGATACACTAGACTACGCGAGGGACATTGTCTACTCGTGGCAGGAATTCTACGCGAATAACCGACCACCACAACATAGGCCACCAAGACAACCGCAGCCCACTAACAACACAGAGAGCAGTGAAGTCACCAGCGGAGAGCTGAAAGAGATTCCATCCACTAGCGAAAGCAGGCCTACCGCAGCACCTCAAGTGATACCACCTATGTTATCTTCCCAAAACCAACCGTCTACACCTTTTTTAGAGGGAGGAAGACAAGAAGAAGAAAGAAGAAAACCAAGACAGAAGAAGAAATAAAACAGAATCTGGTCATTAATATTTCCTCTAAATCACTGACAACAACACAGATTCAGACATTGAATCTAGGGGTCTCATTTATTCCTACAAACAACACCTCTTTCTTTGAAGAAGAAGTGAATCTTTTCAAACTCATCCGCAAAATGGAACTGAAAGTCTTTTTCCACAATATTGAAGATACACTGCAACCACAATCAAATCTACATTTTTGGAACTCAAAAACAAAAGCAGTTTTCATCCTCAAGTGAACCATCCTTTGATTAACTTGTTTAAACAAAAGACTACAAGAGATCTCAAACGACTAAAATATGGCCAGCCAAATAAAATGAATATTCGTAAACATCAGATGGAAACCATTAAGCAATTGGCCTAGGACAGTAGTCTAACAATAAAACAAGCAGACAAAGGAGGAGCTCTAGTCCTAATGGACACTACTATGTATAACATAGGATGTCAAAAACTCTTAGACGATACTAGGACATACATACAACTAGATGGAGACCCGGTAAATGAAATCAAAGAAATTATCAAGAAGGTGGTTGACAAAGCATCAGACATGGATTGGATCACAGACAAGACAGCTGCATTTTTGATACAAAAATTTCCAGTGACTACGGTTTTCTATGGATTACCTAAAATCCACAAAAATGCCACTGACCCTCCCTTCAGACCCATAGTTGCGGGGACAGAAAGTATCTTTCAGCCGTTAGCCATATATTTGGACACGGCACTACAACCAGCTGTACAAAGCACTCAAACCTATCTAAAGGACACCACCCACTTCCTGAACATCATCAACTCTGTTAATCTCACAGAGGAGAGCCCAATTCTTTTCACAATGGACGTGAACAGTCTATATACCTCAATACCACACAGAGAAGGGATAGAAGCATTGGAATGGTTTCTAGTAGAAAACAAAAATGTCAACATTCACAAAGTACTAGCTATAGAATTAATGAACATCATTCTATATAACAACCACTTTAGACATAATGGAACATTTTATTTACAAATTTCAGGAACCTCAATGGGTTCATCAGTGGCACCTTCATATGCCAACATTTTCATGTACCAATTTGAAATGAAATTTGTACTACAAAACCAACAGTGGAAAGAAAAAATTAAATGCTGGCAACGATACATTGACGACATTTTTGGTATATGGCTAGGCACAGAAAGTGAACTTCTCCAATTCTGGAAATACTTAAATACCTGCAATGAAAGAATCGGGTTCACAATTGAAATTGGGAAACCTTCAGTTAATTTTCTGGATGTTACAGTGGAAATACATGGACCAGGTCTTAAGACAAAAATATACAGGAAACCAACAGATGTTAACAGCTGCTTACATCATAGCAGTTTTCATCCGAAACATTTAAAGGAGAACCTCCCCTACAGCCAACTTTTAAGGGTGAAACGTATTACATCTAATATTACCACATTACAGATGGAATATGAAACCATGCGGAATCGATTCATTGAAAGAGGTTACCCAGGAGAAACAATACAGAAAGCCATAACAAGAACCGAATCACAGGAAAGAAAAGAACTCCTAGCAAGCAACAGTAAACCAGTTCCCAAAAATTTGATTCACTCATTGAAATACTCTAGACAAAGCTTTCAAGTCAAAAGAATAATACACAAAAACTGGGACCTGATTAAGTCAGATAAAACCTTACAAGAATTGTTTCCAGATCACCCTATGATGGCATACAAACGAGGAAGAAATCTACGGGACCAACTCATTAAAGCGGAAAGGCCAAAAAAACCACTACAAACAACATTTTCTAAACAAAAAGCAGGCACATTTCCATGTCTCCACTGCCAACATTGCAACAACATCATTAAAGGAGAATATGTACGACATCCCAATACGGGTAAAAAAATCAGTCTGAGACACTATGCTACACGTGACAGCAAAAACGTCATCTATGCCATCCGTTGCTCCTGCGGAGTCTATTATATAGGAAAAACCAACAGAAAAGCCAAAGAAAGATGGACAGAGCACAAGTCTTCCATAAGAACAAAAAATATCAAATCTCCTGTATTTAGACATTTCCGAGACCATAACCACAACATCTCACAGATGAAAATGATCATATTGGAAGTAATACACCCACTCCCGAGGGGTGGCGATTTACAAAGACAACTTTTACCAAGAGAACTTTTTTGGATCCAACGGCTTGACGCAATGACACCACTAGGCATGAATGAGGACTATTACCTTGGACCATTTCTCTAAAGTTTTAACATCCATGAAAGTAAACCAATTGCTGCTGCCAGTTTAAACCTTATAGGTTACTATTGCTTCTTTGTTTTTAAATAGATTCTCCCATCAAACATACCCTAGCATTAATGGGGTATCGAATATTAGAACAAAGACCTTTATTTTCTTCGCATATGAGTGTTTTAGTTACATTATCTGCTGTCAATTCACTTGTGATTTTCATCTTCAAGAAACTGCTTTTAGTGATGCTTTTGCTTTAGATTGTACACCCATACAATTGGGGTTAGTGCTAACACAATGGCCTATATTTGTCAAAAAGGTTCACAACATGATAAAAAGTGTATAATGGTTTACACAAGGTCCTAGATTTGTCAAATAGGCCAATCACATGTTTAAATGTGGATAATGGTCGACACTAAGATATCCATTTCTTTAACCATTAATAATCAGGCAGGTACTCCATGACTATTTTGCATCTACGACCATGTGCCCATGTAGGTTTTTCTACTTATCATTAGGTTTAACACCCTCATTTACCCAAGCATGTCCTGTGGACCTTTGAAAAGCAGTCAATAAGACCTCACAGTTACATCCGATAAAATTTAATTTGTATTTTTAGTCAAACGTGTAAACATGACGTTAGTCAAAATGCAGACAGCCATTTGCACCAAACCTATCACTGGCTTATCTTCTTCATTCTCCCCTCTAAGTGTTTTAACACACATATAGAGATTTAACTTGGTGGACGTACAACGCGTATGTGCGATTGACGTCACTAAGTTGGAGTCATTACCTATAATGTGACATGCACCTTTTCCACCTTCATTGGAATCGTTTCCCACTTATTTTCTAGCTGTAACAAGACGACATGCCCCTTGGAGCACCTGATCGCCTAATATTCCATGTTGATTACATAGACACCTTTATTTACACGTTGCACACGCACGCGCGAACAACGTCACTCACTCAATATATAAACAACAGTGACGTCACTCGCGCATGCGCGAATGATGTCAGCTTGTCCGAAAGGTACATAAAGACGAGTTCCATCACAAAATGGCAGACGCCTCCACAGCCTTCGCCGGTCTGGATGTTGCTCCATTTTGGGACCTGTAAAAAAGGAAGAGAAGTAAGTTGACATGGACTTTACCACTTTATTGGTATCACTTAGTTATGTAGAATCGAAATAAAATACTTACTATTTCCAATCTGGCCACATAGCCTTAACTTGTTCTATGCCAGGTACTTTGGGGAATAAAGCTTTTCTTCTGCCAAACACTTTTATGTAGAATCATAATAAGAGACTAACCATTTCCATTCTGGCCACATAGCCTTTACTTGGTCCGTGACAGCTTTTCTAAAAAATACCCCGTTTCCCCTTTACTTACCTCTACCACCTTGGTTTTTTAGGTTACTCTTCTTGGAAACAGTTGATTTGGATTAGTTTTCATTGATTAACCGTTTACCAGATTAAGATACCCGGTGACCATTGACTGGTCAGCTCTACCATTGGACCAGTTGTTCAACCAAAGACTTGTAAGTGTGCTTTCACTTATGCATAAGCATGACAACCAGATACCTATATTCTTGTAATTAAGACAGCGTCTTTCTCCTTATCTGAATATTGCTTCTTAGACCAGATCTCACGACATGTCAAGAACAAACTTTGCGAAATCATCTCAGGAACACTTTCATCTATGGCCATACAAGACACTCCATCTTTTTGGCCTATTTTAAATAGGTAAGAACAACTAGCTATAATTGTTCCTTATGTGACAACTTCAGTTTATCCATTTTTGTTCAAAAACACTTAGAGCATTGAATTATTCTCTCCGTGAATAGCATATACAGGCATTTAGCACCAGTAATAACCTGGTTGTACGAAAAAATGTATCTGTTTTAATGAAAAATTTATCTGTTTTGATTCAAATTAAGAGTTTTAAGTTTTTGTCAATTTTTGATAATAGTTTCACTCTAAAGGCTGTTAGACACTCTAAAACAATTAAGTCCATTTGAATTATGCACTGTACACTTTAAGTCCAGGATCTGTGTGTTGACATGTATCTCAGAGATGTCCTTGAATTGAGGTTGTTTTGAAATTGTTGCTTTCGAAATTGCTTATTGACTAAAAATATTATATTGTTTAAATTTAAAATGTTTCTTTTCTTTATAGAAATGTTATTCTTAAAGAGAAAATGCCCCTCATGAAGAGTTGTTTGCTACTCGAAACGCGTTGGGCCTACCATCTTGTATGAATAATAAATCGTCTTGCTTATGAATTTATCCTTCAAGTTGTCAAAATTTAATTATTTAGTGAAATTTTGAATATATATCTGAAATGCCTTTAAAAGACTTTCCATCTTTAACGATTCTCTAATCACCATTAGGCTTTGGCCTTTTAGATAGTGTACAGGGGACAAAGCTTTCCTAATAGGAAAACACTCTCTTTTGGCATTCTTAGGCCTCGCCAGCTATTGCGCCAGATACATTAAAGACTTTGCCACCGTCAGTGAACCCCTGAGAGCACTGACCAAGCAGAATGCAGTGTTTAACTGGTCGGAAACGTGCCAAAAAGCCTTTCAGATGATTTGGGAAATGGTCACCAGAGCGGAGAAGATGTCCTTTTATGACCCCCGAATGGATGACAGAACTGACAGTCGACACAAGTCCCCTGCGGCTTGGTGCCATCCTAGCCTAGGTGGACCCTAAAGACCAGTTACAGACTCACATTGTTGCCTATGCTAGTAGGCGCCTGTCAGCCACCAAGCAAATGTACTCCCAGGCTGAAAAAGAAAGCTTGGCAGTGGTCTGGGACTGCAAACACTTTAATCTTTTTCTGTATGACAAGCCATTTCGGGTGGCAACAGACCATCAAGGCACTCTTATTCTTGTATGACAACCCACAAGCCAAAATGCCACCCCGCATCACTAGATGGGGGCTCCGGCTACAGGACTATTCCTTTGAAATCATACACCGGCCAGGGAAGGAGGAAAACCCTGCAGAGTTCCTTTACAAACGTCCCAGATCTGGATGAACCATTGTGGCAGACCGATATCTCCGGTACTTAATTCAACAAGCCTTACCAGAAGGGATCGAGCCGACACAACTGGACCAAGAGGTGGAAGCGGACCCGGCATGGCGGATCATATGTGAAGGACTCCTGTCGGGCCAATGGAGGAAAGCCAGGGAAAGAGGACGTGCAGCAGCAGAGGATGTGCGGGTGGAAGTGGAACGGCTGCTACAGGTGAGAGAGGAACTGGCACTCTCAGATGACAACCTCCTATTGAAGGGTCACAAGGTGGTGATTCCAACATCCTTTAAAAGGAAGGTAATTGAGATGGCTCATGAGGGCCACCGAGGGGTGGTCTCCACAAAGCGCATGCTGCGCCAGAAAGTCTGGGTTCCCCAACTAGACACTATGAAACAATGCCCTATTTGTTGCCTCCTCACGCCAAACATACACCCAGGGCCATTGAGGATGTCCGAACTACCAGAAGGTATATGGGAAGCAGTAGCAGCCGACATCTTTGGCCCTATCAAAGGGGGGAAGTATGTACTGACCATCATTGACGAGTATTCCAGATACCCTGAAGCCCAAATCATATCATCGACGGCAGCTCATCATGTGATACCCATGCTAGACCGCATCTTCACTGCTTACAGTGTTCCCCGGCTAATGAGGACTGATAATGGACCCCCGTTTAATGGACACAGTTTCGCAAAGTTCAGTGAATACATGGGGTTTCACCATCACAAAGTCACCCCGTTGTGGCCCCAAGCAAATGGCATGATTGAGAGGTTCCTGGCATGATTGAGAGGTTCATGGGCAATCTGAAGAGGGCATTGCAGGTAGCCTGGCCCACCGGACAACCTTATGAACAAGTACTGCATCAATTGCTGAGGGAGTACCGAAGCACCCTGCACAGCATCACTGGGAAAACCCCTGCGGAGGTAATGTTCAGGAGAGACATCTGGACAAGGCTATCCCAGGCCACTCTGCCTGAAGTTCGACCAAGCATGGATGTCGAAGTGAGAGAAGGAGATGGGGCGCAAAGGAGAGCATGAAAGCATACGCGAATGAGCGCCGGAGAGCGGGAGAGCCTCATCTAGAAGTAGGGGACATTGTTGCGGTGCGACAGCCTGAAACACACAAGCACACTGCGTTCTTTTATGTGGAACCCCTGATCGTCATGGAAAAAAAGGATCCATGATCACGGCCCAAGGGAACGCTGGCTCAACCACCAGTAACTCATCCCATTTCAAGAAAGTTCCTTTGCCCGGGTTCCGACGGCTAAGTGGGAGAGTGGGAATACCAATTGACTACAGGTCTGATGATCCCTATCAAGGGGATCAAGAGGACTCTGGAGCTTCGGGTCCGGAGGATTATCGTGAGGATGTGGGTGCTAGTGAGTCCCCTGGACGATTCAGCTCTTGACCCCAGAGAGCCAGGAATAAGCCTTGCCACCTCATTGAGGAGATGGCCTAGTGAACAATGTTCCTGCATAGTTTTTTCACCTCGTTGGGTGACTGTTTAAAATGGGGGGAGATGTCACATTGACAGTTGTTACAGGGAGGCGGGAGGCTGGGTGGGGAAGTGATGTGGGAGGGCTGGGTATAGGCAGACTATGCCGTCTATTGAATAAAGACGGATTCATATGGAAAAGCTCTGAGTACCGCTTCTTTTGTGTTGTGTAGCGCGGCGCATCCCGAGGCCGCACAGAGGCTATTACAGCATGTATGGTATAAGAGTGTTAGGGTTGGCCCAGATGGCTGCCCTGAACATTTCATCAATAGACACACTCGAGCCTCTTCCCAAGATGCAGCCATTGCCCTTGGTGGTCTACCCTGGACTCCCAGAGGTGAAGGAGTACCAACCAAGGATCTACTTTCCCAAACTAACTGACAAATGGTAGGAACCGAAGCCGTAAACCAGGCAGAGCTGTCAGAGATCTGAGCCTCAACAGGGTGAAGCGCCTGGTGATCGAAGAGACGCTGTTGAACCCGTAGTGCAGTGGTATATTCTTCCTACCAATGTAACACTCAGTTGTATATAAAAACAGTCTGAGCGGTCAATTGGTTGAAAGATGTTCAAAGAATGAACAGGACCCTCTGGAACTCCTGATGACTGCAAGTCTTGCCGATAACTGGGAATTCCACAAGACAGACTGAACACTCAGTGATTGTCAACAGGGTGAGGTACGGTACTTAATAGAGACAGGAACTAAATAAGACAAGGAAAGGCAAAGAACCAATAACGGAAAATGAGCAGGAAATAAGGACTCTTACTTGTATATCCGGGAGACGGGAAACAACGATGAAGATAGGATGATGGTGATCTCCCAGGATCCAAGAAGAGAGAGCCCAGTCTCACGGAGTTGAAGGAATCCTCAGTCCGATGCAAGACCTATTCCCGCCGGCACGCGTACGCCTAGTGAATAATCCCAGGAGTGCTACAGGCAGTCTCTAGTCCAGCACTCGACTCCTATACCCGCCGGCACGCGTACGCCTAGAGAATAGTCCCAGACGTGCTACAGGCAGTCTCTAGTCCAGCACGCGTAACCTATTCCCGCCGGCACGAGTACGCCTAGGAAGAAGGAATCCAAACGTTCCGGGTCAGAATCAGGTAACCAGACAAGACAAAGTATGAGGCAAGAATCGAAGTCAAAAGGAAATCCGGGTCGTAGCAGGGGTTCGTAGCTGAAGTCCGAAGCAGAAGTACCGAGGGCAAGACAAGAGCAAAATCCGAAAAACAGGCCAGAGGTCGAGAAGAGACAAGATCAAAATAGCAAGCGCCACTGTAGAATTCCAAAGAAAACAATCAGAAGCACCGAAACAGCGGACTGGCCGGACTTAAGATTGCGTGACCACAACGCGGGAGTCACGTGACCGTGAAGACGGAGCAACACGTGACTGCAGACGTAGCAGTGGCCATTGTCGCCATGGCAATCCCCAATGCCTTCGAAACAAGCCTTTAGAGGAATAGAAGCGCTTATTGCTGTCCCTAGCTATATTGACTACCGTAAGCCTGTCAGGTAAGCGGGGACGTGTAGCAGGAATTGGTGTTCTGACAGCATCCTCCCCCAAAGGTCCCCCGAGACCTTGAGATGCGAGAAACTGGGACAACAGTACGGGTGCATGGATGTTGGACTCAGGTTCCCAAGTGCGATCCTCCGGACCGTAACCCTTCCAGTCCACCAAAAACAAACGCACACCACGTGACATTTTAGTATCCAAAATAGCATTAACCTCATACTCCTCCACCCCTTGTACCAACAGGGGGGGGGACGGATAGGTAACCTCACCTGCTCAGAACATGGTTTGACCAAAGACACGTGAAAAACGGGATGTATTTTCCAAGTAGGAGGCAATTCCAATTTGACCACAAGGGGATTAATCACCTCCTTAACAATATAAGGACCCACAAAGCGAGGTAACAGGGTTTTACGACCTGGAATACTGGGATTCTTGGTAGACAGCCAAACACGCATACCTGTGGTATACTGCGGTGCCGGCTGGCGATGGCGATCGGCATACTTTTTTGCCTGTTCCTGCGCATGTATTAAGTGTTCCATAACGTTCTTACGCAATGATGTCAGATCTCTAAGGCAGGATTGGACAGCCGGACAATCCGAGGATATACAAGAATCCAAGGGTAGAGAGCGTGGGTGTTGTCCATACATGGCATAGAAAGGAGAAACCCCCGTAGAAGAATGCGCAGAATTATTATAAGCGAACTCTGCCATAGGCAAAACGGAGAGCCAAGTTTCTTGGTGCTGTAGGATAAGACATCTCAAGTATTGTTCCATGGTGGCATTGAGTCGCTCGGTTTGGCCATCGGTTTGTGGATGGTAGGCCGTAGAATACCTCTCGTCAATACCCATGGACTGTGTAAGGTGTTTCCAAAAACGAGAGGTAAACTGAGAACCCCTGTCAGTTATTACGATCTCAGGAAGACCAAAGAAGCGGAAGACATTGCGTAAAAACAGGTCCGCCAGAGTAGTAGCGGACGGAAGACCCCGACAAGGCACAAAAAGGGCCAACTTAGTAAAACTGTCGATTACCACCCAAATAGTGTCAAATCCACCAATCAAGGGTAGTTCCACTACAAAGTCCATGGAAAGCATGGCCCAGGGTTTAGCAGGTACTGGCAGGGGTTGTAGAAGACCCATTGGTTTGGCCGGAACGGTTTTACATTGAGCGCAAACCGCGCAATTAGCGATGTATAGCACAATGTCTTTTGACATGAATGGCCACCAGCACCAGCGCTTGAGTAATTCCAATGTCTTACGATGACCAGGGTGTGCGGCCAACATGGAGTCATGACACCAAGACATGGCAATCCTGCGGGTATACGAGTTAGGTATATAGATTTTGCCTTGGACGTATGGCAAGGACTGAATAATATCCAGATTAAGATCCTCCAATTCAGGATGTTTTTCTGAGACCCAATGTTGAATGGCTGTCCTCAGGGATGGTTGCAAAGTGCATCCACACACGACCTGGTTGGGCAAGAGTAGTCGACCCTCCTGTGGCCGATGCACTGGGTCTTCAAATAGTCTTGACAGGGCATCTGCCTTGGAGTGCAAGGTCCCAGGACGGTAGGTCAATACAAAGTTGTACATTGAGAAGAACTCATGCCAACGTGCATGACGCGCTGTCGTGCATTTCAATGATTGAAGGGCCAGTAGGTTTCTGTGATCAGTAAACACTTGAATCGGAGTCTCTGCGCCCAAGAGATGATGTCTCCAAACTGTAAAAGCCTCCCGGACAGATAGCAGCTCACGTTCGGTGATGGTGTAGTTTACCTCATACGGAGTAAGCTTGCGTGAATGATACGCGACAGGATGGAGGATCTCTGTGTCAGGACAAAACTGGGAGAGAACTGCCCCTACTGCCACGTCAGAAGCATCGGCCTCTACAACAAACGGTTGTTTGACATTGGGATGTTGAAGCACCGGAGCCGAAGTAAAGGCTTCCTTAAGAGTCTCAAACGCATTCTGTGCTTCGGGATTCCACTGAAACGGATGCTTATTGCTTGTTAAAGCAGTAAGTGGAGCCACAATGCTAGAGAAGTGCCTGATGAACCGCCGATAAAAGTTTGCGAACCCCAAAAAAGACTGCAAAGCTTTTAGTGTACCTGGGACGGGCCATTCCAATACAGCCTTGACCTTGGTTTGGCTCATCTGAACACCCAGGTTAGTAATGTCATAGCCCAGGAATTCAACTGAAGTGGTATGAAAAATGCACTTCTCTAGTTTTGCGTATAGTTTATTCTTACGCAGACGTTGTAGTACTTCAGTAACATGTTGAAGGTGTAGTTCAAGAGAAGGGGAATAAATCAAGATATCGTCTAAGTAGACGATCACAAATCGATCAATCATGTCCTGAAAAACATCATTAATGAAATGTTGAAATGTGGCAGGGGCATTACATAGCCCAAACGGCATGACCAAATATTCAAAAAGGCCGTGTCTGGTTTTGAATGCCGTCTTCCATTCGTCCCCCTCTCTTATCCTTACTAAATTATAGGCACCCCTGAGGTCCAATTTGGTGTATATCACAGAAGAGCCTAGCTGATCCAAAAGTACTGAAATCAGTGGTATGGGATATTGATTCCGTATTGTGACTGCATTCAATTCCCGATAATCTATACATGGTCTCAGGTCCCCCTCTTTTTTCGGGACAAAGAACAGGGGAGATGCAGCAGGAGAACGGGAGTGGCGAATAAAACCCGAAGCCAAAGCCTTGTCCAGATACTCCTTTAAAACTGCATCTTCCTTTAAAGTAAGAGAGTAGATCCTCCCAGAGGGGATCCTAGCTCCCTCCTTAAGGTCTATAGGACAGTCATAAATACGATGAGGCGGTAATTTTTCTGCCTCACCTTTGTCGAAGACATCTGCGAAAGACTTGTATTCCGGGGGTAAAACAGTCTTGACAACGCCACCTATCATTGAAACAGATTCCAATAAGGCTTGACAGGGGTTGTTCTTCACTTGAGTCGTTGGGCCACAATGTCTTGAACAATACGTTGAGGAAAACGAGACAGACCCAGCAACCCAATCTACCAAGGGATTATGGAGCCGAAGCCAAGGTAGACCCAGAATAAGTCGGAATTGAGGTGCAGTAATGACATCGAATGAAATGACTTCGCTATGACAACCATCTATGAGCAAATCCAGGGGAACTGTCGACTCCGTTACCAACCCTGAGAGTAGTGTGGTACCATCAACTGCGTTGACCACCTCGGGTTGTTCCTTTGGTACCAGGGGAATGTTCCAGTCTTTCACATACTGGAGATCAACATAATTTCCAGTAGCCCCTGAATCCAAAACCGCTTCAGAGGACCAGGTTTCGCCGTCCGGAGAAGCAACAACTAACTTAACAGTGAAAGGAACCGAGAATTTGGAGCCCGGAAGATCAATGCTCGACATAGGGGCTCCCTCTATTGTCGGGCTTTGGAGTTTCCCGACTTCGCCGGTTTCTTGGGACATTGATTCAAAAAATGACCAGAAGAACCACAATAAAAACATAACTTGTTCCTTTTACGCTTCTCTCTTTCTTCGCTAGATAATGGTCCTCTTATCGCCCCTATTTGCATGGGTTCCCCATTGCCCGAAGCCGAACTTGTCAGACTAATAGGGACCGGAGGCAAAATCCTCTTTTCCCCCTTCCTTTCCGCTTTACGGGCATCGATCTGAAGAACTAGATCCAAAAAGTCAGGAAAGGAGACGGGGACCACAGGTACCGTAGCAATGACATCCTTAAGGGAATCCGACAAACCCTTATAAAATAAGGCTGCCTTCTTCTCGTCCGGCCAGTTGGTTTCAGCAACCAATTGGTTAAACTTAGCCAAATAAGTCAATAGAGTAGAATCGCCCTGCTGCAGATTCAATAACTCCAAGTCAGTTGCCTGAGATTTGTATCGAGTGTCAAAAACTCTGGTAAGCGCCTCTATGAGAGCGTCACAGTCAAATAACAAATGACTGCCTTGCTCCAAGAGAGGATTCGCCCAGACGGCAGCAGTACCCCCTAGGTTAGACAATATAAAGGCGGCCTTAGTAGTTGCATCGGGAAATGATGCTGGTCTACAAAGAAAATGCAGTCTGCATTGATTGATGAACGTTCTAAAGGTTTTTGGATCGCCCAAGAAACGTTCAGGAGGAGCCAACGGGAATTGTGTCATAACTACCGGTACCGGGTCTGACCTGGTCTGAGCACTGGCCGTACCAGACCCGGAAGCCACTGCGACTGATGGAGGTTCAATGGCACTAGCCCTCAATCCCGCTTGAATATCATCAATACGGCGATGAGTAACATCATGGGCAGTTTGCATGTCAGCACGTAAATCAGCCACTAATTGAACCAAGGTAGCCAAAGGATCATTGGCTGTGTCCATTTTTAGGCTTCTGATTCTGTCAGAGATCTGAGCCTCAACAGGGTGAAGCGCCTGGTGATCGAAGAGACGCTGTTGAACCCGTAGTGCAGTGGTATATTCTTCCTACCAATGTAACACTCAGTTGTATATAAAAACAGTCTGAGCGGTCAATTGGTTGAAAGATGTTCAAAGAATGAACAGGACCCTCTGGAACTCCTGATGACTGCAAGTCTTGCCGATAACTGGGAATTCCAAAAGACAGACTGAACACTCAGTGATTGTCAACAGGGTGAGGTACGGTACTTAATAGAGACAGGAACTAAATAAGACAAGGAAAGGCAAAGAACCAATAACGGAAAATGAGCAGGAAATAAGGACTCTTACTTGTATATCCGGGAGACGGGAAACAACGATGAAGATAGGATGATGGTGATCTCCCAGGATCCAAGAAGAGAGAGCCCAGTCTCACGGAGTTGAAGGAATCCTCAGTCCGATGCAAGACCTATTCCCGCCGGCACGCGTACGCCTAGTGAATAATCCCAGGAGTGCTACAGGCAGTCTCTAGTCCAGCACTCGACTCCTATACCCGCCGGCACGCGTACGCCTAGAGAATAGTCCCAGACGTGCTACAGGCAGTCTCTAGTCCAGCACGCGTAACCTATTCCCGCCGGCACGAGTACGCCTAGGAAGAAGGAATCCAAACGTTCCGGGTCAGAATCAGGTAACCAGACAAGACAAAGTATGAGGCAAGAATCGAAGTCAAAAGGAAATCCGGGTCGTAGCAGGGGTTCGTAGCTGAAGTCCGAAGCAGAAGTACCGAGGGCAAGACAAGAGCAAAATCCGAAAAACAGGCCAGAGGTCGAGAAGAGACAAGATCAAAATAGCAAGCGCCACTGTAGAATTCCAAAGAAAACAATCAGAAGCACCGAAACAGCGGACTGGCCGGACTTAAGATTGCGTGACCACAACGCGGGAGTCACGTGGCCGTGAAGACGGAGCAACACGTGACTGCAGACGTAGCAGTGGCCATTGTCGCCATGGCAATCCCCAATGCCTTCGAAACAAGCCTTTAGAGGAATAGAAGCGCTTATTGCTGTCCCTAGCTATATTGACTACCGTAAGCCTGTCAGGTAAGCGGGGACGTGTAGCAGGAATTGGTGTTCTGACAAGAGCAATCCAAAGGTGACAAAGAGACTGCCTGGTTTCCGGAATGGTCTTAAACATTCCAAATTAACACCACCCTTGGAACATCCAGGTGGCTCCAGTCCGATTCCCCCAGAGAGGCAGGTTTGGGTAAAGGTCCAGGAGATCCTGTGACATGTGAAGTTTGGAAACTACTTTAGTGATAAAAGCTGGATCACATTGAAGAAATAAGGCTTCCTCCTGAATCAATAAATGTGGCGCTCTTCAAGTTAGGGCACATATTTCCCCCAAACTCCTGGCCAAAGTGATACAAAAAGGCTGTTTTGTTTTTGTTTTGAAGGATTCCGGAATGCTGGCTGAGCAGGCAGCAGGCTGAAATGAGAGCTCCTTACCTCCCTGATCTTGGATATTTTATGGATACAATGAATTCAAAGAAAAAGATTGATTCCCTTGAAAACCCTGCCTCCAAAAAGACCAAGGCTGACACTGAGGAGCCACCAAGCATCTAAGACCTTTACAAGCTGATGCTAAAGGTATCCCAATATGTTGGAGAGATGAGAGCTGACTTGAATGGTAAGGTGGCTAGCCTGGATATCAGGGTGGGAAAACTGGAAAAAGACTTAGCTGGCTTTGCTTCTGAGATTTCTGGAAGCTATAGAGCCTATAATGATAGGAGAAAGGACATGGTGGATTTGAGACTTAAAAAACAATTGTTGGTTTTAATATCCAGAAGCCATAACCTTAGGCTCATAGGTCTTCCTGGGGAGGTGCCTGCAGATGGAAACTTTGAAAATGCCTTAATCAAAATTTGATCAGAGTCATATGGCTAAGGTATTCTCTCACCAGATGACTTGGATTATGCCTTTAGAGTGGGGAAACTTATCAGTGCTAAACCGAGACAAATTTTGAAGGTGTTCAGTAAAATAAGTACCAAGGAAAAAATTCTTACAGCAGCCAGGAATAGAGGTCAGGCAACATACAGTAATTCGAAACTGGCAATTTTTCCAGATTATCCCAAAGATCTGGTGAAGAAAAGGAAAACTTTTCAGGAGGTGGAAAAGTTGGCAAAAGATAGGTAGATAAAGGTTATCCTGGTGACTCCAGCAGTTCTCAAGTTATGTTTCCCATCGGGTCTGAAATCTACTGAAGATCCAGAGGAAGCAAAAAAATGGATCTTGAGGCATAAAAGCACTAATAACAGTATTTAGGTTCTCTTTAAACTGAGGATCTTGTTTGTGCAGGTCTGAGTTTGAATGATTGGGTGTGCTTGATGTGTTGAGGCTTAAGGAAAATATTGTGCGTTCTTTGGAAAACATAGTATAGCAATAAGTTCAATTATATTAACCTATTAGTCTTTGTTTAATGATTTTAATGATTTTGCCATTACACTGTTGCCGTTTAACGTATTGGAACGTTTTAACTTTGAATAGGGATCGTGGTAATCTGGAGGCTAAGAAGTTTTAGGTCCTTTCCTCTGCTTTGTTGCCGTAACGTCTGTAACGTGCTGAAAACGTAACATTGCGTGTGGATACTTCACTATATTGGCTGGGTAGGTCTGTGCCGATGGCGTTGCACGGACGGATCAGTTTAGAACTGTCATGATGCCTACCCCCGGGCATCAGGACCAAGGCCCTCAGCTCTGGGAGCAGGCATCCAGACATTTGTTTAAACCTCAGCAGCTGAACCCAGGGGCTGTCTGGTTTCAGTCCTGGCGCCTTAGGCGCCAGGCTCATCATAGAAATCAGTCCTGGCGCCATAGGCGCCAGGCTCATAGACTTTACCTACCTGATGCAGACCATGCTGCAAAAGAGTCCAAGCCTACATGAGGCCTGGATGGGACTATTTTGTTACAGGGACTATTTTTTACTCGGGCGTGGCTCTAGGGAACTTCTTACCTGGAACTACTTTGGAGGCTATTTAAACCACACCCGAACAGCAGCACATGCTTCGCGTTATTCTGCATACAGCAGCGTGACGCTCACTGTGCCTGCAGCCAGCATCCAGTCTTCTGCCACGCCCGCGTGCCTGCAGCCAGCATCCAGTCTTCTGCCACGTTCGCCTCGAATCCGGAGCTCCTAGAATAAAGAAGAGGAAAAGGACAAGGTTAGAAAACGAACTTATTTTCAAATTCCTCACCTGATTCCAGAACCATTTAATCTCCGGACCTGGAAAGTACATCAGTCCTGCACGCGTCGCTTCGCCAGCTCCAGCACGGCGCCATACTCACCAGTTCTCACAGCATCTTTCGATCAGGCACTGTCTCCATCATTTCTTCGCCGTAATCCGGCACCTAAGGGACACAAGAAAAAACAAGGTGAGCCAAGGGAATCAACAAATACAACCTCTTACCACCATAGACTTACCTGATTTACCACCGGTGGTATTATTCCATAACTCTCCACATTTTCATATGCCGCATCTGTAAAGAGGGAGAAAAACAACACGTTAACGAATGCAATAGTTACCGGACAGCGTTGGGTAACACAGACTCTTACCTGAACGCCAGCAGCAGCTACGAGACCTTCTTCTCACAAACTCAGTTGCAACTTAAGGAAGGAAGGGGACAAGAGTGAACATCGGGCACATTGAACTCTTTGAACTTGATACTTACCAATCCCGCCAGGGACTTCAGAGTCAATACTTACTGGAACTCTCCCAACGCCTTCAAACCAGTGAAGTAACTGGTATCTACGCGCCCCTGCAAGACACGCAGGATGGAGAGCTCATCTTTTACGAACATAAGGTGAGGTTACTAAGGGGATATCGGAGGTGATTAGTGGGGAGAGCGAAAACAGTTGGGAGGCCATCACTAAAACCCACAGGTGGTTAATCCCTGTCTCCACTTGCAGAAAAATACTTCTTCGGGTCCACCAGACAAGACTAGGCGGGCCAGTCCAGACAGTCATCTCTGCACTACGCATCACGTTGAAGGAGACTGCAGCTGTCCGGGTCCGATCGACACCCCTGTGGGGTCCAGGTGAGCGTAACAAGAACGCTGTGGGCACCTTCAAGAGACTTGTTGTTGGAGGGTTGACAGGTGCTGCAATAGATTGTTGGAGCGCAGGTGTAATTCAGGCAATAAAAGAGGTGAGGACGTTTACACTTATATCAGTCCCGTGATATCATTACGTGATGTAATTTCTGTGGTGGTCAGCTAGATCTGGGTTGTTGGAGGACTGAATGAACGTGTGATAATTGCTCCAGCGGGGCTCTTAAAGGGGATCTTGGATCTGTATCGTAACGTGTCATTTAGGAATACAAATACGTTATGCTTCTAAGGTTATATTTATTATTACATTGTGCTGGGATGGTTTTTATGAGATCCATTGAATTCGGATGAAGGCTCTTTGTAGTTCTTTGGTTTTGCACTTATTTACGTTACTTAGGTTCACACTTAACGTCACAACACCATTGTCATGCTCGAATTCAAGTTCCCACCACCCGTCGAGTTTTTGGGTTATATTGACTCGATCAAGCTTAGGCGACACAGACATTGAACGGCACCAGGGCCTCTCTGTGATAAGGGCCCTGCAAATTTCAACATGAAGCATTTTATCAGCACTTCCTTTCAGACGTGTGCATGTTTGGGGAGGTAAATTGTGTGTGCATTGATCCTTCTAGTGGCACCCAAGACTAAATTCTCACGAAACAAATTTAGCAGACAAAGAAACAAGTAATAATGTACTAATGTCCATACTAGTGGTGATGTTGTTATATGAGTATGCTCTCATGACATCCCAATCTAACCCCAGATAATTAGACTTCACCAAATGGGACCGGGGATTCTCAGTAGCGTAATAGCGTTATTCTCCGGGGGCGAGCAAGAACTTACAGGGCGCAAAACCACATTATAGTATTGTCATTAATGACAGTGGTGAAATTGGATGTGGGGAGTTTGTGGGTTACTGTGCACTCTATGGGCCACGTAGTTCGGTTAACATGTGAAACTTAAGTATTTTGGTTTGTGGAGTTGTATGAAAGGGCGGTGCATAGACGCTTTTCTTCACACAGGCACATACTGTCCCAATTCTGGAGACTCGGCCTGATACATATTCATTAATCCTAGCAAATATTAGCGAGAAATGGTCCTGCTGTTATAATATAAAAAAAGAGTAGAACCAATATAACTATGTACATCAGGGTAGGAGCTGCCGCTATATAGTAGGGTTATAGTGATTCTATTAAAGGTGTGAATCATGTAGATACAGAAAACGTAGAGTAGCTTGTATGGAAATGTAACTTCTATGGGAAAACCAATCCACAAGGTTTCTGATTGGTTTCTCGGACTCAGAATGGGGTTTAATTTTACGGGGAGATGAATTTAATGTAATCTTCACCAACAGGTGCTAATTTAGTGGTATCGATCACTTCAAAGAGTTAATAGATATGGGTGGCGAGCACTCTGCTGAGTAAGTGAATAAGGTTTTTTTTTCTTTTGAATTCTTGTTGTTGCTCTCAGTGCGGCTCCGTGTTGTGTTATGGTTGGTGTTGGGTTCAATTTAGTTAATTTTTCTTGTAGGTTGTTTTTAAGAATTTTAATTTTTGTCTTGTTATTTATTTTTTTTAAACAATTTATTGGTTTTTACAACAATCAATCAACTTTTAACAATACAACCAGCGGTACTTGTGTGATACATTAACGTAATTTGTACATCAACCTGTTCCTACCGCTTACCCTTGCCCTCCCTCCAACTCGAGACTACTCCATTTCACTTTCTGCTTATCTTCCGTCTGAGGGAACTTCTTCTTCTGTATTCTCAGAAGATTCATGCTCACTTGAGCCGTCCTGGGCGGACCTATACAATGTGGCTACTAAGTGTCTCCAGGCTGTCAGGGTTTCTGCTTCCTCCTCCCCTCCCCTATTGACCGCTTCATGCCATATTACCGTTTCGGCTTTAGTCCATTTCTGAAGATCACTCCACCAAGCTTCTACCTTCGGTCTGTAACATCCTTTCCACCCCATTGCAATCCTGTGCTTGGCAAGTATGTATGCCAAGTCCTTAAGCTTGCTGATATGTTTTAGTTGGCGTGGTCTGGGGATCCCCCTACCATACATGGCCCAACCGATCCAACATTCAGCTTAACCCCTTTTTCGTTTAGTCGATGGGCTATTTCTCCCCAGAACTTCCCAATTTCCGGGCATGCCCAAAACATGTGGGTCATCCCTGCGTTTTCTTTTCCACATTTGGGGCACATTTGTCGTCCAGTATCTCTGAACCGTGCTATCCTCTGGGGGGTCATATATGCCCTATGGGTTACATATAGCTGTATTTGTTGTAGCCTGGTGTTCCTAGATAGTTTTTTATGATACCTTTGAACCCGTTCCCATAGCCCATTGCTCATAAGCTCCCCAGTTTCCTCTTCCTATTCTTGTCTTAATTGGGCTACCTCCTTTCCCACCCTAGACATCAGCATCTCATAGAGTCGGGAAACTTCATGACCTCCCTCTGCTATGTCATATATCGTTTCTTTAGCCATGTCAGGTTGATCTTCCAGTATTATTTCGGACCATGTTTCTCTGATTTTCCAGACCAATCTAGTATAGGTGATATACTGTCCCACGTGCAAACCTGTTTCCTATGTCAGCTCCCCAAATTCCCGCACTATTCCATCCTGCCCTATATCTCCCATTGTTGCAATCCCCACTGGTTCCCAGTGCTTACATTTTGTCCTTCTCAGTTGCTCGTCTCCTCCGGTCAATGCCACTAGCGGCACCTGCGGGGAGCACAGAGCCGGATTTTCCATGACTTGGCAAGCCTTGCGACACACCTTCCATCCCAGCTCCACCATCCCCGAGCGCCCTACTATCTCAGGGCAGGGCAGCCATATCACCTCTTTCAGGAAAAACAGGGCACACTCTGATCCCAGACTGATGTCGAGTCTTCTGCTAACTATTTGGCCACGGCCAAGTGATAAATCTCAAAGTTAGGTAATTTTATGCCCCCCTTTTCATGCGTGTTTTGCAATTTCCATAGGGCAATTCTATTCCTGGGTCCGTGCCAAAGGAAGCCTCTACATATGCTTTAGAGTTTAACAAAGAAATGCTTAGGTATCATATATGGTATGTTCCCAAATAAATGTAACAGTCTAGGCAATACAACCATCTTCAATAACGCCCCCCTCCCCATCATGGCCAGGGGGAGCTTAACCCGGAACGTCATGCTGCTTTCTATATTCACAACTGCTTTCTCAGTATTGAACTTATATTCCGCTTCTACCGTATGATAAATATCAATCCCCAGGTATCTGACCGTGCTGGTCACCCACGGTGTTTGCAAGACTGGCAGTTGTTCCCTCGGCACCCCTATGTAACTTCCCAGGGGAAATATGCACGATTTCTTAGGATTGACCGCAATGCCAGAGAGCACCGCAAATTGCTCCATCGCTTCCAAAATATATTGAAGATTCTCTTCAGGGTACCTCAAGTATAACAACATATCATCTGCGTATAATGAAATTAGGAGTGGTTCTCCTTTTGTGTGGATCCCGACTTCCTCATATTGTTGGCTCCGGTATATCACTAGGGGATCCAACGCTAGGATGTACAGCATCGGGGACCAAGGGCAACCCTGTCTGGTGCCTCTACTGAGCTGCCACCTCTCCGAGATGACCGCTCCTGTCTTAACCCTGGCTAGCGGTGAACTGTATAGTAATCTCACCCACTTAAGGTACCCGGGTCCCATCCCATACTCTCTTAGAGATGCCATCAGCCAGGGCCATTTGACAGAGTCGAAGGCCTTCACTGCATCTAGTGATATAATTGCAATCTCACTGGAATCTCCGGTTGTGTGTTCTATGACTCGGTGGAGTCGTCTGAGGTTATCTGATATGTTCCTGCACGGGACATACCCTGACTGATCTGGGTGTATTAATCTGCTTACTACCTGTCTCATTCTATTTGCCAACACGGCCGTGAGTATTTTGCTGTCCTGGTTTAGCATCAACAATGGTCTGTACGACCCGCAGTCCGCACTCGGTTTGTTAGGTTTAGGGAGTGGGATAATAATCGCCTCTCTCAGGGATTCTGGCAATGTCTCTGTTTCAAATGCCTCGTTTAACATTGCGAGCAGTGAGGGGAGCACTTCTTTCCTGTACATTTTGTAGAACTCACTGGGGAGTCCGTCTGCCCCCGGGGTCTTGCTGGTGGGTAGCTGCTCCACCACCACTTCTAATTCTTCTAGTGTGATTGGGGCGTCTAGATCTTCCCGCTCTTCAGCACTTATTTTTGGTAGACCAATATCCTCTAGTGTTTCCTCTATTTCGCAACTTTCACACCCTCCTTTATCCCAGTACAATCGCTTATAGAATTCAATGAACTCTCTGTTCACGCCCTCTTGGGTATCCACTATTTGCCCGCTCTCCCCCATAACTGCTCTAATCGTTGCCCTGGGGGTCTTGCTTTTGTATAGCCATGCTAGCAATCTACCCGGCTTTTCTCCCCCGCGTGTTGCCTCTCTATGTACTTCTTATAGTTTAAATGACACAATCTCCCCCAGAGCTTAACGCATTTCTGCTGCAATTGGTTTAATGCTTCAGCATCCTCCCAGGAGTCACTACCTCTACCCAACACTGCCTCCAATTCCGCCTCTGCCTTCTGCAATTCTCTTTGTATGCCTCCTTGCAACCGTTTAGATTTGGCTATGGCTGCACCTCTCGTCACCTCCAACAAGGTACTGGCCAATTCCACACTCCCCGTGTTCTTTTCAAAATATTCTATAATTTCCTCTCTCAGGTCCTCCCTGAACACTACATGCTTTCAGTGCTTCTGCTCTAAGTCGCCATGTTGGGATCCTTGCTCTTGGGGGCAAGTATTGCCATGTTAGGACCAGAGGCGAGTGGTCCGAAAGGAACCTCGCTTTGTACTCCGATTGCACTATTTCAGCCGCTATCTCCTGTGAAACAAACATATAATCTAAACGTGTGTACACATTTTGTGGGGCTGAGTAATGTGTGTACTGTCTATCGTGTGGGTGGCGCAATCTCCACATGTCTTCTAGTCGGAGTTCTCCCAAAAGGGTCATTAGGGTTTTGGCAGCCACGGTGGATTTGGCTGTTTTCCTGTCTGATCTGTCTATGCTCGGGTCTAGTGTACAATTGAAGTCGCCCCCCCATATCACCGCCCCTCCCAGGTGCGGGCTCATCTTGCTATATATGGTCTTGAAGTAAGCCATATGTGTTAATAATGAATATTTCTTTGTTTTCTATCAGTCCCCTTATTGCCACCATCCTCCCATCTTCATCTGCTGTGGTATGTAGTAGTTGAAAGGGGTCATGTGGTGCCACCCAGGTAATCACCCCTCTGGCATAGGTTGAACATGTTGCGCCTATAGTGGTCCCTTTCCTTTTCCTCTTTATCACCTCTAGTTTCTCTTTCGTGAGGTGCGTTTCCTGTATTAAGGCTATGTCTATTTTCTGTCTTTTTAAGTACATCATACTCTTATTTCTTTTCAAGTAACTATTAAGCCCCCTAATATTCCAGGTGGCTATCTTAAGGTCCCACATTTTTACTTGCCCTACCTTGTCCTCTCCATTTTCCCTCCTGGTTAATCGCTTTAGGCTCAGATGCTCATGTATGTAAGCTTGTTACCTTAACTAATAACACTACCAAACCCCCAACTCCCCACCCTCCCACCGTTAACACCTCTCCAAATACCACAACTCCCCCCTCCCTCCCATCTACAACTGGTGCCCAGCTCCATAACTGTATCTCAGGCTATCACGCATTTAGTCCTACAAGTAGAACCCAGCAGGGGGTCCACCCTATTGGTGTCCCGACTCAACTAACTACTGGGGGTAAGAACGCACTGTTCATGGCAATGTGCCACCCACATTTCCCTGACACTCACTTACAGCTCCCAATATCAATCCTAATATTAGGGCTACTCCATGATATCACCCACTGTCAGTATCTTCTAGCTTCTATACAAGCTCAGAGGGTTTTGCTCGGTCTCCACCCACCATATGGCTAAGTCATCAATTTGTCCACTAGTTTAGCTTGAGTCACATTCAGCTACCCACAAGCAGCTGCTTCACTTATCTTGTCCCTTCTGGTCACGATCTACTGCGTCCGCTGGGCAAACCTGTGCATCTAGCCAGTTCATCGCCTCTTCGGGTGACTCAAAAAAGAACGCTTTTCCCTTTGTGAAAGACTTTCAGTTTCGCCGGGTACAGCAGCATGTATTTGAATCCAGATTCCTGCAGCCGCTTCTTGGCCGCCACATAATGTAATCGCTGCCTTTGTACATGCATGGTGTAGTAGGTTTCAAGTGCAGCTTTCAACTCTGCCATGGCCGTGTCGATTTTACTTCCCCACGAGGCCTTCAATTTTTGCTATGGCCTCAAGGATATCCCCACGAGGCCTTCAATTTTTGCTATGGCCTCAAGGATATGATGATCATCCCGAGGCGGGGTGATCTTGTCCTGAGTGGCTCCTTTTACGGGCCCGGGTGCCTCGGTGACTGTGCCTGTTTGGTGAAGATGTTCATCGTTGGTTGTTTTCCCTTGACCTTGTTATTTTTAGCCTCCATGTTCCCTGACCCCACACTAGCCCCTCAGCGCAATGTTATGGTGTCTCTTCTCTGGTTCTCTTCCACTGCCTGGTCGGGGCTTTGTTGGCCAAACAATGTGTCTTCTTGACAATCTGGGTTGTATTTCTACTTCCTCACCACCACCGGATGGGTGGCGGGTGGGTCGGGTGTTCTCCTCTCGATATGTCTCTGTGCTGGGGCCCTTTGCGTTAGTCTGTGCCGCCCAAATAGTGTGGTGGGTTGCTGCAGTAGTTAGTCGTTTTAGCCAAGCTCCAGTCTTATGCACCGAACTCTCCTGTGGCCACTGTAGTAGCAACATCCTTTTTCCTAGCTTCTGCGCATCGTTCCTTAATATTTCCAGGCAATTCCTCATCTCGGCGTAACTCGGCGGGTTGTTCCATAGGTACAAACAAAAATGTAAAAAAATAAACCAGGTGTCAGATTCCTTTTCCCCACGGCTGTTTGTCCATGTATTGCATCAGTATAGTGCAGTATTCCATGGGTTTATCTGTGCCGCTTGTGTCTTGGCCCACTAGTTCCATGTTGGGTATTTTTTATTCGTGCCTCTGCCCGTGGTATGGTGTGTTGCTGCAGGTCTGCAGTTGTGAGCCCGATATAAAGCTCTGTTGGGATTTCTAATAAATAATGCGGGCCGTTGGTATTATCAGCTGTGTGGGCTCTTCTCCACTTCCCTCCCGGTCACCTGGGGGTAGCTGCCTGCCTGCTAGGCTCCAGGCAGTTCCATGCCCTTCAAAATGTGCGCCACAGAGCTCCCTCCAAGTACGAACTGCTTGTTCCGCAGTCCGGGACACATCCGTCTAGATGCGCCCGGCCCGCTGCACCATTCTGTGCAAGTTCGGACCACGGGTGGTGTGTTGCGCCGCCCACGCCACTGCTCGTTGGGGCGCGCGTAACCCTTGCAAAGTTATGTACACGTTTTACCTTCCATTCAGAGGGCCGTACCTCAGTCTTTCGAAATTACTCTTCTTGGCCTGCCTGCCAGTGTTATAGGTCTGCTCCACTTTCGCAAACCATGAAAGTTTCCGTCCATTACACAGTCTTTGCCTTTGCATGAGGGATATTGTCTCAGGGCCGTTTGACTGATCCACACATCAGCTGCTTTCTGGGAGGCGTTCTCGTCCGTCGCTGTCTATATCTCAGGCTTTACGCGAGATACTGGTAGCTAGGAGGCTGTTCTTTCAACTTCGCAATCCTGCTTTTTCCGGGAGACTTCTTCAGAGCTATGAGCTCATTTCATCCCTCCGCCAATTCCTTAGATGTTGTTTGTAACGTGTTCGCTCCCCAGCGCGGGTGGCTTGACCTCTCGGACTTCCTGCACCCACGTCGTTCCTTCGTTGTATCCAGCCGCCTCTCCCCCACACTACAGCGGGCACTCTTACTCGCAGCCTCCGTCCCCTTCCTTCGCTTTCCAGTCCCTCTTTCAGTGCGCAGAGTCCACTTTCGTTAGCCTTCGGCTACAGTCTTACGGTTTGTTCCTTTGTTCTCTGCACAGCGCCATTTTGTTTCGACCGCCGACTAGAGTCTGCCAAACTTCTTCAGCTCATGATTTGCTTCTCGCGCTGTTATTTGCACCAGACTATCAATCCCAGCATGGGCATTATATTCATAATGCTGTAGTTTCCGTGTTAGCAACTCACAGCAAGCTCCAAACGCCTTTTTATCAGCAGGATCATCGGAGGATCAGCAGGAGAACATACGAACCACATCCTATTCTGTGGCCATGGAGCCACGCCCCCTTTGTCTTGTTGTTTTTTGTGTTTTTTATGAATTTTGAGAAGGATAATAATTTGTCAAAGAGAATTGTAGGGGGAAAGATGAATTTAAGCAGTGTTTGTAGGGATTCTTTACGCCTGGGCTCTTGGAACGTCAATGGACTAAAGAATAACATAAAGAGGAAGAAAGTTGTGTCCTATCTTAAACAATATAGAGCAGATGTGATTTTATTGCAAGAAACTCATTTTACTGAGGAAGAAGCGAATGCTTTTAAGAAAAACTGGCAGGGCCTTGCTTTACATTCTTCATACACATCAAGCTCTAAAGGCGTGTCTATTCTGTTCAAAACATTTTTATAAGGGGATGTCCTAGATTTTAAGGATAATTTAGGGCAGTGATTATTGGCTAAGATCCAGATACAGGATTTAGTGATCACTTTGTGTAATATATATGCTCTGAACATAAATGGAGATCTATTCTTTAATGATCTAGGCCGATGTCTACTGGATATGGGTCGTGAGAACTTGTTGGTGGGTGGAGACTTCAATCTGGAAGTTGACCCCTTTCTGGATAGGAACAGTCAAGTGGTTAGAGATGGTAGGAAGAAGGATAGGGAGGCATTGAAAATGTTAATGGAACACTTTGCATTATCTGATGTCTGGAGATTAGAGAACCCCACAGGGTGGGTGTATACTTTTTATTCAGATGTGCACAATATATACTCTCGTATTGACAATTTACTTACCTCAGGTGTGGTGACAATGAATGTGGTAAGCTGTGAAATTGGGAGTATAATCATCTCTGATCACACTCCAACAAATGTGTACATTTCACTAAGTTATTCATCAAAAAGGACACACTTATGGAGATTCAACACAGGAGTTCTGAATGATGATGAGCTGAAGAAACGATTGATTGATGAGGCTTCCGAGTACTTGAATACAAACTTGAATGGAGAGGTCGGGATTGAGACTAGCTGGGAGGCATTTAAGTGTGTGATGCGTGGGGTGGCCATGAAGGTGTCAGGGATTAAAAAAAGGAAAAGGGATGCAGATTTAAAAGAATTAAAAACTTTGGTGGTTTCCTTAGAAAAGGATATCATGAGTCACTTTGATAGTGAAAAACACGTTAAACTAATGAAAATAAAGTACGAGTTAGATAAGATCCTTAGTGAAAAAGCAGAATTTGCCCTGTTCAGATTGAAATGCAAATACTATGAGGGTGGAGAAAATGTGGGAGGTTATTGACTCATAGGTTAAGAACAAGGGAATCCACCAGGGCAATAGGTAAAGATAATGGAGTGACCAGGGATCCAGGTAAAATAAACAGAGTGTTCAAGAACTTTTATAAGGACTTATATAGTGAGACAAATGCATTTGATACAGAGAAAATGGCCGCATTCTTTGAGAAAATTGTTCTGAAAAAAATGTCTGAGGACGAAAAATCATACCTAGATTCCGAAATATCTCTTAAAGAAGTCAGGAAAGCAATTTGTAATCAGAATGTTGGTAGATTTCCAGGCCCAGATGGTTTACCTCCAGAATTTTACCGGGTCATGCCAGAGGGGGTCTTGGAATTGATGAGAGATATGTTCCGGAGCAGTAAAACAAAGGGGTTACTACCGCCATCATTACGTCATGCGACGATTTCCCTTCTTTTCAAGCCAGACCGTTCAGAGTTGGATCCAGGAAGTTACAGACCCATTAGATTAATGAACACGGACAGCAAGGTGTTGAATAAAATTCTAGCCTCCCGACTCAAGAAAGTCATCCCAGGAATAATCCACTCGGACCAAGCCGCCTTCGTTAAAGGGAGAGTGTCATCTACGAATATGGGGAGATTGTTGTTGACCATGGAGGAGTGTAAAACATCAAAACTGGAGTCTGTTGCCATTTTTCTCGATGCCGAAAAGGCCTTCGACAGGGTGAACTGGAATTTTCTGTTGTTTATGATGGAGAAGATTGGTTTTGGTTTAGAGTTTTTGAATTGGGTGAAGGTTCTATACAATGGTTCTACAGCAATGATTAACACTAATGGCCAGTTGTCTGAGAAATTTGAATTACATTGTGGAACTCGTCAAGGGTGTCCAATGTTTCCACTGTTATTTGTGATTTGTATAGAACCATTGGCAGAAGGAATTCGATCAACAACCAGAATAGTAGGAGTAAATTATGGTGCAGCTGGCCAAATGCTCTGGCTATATGCCAATGACTTGCTGGTGGCGGTACAGGATTTATCAGATTCAATTGCAGAACTAATGAAGGTTCTGGAGGACTTTGGCAAGATCTCAAACTATAAGATCAATTGGCAGAAATCTGAGGCACTACAGTGTTCAAACAATACTAATAGTGCTGTATTGCAGAGTTTTGGCTTCCGATGGTGTGTGGATA
Organism: Ambystoma mexicanum; assembly: GCF_040938575.1. Classification (NCBI taxonomy): domain Eukaryota; kingdom Metazoa; phylum Chordata; class Amphibia; order Caudata; family Ambystomatidae; genus Ambystoma; species Ambystoma mexicanum. The sequence goes on along the minus strand of NC_090939.1, from coordinate 476,558,360 downwards.
AGATGAAGTATCTGGGTGTCTGGTTGACTAAGGATATGAGTGACATTATGAAAGTCAATATGAACCTGTGTATGCAGAAAATGAAACAGGAAATTGATTGTTGGTCTTCATTAAAACTGTCCACGTGGGGCAGTGTCAATGCAATAAAAATGACTTTGACACCCAAGATAACTTATATTTTAGGCATGGTTCCATTAACGGTGGGGAAGTCCATTTGGAGGAAAATTGATTGAATGCTACCGTCCTTCATTTGGAATGGAAAAGTTCCTAGGTTAAAACTCTGGAAATTACATCTTAAAAAAGACAAAGGTGGATTAAATATTCCACATTTTGAACAATACCATCAGGCGTTCACCCTGAGGCATATCCTTCCATTTTTCTCAGCAAATGATGATTGGGTTCAAGCTGAGACTGAGAAGACAGGGCCCTTCGATGCGTGGGCTATTGTTACAACCAACAATTACAAAGGGATGGATAGTTCAGCTCTAACAGAATTTTTGCGAATAACCTGGAAGGCTTATGAAATCACGACTAATTCAGATGCTGGTAAAACTGGAGACTCCTCAAACTGGCTGAATCCGAGGATAAAAGTTGAAAAAAAGGTGATATTTTGGAGGGAGTGGTTCTCGGCTGGAGTCAAGAAAATTGGAGATTTGTTTGGAAAACATTTAGAGAACTTAAGTCTGAATGCAACCTGTCAGACTGCACATATGTTGATTACAGAAAATTGAGAAAGGCAATAGATATGCCGTCACTGGAAGATTCAGCATTATTGTCCAGCATTAAGGGATTCGTCGGAACTGACGACTTGGCCTCCAAGATGTACAATTTACTGAGCAAATATTCTGAGCCGGATCCTAAGATCTTGTTGTCTTGGTGGTCAGTGCTGAAAAAGGAGATGACCAAAGAACGATGGGCTGTTGTGTGTGCCAATATAAAAAAGGTATCCATGAACATAGGTGATCAGGACCGCCAAATAAAGATTCTAAACCGAATATATTGGACCCCAGTCCGACTTTTCAAGCATGGCATAAGAGAGATGTTTGTTGGAGATGTGCTCTAGACCAGGGTACATTGGTACATATGTGGAGCTGTGTCAAATCAAATAACCTTTAGAATGGAGTGGTGTAGGTGATGAACACTGTTTTGGGTGCAGACTTGGAATACGACTTTGAAACACTTATCCTGGGTGAAACATCTTTGTGTGAGGACCTAAGCACGCACCTTTTCACCTGGGTTATAAGAGGTACAGCTGTGGCAAAGAAGATGATATTACGTGAATGGAAATCAGCAAACTATTTAAGCTGGAAGAACTGGCTGGATGAGATGTACAAAGTTTGTAACATTGAGCGAGTCCATTTTTTAATTCTAAAGCAGGATTCACGCTTCCTGTAAGTGATTTCAATCTGGCACATACCCAAGTCTCGCCCAGCATGTAGTGCGGAAATGAAACCCTTATTTATTCTTATCTATAAGTTCAATATTCTGAACGATATACCACTCATATCACACCCTTCTCCTGAGACCCCCCACCCCCGGTCACACTGAACCAGGAATCATCCTAGTTTGCAAAGGTAATTATTTATTTATGTATTTAGAATTTAGATCACAATATATTTTAATAGGTAACAACAATCACCAATGGGGTGCTAGAACACTAAATAATATCTTTAATGCACTTGGAATCAATTAATGGGCACAAACTCAAATGCAGCAAAGAAAAGAATACTTTTGGATTGATTTAGAACAGATATCACCATGGTTAAGGGTTCTCCCTGCAACACCCCTCAACCCACCAATAGGCAATTTAAAGAGATGTGAGGAGAGATCAGGTACTCAGAAATAACACAGATCAAACAGAATATCACTCCCACCTTCCCCCTTTAAACACAAGAGAAAAACAGAATTGACTTTTCAACTGTCAGATGGCTTTGAAATTGGCTGAGCAAAAACACCAAATGTGGTCAAAAATGCTTAAATTATTATACATTTCTATGGGTGCCATTTTTAACAGATGCAGGCAAACAAAAGCCATGGTTTAATGCAATTTGTGATATAACAGTTCTAGAGATAGCTAAGGATGTTAGGTACACGTCGGAGTTGTAATTTTGCTTCTATCTTAACAACTGAGGGAGTTATAGAGGTTTTAGTAAGAGGTGTTTTTCGAAAATAAAGACACAAAATTTGGACAAGACTTCAGTTTAGGATTTGAAAATATGGCTTATGCTTATACTCAAGGCTAGAGCGTTTGGCTAGGCGACCAAGACAGGGCACAGTAAGTTCTGAGACTGATTCATGACTTCAGTAACAGATCCCCATCAGTTTCCCGGCGGCACCATTCCAAAGACTCAAAGTGGGATTATGGATCAGAGTTACACAATAAAGATGACTATGAAAAAGGCGCTTTAGCAACTAGACAGAATAAGATAGCACTACAGATTTTGACACTGTTTCAGTTTATGAAAATAGGGATAGTTCAGAGATTAGAGTAGAACAAGATAAGCAAGGTATACAATAGTTCTCTAGCGTCCTATTAATATTCACAATCCACAGGGATTTAGGATTCTTTGGACAGTCACGGTTCTGGTCACTGGATTGGGTCTATCACGGAAGGACAGCACATCAGGCACGGGACTGGATCAGCTAGGCCGGTCACCGGAATGCACAGGATCTGCCCTTCTTGTTTCTGGGTAGTTCAAATCGGCGGGATAGCGAGTTCACCAGGCAAGCCTTGTGGTAGCAAGCCAGATAATTTCAGGATGCTAGTTCAGAATGATTTCCCACACCACAGTGCTCCACTGGGTTGTGAGAATACGTTTGAGGATTGAGGCCTTGCTGAAAATGGTTCAGCTACTGCTTGGCAAGATTCTTGGCATCTGGATCTAGAAGGACGTTAAAGGCTGGATGTAGAATGCAGGAACAAAATGCTTCGCTGGAATCAGGTGAGTCGGTCAGTGAGTGAGTGAGCCAGTAAGTAAGTCAGTAAGTCCCAATGTGGTGTCAGCTGTCTCTATTTATCCTTTCAAATAACATCACAAAATGGGTGTATGGGCCAGCTTAACTAAGCTTCCCCCTGTGAACTGGGATTGGATCAGGACCTCATCTCCGCCTTGCATCTGAGTGATTGGATCAAGGACGGATGATCTCACATTTATGGTTTGGCTTTTACAGTCTTTAAAATCCTCCCCTAGCCACTAATATTAAAATCAAATTTTGTCCTAAATACATATTTCTACATTGGTAGCCTCTACAAAAACCACACACAAAGATTCCATATTTTATGTGGTAGCTGTTCCTCAAAATCCCACAGCTTTGGGATCTTGTTTCATCTTTCTGCAGAATCTTGTCCATTTCTCCATGAAAACATTTTCCAAACTCTCTGCAAATTTCCACAAATGTGTGTGTTTACCATGAGGATGTGTGTGTAAAGTTTAACAATTCTAGTTTTAATACAGTCCACATAAAATCACATATATTGATATTCCTGTCCAGAATATTTTACACAGTTCCACCGCCTCTTGAAAACAAATCTGTCCTTTTTACATTTTTCACTACTTTGGATAACAAGTTATGAGTCTCTAAAAATTGTTCATTATTTATTCTTAGCAGCAAATGGTCCGCCCTTTGTCTCTCTCTGGAGCTCAAGGAGTAGCCCCCTCCTTTGGGGAATTCCTTGAAGGAGCAGTTTACGACCCCTTCACACGTCCGTTTCCTGGGCCAGAGGATCTGCCATTGTTCATTCTCTGGCAGTAGACAAAAGTCTGGCATAACCCACAATTATCCTCTACCAGTCAGTTTCTGCTGAGAGGATTTCCCTCCCCTTGAGAGAAACCTGTTTTTCCACTTCTTGCAGGCCCACCCAGGCTAATTTATTCTAATTTCTTAAAATCCAGCAGAGACCGTATATGACCCCGAACCGCATCCACAAAATTACAAAGTCTTACTCACCAAACTGTTGGAGGAACTGCGGGGAGAAGAGAGACTTGTTCCACATGTGGTGGACGTGTCCTAAGGCAGTCGCCTACTGGAAGGAAATACTAAGCTACATAAAAGACATCTCAGGAGTGGACCTGCTGAGATCTCCGAAGACAATTCTCCTAGGAGCCCATATAGAAGGGAAATACGCAATGTCGGGAGCAACAGCCAAACTTATCACCCATCTACTATCAGCAGCCAGAATGACTCTTGCACAAAATTGTAAAAACAAAGAAGGTCCAATTTCAGCATGCTGGTGGGTTAAGATCTGGGGGGTGATGGCTATTGAAAAGATATGCGCCATCAGCACTGGTAAATACCTAAGATTCCTAACTACATGGAATCCATTTCATGAACATGTACGGGACAGAGAAGCTGTAACGCTCACCTGACTCCCACGGAGGCGCTGGCCTGGTTCGCGCTGCTGTGACCTCTTCTAAGGTGATGCGCAGGGTTCGGAAGACGGACTGGACCGGGCCCCCAAATCTGGCTTGTCTGGCTCGCAGAAGTATCCTTCTGTAGGCGAAAATAGGGGATTAACTCTCTGCGGGGTAATGCAATCGGCCTCCCACTTTCCCCTCTCACCCTCCTCGAAACCCTTCTGTGATTCCTCATAGCGTCTCACCTTAGGGTCTGGAAGGACGAGCTCTCCATCCTGCTTCTGATGCAGGGGCGCGTTGGTATCCAGTTACTTCACTGGATTTTCGGATTGGTGAGAACCAAACTTGCTTGGCTTCCAGGTAAGTTTTTTGATAAGAGGTTCCCCTTGTGTCCTTGCATTAATGTACTAATGCTAGTGTCTTTTTCCCCATAGGGGCCGGGGTACGGAATGCCGGGGAACAGGCACCGACCCGAGATGAGAGGTGAAATCCTTGTAGAAATCAGGTAAGTCTTTAATGAGCGTTTTTTGCTAATGTCTTTTCATTCGCTCATTAATGCTGATGTCTCTTTTTCCCCTTGGGGGCCGGGGTCCGGAAATGCCAGGATGCGGCGCGGACCCGAAATGAAGAGGGAATGAATCAACTGGTAAGTCTTAACTTGGAGATTTAGCTTTCCTTATTCCCTTCTCTCTCTCACCTTTTGTTCTGGTCTTTTTCTCCCTAGGCGCTGGGGCGTGACTGCGAATCCGGATGATCGCTGCTGAACATGGAGGCGCCCTGAAAAGGTGAGTGGAATGCGGCGCTGCAGCGATCGACGCGATGAGCTTTTAAATAAAAGTCTTCCTTTTCAGGATTGTCGGCGAGATATCTCCGGGATGCGGATTTAGCAGGTAAGGACTTTTCCTTCTTCTGTTCTCTTCTTCTCTTCCTTTGCAGGTGATCCAGGATGCTGGCAGGTGTGACAGAAGTCAGGATGCTGGAGCAGACACAGTGAGCGTCCAGCTGCTAGATGCAGAACAATGCGAAGCACGTGTGGCTGTTCGGGTGGGGTTTAAATAGCCTTGGAAGAAGTTCCAGGTATGTATCCTTCCTCCAATCAGGTATGTATCCTTCCCCGACCACGCCCGGATGGTAAATTAGTCCCACAGGTAAAGTAGTTCCTTTCAGGCCTCAAGGAGGCCGGGATCCTGCAGCATGGTCTGCATCAGGTAAGTGCACCCAAGCACTCCCATAATGAGCCTGGCGCCTATGGCGCCAGGACTGATGTCTTTTATGAGCCTAGTGCCATAGGCGCCAGGACACTGTCCAAAGGGCCCCTATATGGGGTTGCTGGGTCTTTCCTTGGGGACTGGATGTCCGCTTTCGGGGACGCAGGGCTTGAACCGGCTCCCCGGGAGCGGGCATCATGACAGAAGCTCATTTCTTCAAACCCCGCTTGCTCCAAAACACACATGTAACATGAACTCCCTCAAAATGAAGATAATGAGATGCTGAGGTTAAGAAGGGGAAGAAAACTTCAAAAGTTTAGAATCTGAAATGTAAAACAATACTTACAGTTGGGGTGGAGGATCCTATAGAGGTTAAGAGGTTAATTAAAAGAAGTGGGTGAGTAGGGGAGGGGGGAGGAGGGAGGGAGTGAACTGAGGGGAGAACTTGAGGTAAAGCGTATCCCAACGATCTGAAAGACACTAACAGGTGTTAAATGTAGAGCATAAGAGTTTAATGGTGTCAAATGCTATGTTGTAATTGCTTATATGCCTTCAAACCAAAAATAAACATGGATAAAAAAAAAATCCAGCAGAGACCAAACTTGTATCAAATGACATAAATAAATTACTTTCTTAGCTTTAAACCTGTGGGATCAAAAACACAACTGAGATCTGTATTCCTTTGAGCAACAATCCTTTTATGTTTGCTAATCCGGCAGACCTTTAGTTTGGATATTTTGAAGTTTCATCAGGAGAGCTCATCTGACAGGGTTGTCATTCACAAGTAGCCAGTGTGCTGCACACATATTTTGACAGGGGCTGTCATCCACAGGCAATCTGGTTTTTCTGAGAAAATGTTTTGCTCTTCACATTTTGGGACTTTGTACATTGACCATGCTTCATGAATACTGAATTTTAATGCCAAACAAGATTTTGAATGTTGAGAAGTGTTGAGTACAGTCATTTTGGAGTTTTTAGCACAAAGTAAATGTCATTTACAGGCATATTTTGAGTTTCATTTGCAAAGCGCTGCTTCTCCCTATGCACTCTATTTGCTTGTCATGGAGACCACTGGCACATTTTCTGCTGGGTGTCCTCTATTCCCCCACACATGCACCATGGGTGGCAGGTTGTGCATCCATCTTTTTGTCTGTTGGGGAACGCTGTTTTGGAGGTTTTTGGCACGCACCAGAGTTTTGCTGCCATTGTTGCTGTTTTTCTCACCATAATTAGCAGATTGATGCCACATAGTATAGCGGAGTGGGTCAATACAGCCCACAAATCCCCACTCCCGACTTTGTTTTGACCTCCAGTCGAGGGAGAGTCGGGAGATTGGGATGTTCTTTTCTGTCCATGTGGAGAAATTCAGTTGCTTCTCCCGTCAGTGAATGAGGCGACACACTCTCCTCGCCGGTTCAGCTTAGGATGGGACGATACTCTGGATTCCTTGGGTTTTTAAGGTCCTCCTTGGTGATGCTTAGTTCAAATGCTAGAAAACAGAACATAGCATGGTTATGCAAATGTTCCCACTACTGTTTCCACACATCTTCAGGGGATGTCAGCAGTGGGAAAGACAATTGCATTCCTTGACAATTGCCATTATCCCCATCTATTCCTGAGTGATCCTTTACTCATTTTCTTAGGTGTAATCAATGAAGATTTAATAATTTCTGTAGGTGTTCGGAATTTCCCCCTCTGGGTTTCCAGAAAGCCCTTCTATCTGCCGCAAAGTATGCCTGGGGTGGCAATTCTTTAGCTGGCTTATGTGGACCCACTTGTCTTCCCCTTATTTCAAACTGCCCTTGGGGATGCAGATTTTGTAGGCGACTGGTGAGATTCTGTCCACAATTTCAAAAGGACCCTGCCAAGTTGGGAGGAATTTGCGCTCTTTGGCTAGGTTCCTTTAGAAATTGTACATGTAGACCTGGTCTCCTACTTGATATTCCCTTTTAGTTGTCTTAAGGGCATAGTGGGTCTTCATACTGTCTGCAGATCTTTCTAGATTCCGCTGAGCATAGGTAAAAGCATGTTGAAGGTGTTTTCTCAGATTCTCAACATACTCATGAGTTGTGGAGGCATTTATCAAGGTCTGCTCTTGGGTTATGTAGAGCAGATGCTGGAGTAGCACCATCCTTCGTCCAGTCATCAACTGAAATGGAGATATTTTTGTTGCAGAAGAATGGGTAGATCTGATGGCCATCAGGACAAGGGGTAATCAAATGTCCCAACTTGGTCCACAATCTGCAACAAACTTTTTTAATATGCTCACAATAGTTTTATTGTACCTCTGAACTCCGCCACTAAAGGACAGCCGGTAGGCAATGTGTAGTTTCCTGTTTACCCCTAGTATCTCCCACATCTTTGTCATCATTTCGCTAGTGAAGTGGCTACCTCTGTCTGACTCAATCCTTTGGGGTAGTCCAAAACGTCAGAAGATGTGATTGATCATCAGGTCAGCTGCTGTTTCTGCCTTGCAATTTGGGGCCAGCAGACATTCCACCCATTTAGTAAACAAGCATGTTATGGTCAACATGTACTTGTTCCCCCTATAGGAGCGAATCATGGGCCCGATAAAATCAACTTGCAAATCTGACCAAGGCAGTGTCACCCCCCTCTTTTGGAGGGGAGCACCGTGTGTGAGTGATGTTGGCTGAAATTGTGCACACACAAGACACCCCTTCAAGTATTGGTCGAGGTCCTGCCCCATGTGTGGCCAGCATGCAACCTCTCGCAAGATTTCTTGTGTCGTATGAAACCCCGATGACCGGCTGTGGCTGCATCATGGGCATGACTTAGCATCAGGCTTCGGAATGAGGTAGGGACCACCCACTGGTCATGGCCAGATATGGATCTCCTCACTAACAAACTGTCTTGGATTCTGAACATTTTTGGACATTTCATCAACACTCTGAGGTCCTCTTTCCCAATGCAATTGGTATCCGTCAGGGGAAAGTTCTCAGGGCCCTCAATGTGTTGATAAAATTTACCAATTATTGGATCCCCCTTTTTGAGCCGTAATCAAATCAGCATCTGGGGTCTCCTTACTCCATTGGGCAGTTGAGAGTTCATTGTGAGCATTTGTCTGGGACCTTGTGATAGCAGTGAACTGGATTTCCCCCAACAAGGACTCGATCTCAAGTAGATCCCCTAAGGTGGCTCTGGTTTTGGCCAGCTGATCAGCTAGCTCATTTCCAGTTTTTTCTGGTCTCTCTACTTTGGAATGACCCTTAATCTTTTTCCAGTAGATGGTCATACCATTCAAGGTGACCAGATCATCAATATTTTGTATTAATTTTCCATGTTTTAGTGGTTTATTGTTAGCACATAGCATGCCTCTGGTCTTCCAATTAACCAGGTGCTCCACGAACCCGTTCTGTACATAATCTGAATCAGTGATTATGACCAGTTCGTGGAGTTGGTGTTGGACAGCAGTGAGGATGGCTTGATGCACAGCCATCAGCTCTGCCACTTGACTACTGCGGGGACCGATTTTGTACCCAGCGGAGGGCTCTGGGGCATCATTCACCCATGCATTCCCCATGCCGGCCACAAGTTCCTTTTGCCCGTTGTTGTCAGCATGGTAGGAGTACCCATCCACATAGACAGTGGGCATTGCCTCACACTTGTCTTCTTCATAGACTTTGTGTGGGGGAATTAAGGTATGCCTCCATGTTGTCCTTGATTTTAAGACTTTCGTCCTCAAGTCAGTTTTCTCTGGCACAATCATGCAAGTCAGCCAGACCTTGCGCAAAGGGACTCTTCTTGTTTTGGCCATAACTGACCTCCACAGGAAAGCCTTGCATTGACAGAATCCAGGAAATAATTCGGGAATTACTCACATTTCCAGCCCGGATCCTGTCACTTTAAAGATATTGCAGAGGTTGGTGTGGAGTCTCCACTATGATGTGTTCCCCCTGGATAAACAGGCGGTAATTCTTCAATGCCCACAACGTTGCCAGGAGTGCCTTCTCACAATCGTTGAATTTTTCCTCCACAGAGGATAAAGTCTTACTCGCATAGGAGATTACGGTTTATAGTCATTACATCGAAACAATAATGTTGAAAGTCAAAATATCGAAAACAAAATGTCAGAAAAAAAAAGTCGAATTTCATTTTCATTAATTACGTTTTTTATTCGAAATGGGGGGGTTCCCCCCCAAACCCCCTTTTTTCTATTTTTTTTATTTTACCCCTTTTTTTTACTTACTAAACCCAAAAAATATATATAAATAAAAAAATAAAACATTCGACTTTTTTTTTCGACATTTTGTTTTCGACATTTTTGTCTTTCGATATTTTTTTTTCAATATTATGACTGCACACCGGAGATTACTTTATTGACCTTGTCATGCTTTTGGTATAATACTGAAGCCAAGCATGTATTTGAGAACCCTGTCTCCAAGAAGAACTCCTTGTTTTTGACAGGGTAAGCTAGGCATGGCACTTGTGAGAGGCTTCTTTTGAGTTGTCTTACTGCCCCGGCTTGTTCTGGACCCCACTCCCACTTGACCCCCCATTCAACAGATGTATCGGGGGTCTCGTGATCTCTGCGTAATCCTCAATTAACTTTATATTGTAATTAGTCAGTCCAAGGAGGCTCCTTAGTTCCTGCAGAGTTGTGGGGTCTTTTAGTTTCTGGAGTGCTTTTACTTTCTTTTCCTGGGGACAGAGACCCTCAGGAGTTATCTCATGCCCCAAGAAATTGACACAGGTCCTGCACCACTGTGCCTTTTGGAAAGAGAGTTTTACTCTGGCAGTTCTCAACTGTGTCAGAACATAATGGATCTCCGCTATGTGTTCCTCCACAGTTGAGCTTTTGATTAGAACATCATCTACATAGGCCAGGTTACCCCTTTTGCACAAGTCGGGCATGGCCTTATGCAGAAAGATATTAAATACATTGCCGGAGTTGATGTATCCGAAGGGAGTTTGGGTCCAAGTGTACTGCTGCCCCCCGAAGGTAAAGGCCAGCTTGTATTGGTCCTCCCTACTGACAGGTACAGTCCAGTACCCATTGGTCAAGTCAATGGCAGTGTATACCTTTGACCCCTGGATCTGGGCCAGCCCTTGGTCAATGTAGGGAAGAGGCCATCAGGAAGTATGGACCCGTTTGTTGAGCTCCCTTAGGTCAGAACAGAGTCTCCACTGGCCGTTTGGTTTCAAAATCCCCAGCACAGGATTTTGAAGGTGCTTTGGACTGGACGAATTATCCCACGGGACTCAAGGTTCTTCATTATTTCTGTAAGGGACTCCATTGATGCGAGAGGCAAGCGATATTGCTTCACAAACACTGGAGTCATGCCAGGGTCCGTGGGAATTGTTGTTGTGTGGATGTCGGTGTGGCCACAGTCATATGAGTCCACCGCAAAGAGATCTTGAAAATCTAAGAAAACTTGTTTCAATTTCTGCCTTTGCTCCAGAGTCTCATAGGCATCAGCTAGGTTGACTCTCTCTTCAACCATCTGCCTGAAGCCCGGAAAGACTTCTGGTTTGGCTATCTCAGCTGCCTCCTCCAGCTGGGTGGAGAAGTCCCTGGTCAAAGTACTGACTTGGACTGATTGCTTCAGGTGGGGAAGGCAATGCTGGTGGACTTGAAAGATCACCTTATCCCTCCTGAAGTCACAGGTCACCTCTTCCTTACCATAAGGGCAGGAAGAGTACACCAGGAAATTCCCCCCATGCCGGGTGAAGATCCTGTCTGGTGTTAGGTCATTGTCGCTATCACTGTCAAAACAGTCATTGGGGATTGGCCGTACCAGTTTGTTACCTAAATCTATGGAAAAATATCAGTCATCAAACGTCATTCCAATAACGGTGCCTGCGCCCAGAGTGATACTCCTAAGGTTGCTGTTATCCACCTCTATTGGAATGGTGTTGTGTTCTGTATTGATGTCAGGAATATGGGGTGGTGGAGGCGAAAGAGGTGTTTAAATCTGAAAAGAGCTTAGAATGGGCTGGATAAACTACATTTCCCAGCAGCCCCTTGTCCATTCGTAGTCCTTGCCGTGCACGTTGGCCAGCTGTCAGTAATTAACAACAGTTTATCATGGGCCAACGGCGCACTGCAGGTGTGGCTTATTGTTTCACGAGGCGAACCAAAGGTTCGTGCAGTCGGCGCACGCCTTGGTTCATAGTGATAATATCGAATTCACAAATCTCGAAAACCAAAATCTCGAATACAAAAGGCCGAAAAATAAAATATCGAATTTTTTTTTCAATGTGTTTTTTTTTTTAAATGGGGGGGTTCCCCCTCAACCCCCCTTTTTTTTCATTTTTTTTTTATTTTACCCCTTTTTTTTACTTACCTGACCCCAAAAACATATATAAATAAATAAATAAAAAATTCGATATTTTTTTTTTCGATATTTTTTTTTTCGGTCTTTTTGTATTCGATATTTTGTTTTCGAGATTTTGACTGACTACCGCACGCCTTACATCAGGATTCCGGGTATGTGATCTCAGCAGCACACAGCGAACTACGCGGTCCTAGAAAGAACGAGCGGCGAAGCACAGGAAGTACAAGGAGGACTCGCATTGCTTCGTTCAGACTCGGCTCCCATACCGGCGCTGACTCCGTGAACGGGGCCTCGCTCGCTTCTATCAAGGCGTCATCATTTCTCGTCCGGGACGGCTTGCGAGTCTCCCAGACGCACAGATAAGTGTTCAATGATTTTGTTGCTTTCCGTGTGTTAACGTGGGCAATGTTTGCATATGAAAGACTTGGAGGAGCATATCATATGGGCCGAACACTTTGATTAGTCCATGTTTAGGGATTCCTGAATGTTTCTACTATGGAGGCAATAAGCGGTCAGGACGTACCACACACAGCGTGTCATTAGGCTACTCCCTCAGTGTATATGTTTGTTGGAATCCATTCTCTCTTGGTGTTGAACTCACACCTTTGGTCTTACATGTTTATGAATGTTTATGTTGCTTCTGCTTGCCCAAAGGGCCATGTGTCATGTACTTCATGTTGGGAATCATATCCCATGAGTTTGTTTCATTTACGCTTGCATACATGTATTCTATGTCCTGGTAATTACTACATGTGCCTGTATCAAGGGGCAATTAGAGAGCACAATTGCACTAGTTAAGGTCCTTATTCAGCCTGTATTAAGGGGGCATATTTTGTGATCTATGTGTGTGTTATGTGTCATGGTTTACTAGACAGTGTAGGTTTTTTTCCCTGTGTTTCCCCCTATCCTATCCACTGTAGGTGTTTCCTAAACCTCTATCCGGTTTCCCTTAACCTCCCATTCCCCGTCCACAACCTCTCCCTAACCCTCTTCCCCCCATTCGCTGCCACGTCATATCCTGTATTTTAAATATCAGGTATCTGTGCCAACCACGGGTGGAGGGTCAACTTCATTTGGCTTCTGTGGTTCGGGGGAGAGTGTCGACACTTCCCTCTCTTACGGTGTTTTTGACATAATAAGCCACCCCCAAATTGGGATACTTATAGCCACCCGAGCCAAATGGAGGTGACCGCTCCGGCCTTGGCAGATGTGCTTAAGGCGCTTCAGGATATTCAGGTAGAGTTAGTACAAGCAAAACAGGAATCAGACACGTTAAAGGCCCAGGTACAGGGTCTGGTAGCTCAGAGAACACTGTTGGAAGGAGCTAATGTGGCAAGGGGTTCCCAGAGTCAGAATCCCATGGTTATTGTCCACCCCTCCAGTAGTGTACCGTTGGCAGCGCCAGAGCGCTTTTCTGGGGATCCTAGGAAGTATATGACATTCTTGACCCAATGCCGTCTTCATTTTTTGTGTAAACCTACTGCGTTCAAATCCATTCATGCTAGGACGACATTTGTAATTTCATATCTGACAGGAGATGCAGCTGCATGGGCAATCCCGTTGGTGCAGAAAGATGATCCCTTATTATACAACTGGGATGGTTTTCTAGGACAATTTGGCAGGTTATTTGATCGCAGAGAAGTGTCATTAGCTCAAGATAAGGAGCTGTTGGGACTAAGACAGGGAGGTCAGGATTTAGTCACATATGTTACCCAGTTTAACAGGTTGGTAATTGAGACCGAGTGGCCAGTGGCAAAACAGACGGTGTTATTCTACCAGGGATTACGTGAGGAACTGAAGGATGCCATTGCTCAAGTGGAACCACAACCAACCACTTGCACGGCTATGATTGATTTAGCTCTTAGATGGGATCATCGCATGAATGAAAGAAAAGGAGATAAAAAGAGACCGGAAATGGGGCCTTTTGTGCGTTTAGACAGAAGCAGAGGAGGAAGAACAAGTGAAGTGGAACAACGTAAGGTGAATAAAATGTGTCTTTATTGCGGGCAGGCAGGACATTTTATACGTAAGTGTCCCAATACTCCACAGAAAAGTGGAGACAGTGTGAGAACTACCAAGGAAGTAGGAAAAGAGATGGGCCGGCCTTAAGGGGAACGCAGGTGACAGGCCCCATGGAGATCAAGTTCCCCAGATGGGTTGCAAACACAGTGGGGGGTAAGACTTCCCACTTATATACATTGGTGACATTATGTTTTGCTCTGACGAAACAGGAGGTTCTGGCCATGGTAGATTCAGGGACTACTGGTAATTTCGTGGCGGAACAGTTAGGATTGCCCCTGTGTGACAAAAGCAAGGCGGAAGGAGTACAGTCAGTGGATGGTTCTCTGTTGGTATCAGGGCCTATAAGAAAGCAGACAGCAAAATTGGAAATGATTTGTGGACAGGGGCATAGAGAGGAAATTACGTTTGATTTAATAGTAGCCCCTCAATTTGGATTAATTTTGGGAATACCCTGGTTGGTGCTTCATAACCCCAGAATTAATTGGGTAAGACGGACAGTATGGTTTGAGGAGAAGCAATGTCAAGAGCATATCTCTTCGGACACAGCACCAGTGACATGGTTGGTCGAAAAGAGGCCCGAAGATCAAATTGTGGGAGCAGTTACGGAGGGAATTCCTGCACCATACAGAGAGTTTAGTGATGTGTTTGACAAGAAACTGGCTGAGCAATTACCTCTGCATAGACCTTATGATTGTGTAATAGATTTGGAGGACGGAGCAAAATTACCTTGCAGCAGAATTTATGCCCTTACAGAAAAAAGAAAATCAGTATTTGCGGGAATATTTAGATGAAATGTTGACCAAGGGATTTATTAGGCATTCCACATCCCCGGTCTCCTCGCCTTTATTTTTTGTTCCCAAAAAAGAAGAGACTATACGTACTTGTATTGACTACAGAGCCTTAAATAAGGTAACTATCAGGAATAGATTTCCTTTGCCATTGATTTCGGTTTTGTTAGACCAAATGAGATCTGCTAAAATGTACACTAAGTTGGATTTGAGAGGAGCTTATCATTTGATACGGGTTAAGGAGGGGGATGAGTGGAAGACGGCTTTTAGGACTAAGTTTGGGTTGTTTGAATACCTTGTAATGCCTTTTGGTTTATGTAATGCTCCTGCTGCTTTTCAGTTCTTTATGCAAGAAGTTTTACAGGAATTCATTGATGTTTTTGTTATTGTTTATATTGATGATATCTTGATTTATTCTGAATCTCCAGAGCAGCATGTGCGACATGTAAAAACAGTATTGCAATGATTACAGGATTGTCAATTATGTGTCAAGGTGGAGAAATGTGCCTTTAATGTAACACAAGTGGAATTTTTGGGATTTATTTTGACTAATACAGGCATTGTGATGGACTCTAAGAAAGTGCAGGCAGTGAGAGACTGGCCTTCGCCACAATGCATCAAAGATATCCAATCCTTTCTAGGCTTTGCCAACTTTTATAGGCGATTCATCAGCAATTTCCCGAACATAATCACTCCCATCACGCATTTGTTAAAAAAGGCAGTGAAATTTACTTGGAGTGATGAAGCTGAAAACGCTTTTCAGAAGTTGAAAGTAGCCTTCACTACTGCTCCTGTGTTACAACATCCTAACACGGAGAGAGTATTTCAAGTTGAGACAGATGCTAGCAATGTGGCGATAGGCGCTTTTTTGTCACAGAAAGATGAAAAAGAAATATGGCACCCGGTTGCATTTTACTTGAGAAAGTTGTCAGGGTGTGAGCAAAATTATTCTATAACCGATAAGGAGTTGTGGGCAATTCGATCAGCATTCCTTGAGTGGCAACACTACTTATTGGGTGCTAGACATCAGGTGGTGGTGGTAACTGACCACAAAGATTTTCAATATTTCAAGACAGCACACACACTTAGTCCAAGACAATTGCGATGGACTCAATTCTTTAATGAATTTGATTTTGTGGTTACTTTTAGTCCAGGGAGCAAAAATTGGAACATCCAGTAGGTGAAGTTAAAACTGTTATCTCACCAGATAAAATTGTTGGCGCCATTACCACACAAGTCACAGACATAGTCAAGAAAGCTTTAACATCAAGACAGATGGTACAGTGGCGGAATAGTCATCCGGCACGTATTATACGAGAGGGGTTGCCCTATCATCAGAAGAGATTGTATTTACCAACGAAAGAGTTGCAGGACAAGGCTCTCTTCTGGTGTCATCAGTCCCCTTTAGCAGGACACGCAGGGTTGAGAAAAATGCAGACCATGTTGGAAAAATACTTTTGGTGGCCCTCCTTGAAACAAGATATGGAAAAATATGTAGAATTATGTGAGAATTGTGCAAGGAACAAAGCAGAACATGTTAGAAAAAGAGGGTTGTTACAGCCTTTACCTACTACTGAGCAACCATGGACACACATTTCTATGGTTTTTATTACTGATCTGCCGCCGGATAAGCAATATGACACCATATAGGTAGTGGTAGATTTTCTGTCAAAACAGGCTCACTTCATTCCTTGTGAAGGAATACCTGGGGCAGGCAAACTGGCTGAGTTATTTCTACAACATGTGGTAAGGCTGCATGGATTGCCGAAAAGTATTGTCTCAGATAGAGGTTCACAATTTACCTCCAGATTTTGGCGTGCTTTTTGTCGAATATTGGGAATTAACTGTGCTCTTTCCACCAGTTATCACCCCCAGACAATGGGCAAACAGAGAGAGTTAATCAAACACTTGAACAATATTTACAGGGCTATTTGAGTGATGGTTGGAACTCGTGGGTGAAAGCTTTATGGTTAGCGGAAATTTACTTATAACAATACCTACCATACTTCCTTGGGCATGGCACCTAATGAATGTTTATATGGTCATGAACAAAATATGATACCAGAAGATTTGCCGTAAATAGGAAATATGCCAGTGTTACAGAAGCGCAAACAGTTGCTTCTTGAGGCCAGACGAAAGGCACGAGAACATCTGGAGAGAGCCAAGAGACAATACAAAAGACAGACTGACAAGCACTGACAGGAAGGTCCTCAATATAAAGTGGGAGACAGAGTTTGGTTATCCACTCGCAATTTGTCTTTAATAGGATCACGAAAATGTCTACCTCGGTTCATTGGGCTGTATGAGATTTGCAAATGTATATCTACAACTGCCATGAAATTGCGTTTGCCTGCATCTTTACATATACACCCAGTGTTCCATGTCTCTTTACTTAAACCTGCAGCTCCAGGCATGACCACGAGGCGACCCCCAGCAATCATGAAAGATGGTCAAGAGGAATACGAGGTGCAGAGCATTCTGGATGTTAAAAGAAGGAATCAACAATTCTGGTACCTCATTCAGTGAAAAGGGTATGGACCAGAAGATTGTTCTTGGGAACCCGCCGCTGAGGCACATGCTCCACGATTGGTCAAACAATTTGATCGGCAACACCCTGATAGACCGAGCCCTTGGAAGGGCCCTGAGAGAGGAGGTAATGTCAGGAATATGGGGTGGTGGAGGCGAAAGAGGTGTTTAAATCTGAAAAGAGCTTAGAAAGGGCTGGATAAACTACATTTCCCAGCAGCCCCTTGTCCATTCGTAGTCCTTGCCGTGCATGTTGGCCAGCTGTCAGTAATTAACAACAGTTTATCATGGGCCAACGGTGCACAGCAGGTGTGGCTTATTGTTTCACGAGGCGAAGCCATGCTGAAGGTTTGTGCGGTCCGCGCACGCCTTACATCAGGATTCCGGGTATGTGAACTCAGCAGCACACAGCGAACTCCAGGTGTCCTAGAAAGAACGAGCAGCGAAGCACAGGAAGTACAAGGAGGACTCGCGTCGCTTCGTTCAGGCTCCGCTCCCATACCAGCGCTGAGTCCGTGAACGGGGCCTCGCTCGCTTCTATCAAGGCGTCGTCATTTCTCATCTGGGACGGCTTGTGAGTCTCCCAGATGCACAGATAAGTGCTCAATGATTTTGTTGCTTTCCGTGTGTTAACGTGGGGCAACGTTTGCATATGAAAGACTTGGAGGAGCATATCATATGGGCCGAACACTTTGATTAGTCCATGTTTAGGGATTCCTGAATGTTTCTACTATGGAGGCAATAAGGGGTCAGGACGTACCACACACAGCGTGGCATTAGGCTGCTCCCTCAGTGTATATGTTTGTTGGAATCCATTCTCCATTGATGTTGAACTCGCACCTTTGGTCCTACATGTTCTATGAATGTTTAAGTTGCTTCTGCTTGCCCAAAGGGCCATGTGTCATGTACTTCATGTTGGGAATCATATCCCATGAGTTTGTTTCATTTACGCTTGCATACATGTATTCTATATCCTGGTAATTACTACATGTGCCTGCATCAAGGGGCAATTAGAGAGCACAATTACACTAGTTACGGTCCTTATTCAGCCTGTACTAAGGGGGCATATTTTGTGATCTATGTGTGTGTTATGTGTCATGGTTTACTAGACAGTGTAGGGTTTTTTCCCTGTGTTTCCCCTTATCCTATCCACTGTAGGTGTTTCCTAAACCTCAATCCGGTTTCCCTTAACCTCCCCTTCCCCGTCCACAACCTCTCCCTAACCCTCTTCCCCCCCCATTGGCTGCCATGTTTTATCCTGTATTTTAAATATCAGGTATCTGTGCCAACCACGGGTGGAGGGTCGACTTCATTTGGCTTCTGTGGTTCGGGGAAGAGTGTCGACACTTCCCTCTCTTACAGTGTTTTTGACAATTGACTAGTGGTGTTGGGTTTAACCCCAACCCTTGCTGTTGGAAATGGGCATTGAGGTGAACATATGCGTCAGGATTTTTCAGTTTCTGTCCTCTTTTAATTTTTACTTTCAGTGAGAATTGTCGGGTCCGTTCTGGGATGGCAACTTCCTCTCCAATCTGAATTTCCACTGCATATGGCAGCAGTTGAGCTGACTGAAATGCTTTCTCTGGGTCATCAAATTCCATGGGATTACCCGCTAATTGGGACCAGGCTTTGAAGTTTTTTAGGTCCAAAATAATGGCAAAACAATTGAGGATGTCACTGCCTAAATAGAATGCATCAGGGACATCTCGCATGACCCAACAATTATGGACTATGATCTTGTTGCCTATGGACATTTTGGGCATACACCTGCTAGGCAGGAGATGTTTGGAATTGGGTGTTTCCAGGTCCATTTCCCATTTGTCTAACAATTTAAATGTGGGAATGGCTGGATCTTTTGGGAGTTTTCGGAACATGGCCTCGCTGATGAAGCTCTTACCGTTGTTCACGCACACTCAGGCGAGAACAGAGTCCTTCCCCTCATTTAAATGAATAGGGATGAACAACTGCTCTCCAATTTTCTGAATGTCAGCCAACCTTTGAGCTGATTTTTCATCATTTTGGACTATTGAAGTGGGATATTCTGATTGTGAATTTGTATAGAATTTCAGAGTATTCCCTTCCAGTGTGGAATGCCACTTAAGACTGGAAGGAAGGTTGATTTTCAGATATAGAGAGGACTTCCCATCACCCGTTTGTTGTCCTACTGCAATTGCTGTCACGTCAGGGATTTTGTGGTTTTGAAAATGGAATTCAGTTTGGTCAGGTCTTTTTTCAACCATGTGGCATGTGCCATTTAAACTAACATGGTTGACACTATGTTTTAATTTTATTGGTCGGTTAGTCTGGGTCCAGAGGACCTTGTTTACACAATCTATTAGGGGGGACAATATACGCAGGATGTCATTCCCTAGTAAACATGGTGTGCCCTCTGGAGTCACAACTATGATCGGGTGCTTCACCTTGTGTCGCCCAATTTTAAGGTCTAAATCCGCAGACCCCTCGACAGGAATTTCCTTCCCATCGAAGTTCTGAAGCTGTCCAGGAAGAGGGGTGAGAGGGATTTGGTATTTCTTCCCCCTTCCTGAATTCAGCTGATCAAAGGCCCTTTTTGACAGAAGGGTGGCTTGGGATCCAGTGTCCACCAGTGCCAAAAATGTACATTGCCCCTGTATTTGGACCGGGGCATAAAATCTTCCCTCCTTTTCCTCAAGGGGGAAAAGATAATGCACATTTTGGGCCAATTGGTGGGTTAATCTCTTTGCTCGGGATTCTGACAGAGGGGTGATTTGGAGAGGATTTTGTTTGGGATCTTGGGAACCTGTAATACAAAGGTGACAGTTGGATATGGGAGGAGCTTTGGACTCCCCTGGTTCTGATTCTGGGCTGCCCCCCCACCCCTATTTGGAGGCAGTCACCAGAATTGGGTTGGGCCAGGTGATTTTCTTTCTGGTCATTCTGGGGTTCAATGACGGGCGGTTTCAACTCTGTCCCCACATCTACCCAGTCTTGATCAGGATCTCTCGGGACCCATTTTTCCTTGGAAGGAGTTCCCCCATCTCTGAAGGAGAAGATCCTTTTCCCAGAATCCTCTGAGGACCCCTCTCCTTCAAATTGGAAGATTCTAACCTCCTCCACAAAATGGGTCTTTTTAGGCCCTTTATTTCTCCTACCCGCCCTCTGTTCCTTAAATTGCAGACTTTCGGGGGCAGGAGAGTCTGGTTCCGGTTCCAGGGTTTCCAGGGGCTTTTCACAAGTGGGGAAGGAAGCTTCCTCTAAGGCTTTACACCCCCCTTCCCCCTGTGCCTTCTCCCTGGGCACCGGTGGGTTGTCTGGGTTCTCTCCCCGTCATTGCTCTGGAGTACCAGACCATTGATTTGAGGGGTTCTGAGTCACCATGTTCATCTGAGGGTTCTGCTGAGCCCTCAACATGCGACCCAGATCCTGTGCCAAGTTCTGGAACTGGCGCTCCATTTGGGACACCCGCTCTGGCTGGTACGGGGTTCTCTGGTCCACCCTAGTTTGATCACGGGAAGGGTAACTGCCCCTTCTCCCATAATACCCTTGGTTGGGATAGTTTTGGTACCCCTCCACCCTTGGCCTCCCCTCCCCCGGATTGGGCTGTCTGGGCTCATGAAAGTGGGGAAAGAAAGAAGGGTTGTTTTTGTTTGGCGGGTACCGGGGAAAGAAACTCAACCCAACATTTGGGGAATTACTGCCCTCCTGGGGAAAGTTAGAAGGGAAGTTTCCTGGGTTGGCAGCTACCTGGTTGAACCCCTCCCCCCCCTTGGGCTGGGGGAGTCCACACATAGCCCAGGATGGGTCTGTTGCCCTTGTAACGGGGGCTGATGTAGTCAGGGGAGTTAGGGGTCCCATTTGTGGGGTTACCTCCCTGACTACCTATTTCGGATTGGCCGAGGGCCTTCTGGGTCTTTGGTTAGGAGGATTTTGCACAGGAATATTTTTAGGCCCCCCATCTCCAGATCTAAAATGGGGGCAACCTTCACCTCCGCCACCTTAGCAGCAGCACCGGTGTTGGTTGGTTTTGGGCTTTTGTTGGCACTTTTATTTTCTACTGGTTTCTGCCCTTCATAAATGTGAGTTGCTTGTTCAATTACCCAGTCTAGCGATCTCTTCTCATGAAAGTCCCTCACCAGCTGGGTCATAATGTACTTAGGGAGTGCATGAAAGAAGATATTGATGAACTCCCTACTGTCTGTGCGCACCCTCCTGGTGGTCTGCGCAAAGGCACCTTTCAGCTCTTGCACAAATTCTTGTGGGGCCTGGTCTTCCCCACATTGCAGATTGTAGGCCGCCTTGCGGGCCTCTTGAGGGTTTCTATGTATTGAGAAATTCTTTAAGATGGCCGCCCTATAGGTGGACCATCTTGAGTGGTTCTGATCCTCCAGCCCCGCAAAGAAGCTGGAGTATCCAGGTGAAAATGTCCACTTGACATATTGAATACAACTTTGGCTGTCCTTCAGGTGGAAAGTGTCCATCATTTGCTCATACAACTCGAGGTGCTCCCGAACTGAATATTTGACATTTTTATGATATGGCGTTATGACGCTCCTAATGGCCTTTATTTGCTTCAGGGGACCTTTCAATAGGGCCCTCTTAATTTGGTTGGCCTTTTTAGTTTTGGTCACCCTTGTACACTCATCCTCTGACTCAGAGGCATTGCTACAGGAGGTGGCTGTCTGATCCTCTAGGCTCTCCCTGATTCTGCGGGCTTGGGAATGGCTTGCAGAATGTGGGGGCCTAGTCTCTTGAGACCTGTGGCGCTCAGAAGAGTCTTCTGACTCTCCCTTGCTCCCAGGATTGGCTGAGTACACCCCCCCACCTCCACTCCCCTAGCTGGGAAGAGATTTTTAAGATGCTCTTTGGGGGCCTAGTTTCATGGAATTCCCCACCAAATTTCACTGACTGATCCCTTGGTAGGTGATATTTTTGAGGATCCAGTTCTCTGATTCTCCCCTCACTGGAGTCTTCCTGATCAGAGAGGCTGGCCCTAATATTTGGGAATCTGTACATAGATGCCCGCCCATCCATTTCTGGGAGGTGCTGATCTATCAGTCCCATATTTCCCATGGTGCTGAAGTCTACCATCCCCGTGGCCCTTGGTTCATATGAGCCAGTGGACATGAGGGTGGCAGAGTCCATGGGATTGAAGGGATTAAAGTCCCTGATGCTAGGGGTCCTGAGGTTATGCTCAGGGGTTTCTCTTTCCCATTTTACCTCATCTCTTTCAGCCCCTGTTCCCTGATGGCATGCCAAAATCTGACCCATTTGCTCTTCTATTAAGGCCTTAATGGTCTCTATGATTTGTTCTTGCACAGCTATCTGTTTGTGGAGCCTGCCATTCTTTTCACAGAGAGCCTCATTGTCTCTCTGTGCTTCCTGCCTAGATTGTAAATACCGGGCCAATTTATGCTGCAGGAGACTCACCTCCTGAGTTTGGTCCTTTGTTTTTTTAAAACACTTTTTATTATTTTATAAACAACACACCAAACTTTACAAACATTTAGGACATTCACGTATATGCTTCACGTCATTGTATTCACATATTATGCGTCACAGTCCTTCCCCCTCGCACCCCCTTAACTCGAGCCCCTACTTCAATACCTCTGTTTTCGTTCCTCAGGGTTTGTCTTCCTCATTGTTCCCACTCGTATCGTCTTCACTGAATTAGGCCTGGGAGAGTCCCACCATCGTAGCCCCAAGTTGTCTCCACGCTATCAGGGGCCCTGCTTCATCCTCCCCTGCCCTTCTGATTGCTTCATACCAGGCTGCCGTCTCCGCTTCTGCCCACTTCAGGAGGTCAGCCCACCACATCTCTATTCTGGGTCTTTGGGCTGCTTTCCAGCCCAATGCAATTCTCCGTTTGGCCAGGAAGTAGGCCAGGTCTTTCATCTTACTAATTTGCTTCAGGTTGCGTGGTCTGACAAAACCCCCCAGCATGTATGCCCAAACTGACTCCACCTCTATCTTAATCCCTTTTTGGGACAGGCGTAGTTTAACCTCCGTCCAGAATCTGCCCACCTCCGGACATGCCCAGAACATGTGTATCATCCCAGCATCCACCTCCCCGCACCTGGGGCATTTCTGTGTCACTGGTCTTCCAAACCTGGCAATTTTGCTAGGGGTCATTGTTAGGGAGAATTCTCATCTATGGCTAATTTCCCTCACCTATTGAGTCCCCCAGCAGCTTTGCTCGACTTCTGGAGTTTATTTTTATTCCACTTGGTAAGAGTGAGAGCTTCCCCCCCCTCTTACCTGTGTTTTGCTATGTGTTTCCACCTGTTTTTGTGATTGTGGACTCTGAAGTACACCACTTCAGTAGCCCTCTTCTTTTTGTGTGTCACACAGCACCTTCAGTGCCGTGGCACAGGGTTGTCTTTGAGACTTCCCTCGACTCCATTTCTGAGGCGACTACCATTCCCCAGAAAAGGGTAAAGTTACCATTAACTTTACTTAGTCAATCTACCACAGATCCAGTACACCCCATCTTCCATGGAGTACTGGAAAGGGTTAATTCGTATCCCTTTTTATCTGTACCTCCTAGAGAATTGTTTCGCTCTTTTAACATTTAGACTTGGCTGGTGGCAGTGGTATCTACCCTAACTTTTCTATCGCAGTTATATTAGATAAACGTAGTACTGTTCTTGGCTATTATATTAGCCTCGAACATAAACCCGCTTTACCAAATCGTCTTTCTTTTGGCTCCGGTTGGGTTTATTCACCATTTCATTTTGTTAAAGTCCTTGTTGTGTTTTACTTTGCGCAGCAAACTAGGTTCGCCTTCTTTGTTCACTGTCTTTTGGCGGGCTTCTGCTCAGAAGCCCTCCTCAAAGCGCCTGGGTGTCTAGGTGGGCTGAATGTGAGGGAGGGGTGTAGTCACCCCCTGCACAGGGTATCCTAGGAAACCCAAGTCGCACTTTGTCATGATTGGCCAGGGTAGTTGTCTGGGCTGGACAACCACCCTGCTGGGTGATTGATAGCCAGGCTGTGTGAATGGGGGTTTTTCACAGAAAAGGCAGGTCTCTTGGGCTAGAAGTCAGAGAGTCACCACTGGAACTACAAGGAACCGAAGAGAAGCGGAGAGAACGACGGCTGCTGCAACTATCCTGTCCCGGTGAAGCCCTGCTGCAGTCCTGAGCTATCTTCCCTTCAATGACTCAGAGAAGATCTAGTCCGGAGTCTTCTTCCCTTGAGCTTGGTGGGGATAACTAGCTCATCTTCCACAGCCAGAGGATCCTCTTCCTTGGTCGAAATCGCTGCACGCTGCTGCAGTGGTCCGGATAGCCACCTGAAGAGCCTCTCCTGTTTTTAAGGAGCGCACCTTTTATTCCTCGTCGCTGCTGCCGGCTTCATCCCTGTGTGGTGCAGACCCGCTTCAGACATCCTCCTTCGCAACAAAGCTCCAGGAATCGTGGGTCTGCGGGAAACCAACAGGAACAACTGCCAGGGCACCAGCTGCACCATTGGAACAAGGTACTGTGTTGTACTTGAGGAAACTGGGTGACTCCCTTTTCTTCATTTCCAAGGCTTGCCCTTGTCTTCCCTCCTTCTTATAACTTTTGCTTCCGAACATTGACAATATCGAAGTACTTTTGGCTACGTTGAATCGTGAACTGTCTGACTGTGTGATCTTCGACAACAGGCCCCGGTGTCTTTCGGCCCTTTGACTTTTGAACTCTTGTCTCTGAGTGTTTCTTGATTCTGCCTGCCTAACCAAAATATTGCCTGTGGTTTTTGCCTCCAACTCCCTCTGGGTATCTCAGGTGCTAAGTGTGTTTTTGCCCCGGTAGCAATTCATGTCACGATACGCGTTTATTTAGTAGACCGAACTGTCAAAAAGTGATCGCAATCGTATTCACGGTAACGTGTTTTTTTTGTAACACCGGTTAATTCAACACAGGGCACTTACCTTGAGATTTACTGTACAAAGTGAATTGGTTAGTTGTAGTACATTTAACGTGTGGTTTTTATTTGAGTTTAGTAGAAGTGTTGTGTTTATAACCAATGGTTTAAAAATAAATGTACTTATATTTTTTTACCTGAAACCTTGAGTCAGTGTTTGCTTGAGTCACAGTAATTGTGGTCCCTTTGTGTAATCTCTGCTACTGCTCATATACTCCTGAGATAAGCCTGGCTGCTCCGCCACTGCTACCACTCTGACATAGTAGTACAGGCTTGTACCAAAGGTAAAACTTGTATTGCCACCTGTAGTCTTAATTGTGTGTAGTGGTTCCTAAGGGCACTGCACAGGATTCTGCCTAAAAGTCATATATGCCCTGTGGGTAACATATAACTGTATCTGCTGTAGCTTCACATTTCGGGACATCTTCTTATTATATCTTTGAGCCCTATCCCATTGTCCGTCCTGCATAGGTTCTCCCACCTCCTCCTCCCAGTCCCGCCTCAGTTGGAGCAACTCCTTGCCCACCCTGGTCATCAATAGTTCATAAATGCGGGATATTTCGTGCCCACCCTCCAAAATATCGTACATCGTCTCAATGCCTGTATCGGGTTGTTCCGCTAGCACCGCACCAGGCCACCTTTCTCGCACTCGTTTGATGATTCTTGTATATGTAATACATTGGCCTTTATGTACCCCGGTGTCGTCCATTAGCCTCTGGAAATCTAGTACCTCCCCCTCTTGCCATAAGTCTCTGAGGGTCGCGAGGCCCATCGGTTCCCAGTATTTACAGATCCCTTTTATCATTTGCGAGTCCTCCCCGCATAGTGCCACTAGCGGCACCTGCAGGGAGCATGGGGTCGGGTTTCCCACTATTTGGCATGCGCTTTGCTCCATATTTTCCAGCCCAGTTCCAGCAATCTCGCACTTCCTTGCATCTCTGGTTTAGGCAACCATACCACTTCTCTTAGAAAAAAAGGGGTGGAATCCTTGCACAATAGCCTGGCTTCAGCCGTCTCTTCTTCGGACAACCATCTAGCCACATACTGGAGCTGTCCCGCCAGGTAGTATATCTCGAAGTTCGGTAGGTTTATGCCCTCCCTGTCACACGAATTTTGCAACTTCGAAAGGGCTACCCTGTTCCTGGAGTTAAACCAAATGAAGCTCCTGCATAAGCTGTGGAGTTTCATGAAAAAGCGTTTGGGGAGCATGTATGGGATGTTCGTGAAAAAGTGTAGCAACCTCGGCAGAACCACCATCTTAATCAAAGCCGCCCTTCCCACCATGGCCAGGGGGAGCTTGGACCAGAACCCCATACTATTCTTGATGCCTTCCACTGCCCTTTCAGTGTTGTATTTGTATTCCTCCGCAGCCTTGTGGTATATGTTAATCCCCAAGTATCGAAATGTCCTGGTCTGCCAGGGTATCGGCAAAACCGGTAGGTTCTCATACAGGGCCCCCCCTGTATCTCCCCAGAGGAAACATGCTCGACTTCTTAGGGTGTACCGCTATGCCCGAAAGGGTGCCGTAGTGTTCCATCACCTCCAGGACATATTGTAGGTTTTCTTCTGGGAAGCGCCGGTATAGCAGCATGTCATCGGCGTACAATGATATCAGGTGCGGTCCCCCCTTTGTGAGGATCCCTATCTCCCCGTACTGTTGAGGCAGATTGATAATGGTTCTAATGCGAGAATGTAAGGCATGGGCGACCAGGGGCAGCCCTGTCTAATGCCCCTACTAAGTTGCCATTTGTCTGAGATTATCGCACCTGTTTTGACCCTGACGATTGGGGAGCTGTATACCATCCTGACCCACCTCAAGTACCCCGGACCCATCCTGTATTCTTTCAAGGCCGCCAACAACCACAACCACCTCACAGAGTCGAGGGCCTTTATTGCATCCAACAAGACTATTGCCATTTCGCCGGGGTCCTTCTCTGTCTGTTCTATGATGTGGTGGAGTCTCCTGTGGTTGTCAGTTATATTCCTGCCTGGAACGTAGCCTGTTTGATCGGGGTGTATAAGTTTGCCAATTACCTGTTTGAGTCTGTTTGCCAACGTTGCAGTGAGAATTTTTCTATCTTGATTCAACATAGATAGGGGTCTATATGACCCACAATCTGTGCTTGGCTTGCCCGGTTTTAGGAGCGGAATAATCACGCCTCCCTCAGAGACTCTGGCAACCTTCCCCGTTCGAGCGCTTCATTTAGCATGGCGAGCAGCGGGAGGAGTACTTCCTGCTTATATGTTTTGTAAAATTCACTAGGGAGCCCGTCCAACCCCGGAGCCTTACATGCGGGTAGGTGCCGAATCAATGGGCCTCATTCCGAGTTGGGCGCAAAGGGATTACCGGCACCGGTAAGGACACTGGTGCCGGTAAACCCTTTGCGCCCTATTCTGAGGTCCCTTAGCCGGTCCCTCCTTTAATGCCTGGTCTGACCAGGCGTTGTGGACGGGACCCGTTAAGCGACCTCGGAGCTAATAACGGTACCGCAATTTGCGGTACCGTTATTAGCTACTTCCCCATTCCCATTTAGCCCTATGGGAGCTCAAATGGGAATGGGGAATGGTTTGGTGAATGGGGACCTACCGGTCCCGCCAAGGTCGGACTGGACCGGTAAGTCCCCCTTTCACCAAACCGGAGTCAGAACCGGTATGGGAGGTAGTCATGGTGCAAATAGCGCCATGACTACCACCATACTCCGAATGAGACGCAATGTCTCTAGTTCCTCTATTGTGATTGGAGCGTCCGGGTTCTCCCATTCTTCATCGTTTAATTTGGGTAATCCCATGTCTTGCAGTGTTTCCTGAATCTCCCCCGACACATCTCCTCCCCTGTGTCCTGATAGAGGCGTTTGTAGAATCTAAGGAACCCCTCATTAACTCCTTCTTGGGTGTCCCAGGTCTGACCTTCTTCCCCTTCTATCTCTCTGACCACTGAACTTGGTGTCTCATTTTTATATAACCATGCTAGCAGCCCTCCCGGTTTGTCTCCCCCTGCGTGTTGCCTTTCGATATATTTTTTTATAGTTCAATTTACATAGTCTGTCCCAGTGCTCCCTGCTAGTTTGTTGTAATAAATTCACCCAATCGACATCTTCCTGTGAGGTGCCCCCCCATGCATCATCTCTTCCAGTTCCTTCTCTGTCTCCTGTAGCTCTCGCTCTATGCCCCCTTGGAGCCCTCTGGATTTGGATATGGCTGCACCTCGTACTACCACTTTAAACACTTCCAATAAGGTTCCGTCTGACTGCACGCTCCCTGTGTTGGTATCAAAATGCTCAATAATCGCCTCCCTTAAATCCTTGCCAAATACCGACTCCTGCAGGGCGTCAGCTCTCAGCCTCCATGTCAGGATTCTCGCTCTAGGGGGCTGGTGTCTCCACTCCAAGACCAGGGGGGAGTGGTCTGATAGTATTCTCGTCTTGTATTCTGAGCCTATCATTTCCCCTACAAGTTCCGAGGCAACAAACATATAATCCAATCTCGTGTACAGGTTGTGTGGGGGCAGCGTAGTGTGAATAATGCCTCTCTTTCGGGTGTTGCTGTCTCCAGATATCCTCTAGTCCGAAATCTCTAAGCAGGGCCTGTAATGCTTTCGCAGCAGGGTTGGGTCTAACTAGTTTACTGTCTGACCTATTCATTTTGGCGTGTAACGTACAGTTAAAATCCCCTCCCCATAGAATTGCGCCGCCCAGCAGGGGGCTAATTTTACCATATAGGGTCCTGAAATAGGCCGCCGTGTCTTGGTTAGGGGCATATGAATTTATGATGCTCAGTTCTCTGTTTTCCAGCATCCCTCGCACCACTATCATCCTTCCATCTGGGTCTGCTGGGGCCTGAAGCAACTGAAACGGTATGTGAGGTGCCACCCATGTGACCACACCCCTTGCATAAGCAGAATATGTCGCTCCCGTGGTGGTCCCTCTTCACTTTTTTTAACCACCTCTAGTTTCTCTTTAGTAAGGTGGGTTTCCTGTAGTAATGCTGTATCCACTTTCAGCCTTCTTAAGTACATCATTACTTTATTCCTCTTCAGATAGCTGTTGAGGCCTCTCATGTTCCAGGTAACTATTCTAAGACTTCCCATTGCCATGGGTGGTTTGTCCCTCCTCCCTCCTGTTAGGCAGAATCCTGTGCAGTTCCCTTAGGGAGCACTACACAAGATTAGGACTACAGGTGAGAGGAATAAATTCCCTTTGGTATCAGTCTGTACCACAAAGATTTAGTTGGTAGCTGTGGCTGAGCAGTCAGACTTATCTCAAGAGGGAGATGAGCAGTATTCAGGCTTTAAACAATAGGCCTTCAGTAGTAGGGCACAAGAAACACTGACCAAAGCTTTGTATTAAAAAGAATATATATATTTATTTTACACAGTTCTAGTTAAACACATTTATCACAGTTATTAAGCAAGTTAAATGCAGTCAAAGAAAGTATAAACAACTCCCTAGTTAAATTGTAGACAAGTTTGACCAAGAGTGAAAACTGAGCAAAACGGCACAGTGAAAACCAAACACAAATGGCACTCTAGCAATTTCTCACAAGGGAGGGAAAGCACAAGTTATACAGAAATATCTTCTTACACACCCTAGCAACACTTCCCATAAGTTTGGGAACCAGTTTAGGCAAGGCAGTACTTTAGCATAAAGAATACTTAAATGAAAACCGAGCAAAATGGCACTTCACAGGTTATAAAAGTGGGAAGGAAAAGGTGGTTATAAGAAGTAGGTGCACCAACCACCAACACAGTTCTAGTTGAGAAGCAATCTAGAGAAGGCAGTTCTAACAAATGTAGCCAGAGTCAATAGGCCTGTGCCAGAGTCAGTGGTACAGGGCAAGGGCCCAGGAGCAAAATGTTCTTGTAGCTGCAGTCAAGTCTTTGGTTAACGATTCAAAACGGTGGATGCAGAAGGTGAAAGACAATGTTAAAAGAGAGGGGCGGCCAACCCAACAGGTAGGTAAGGGATTTAAAACACCTTTAGCTCTAACACGCAGAAAGGGCGGCCAGGCGGAACAATGTACCTTTAAAATGAAGAAGTGGCTCCTGCGGTGTCGGTTGTTCCTGGTACTTCCTGCAATTGAGGGGATCCAGCAGAGGAAAAGAGGCTCTCGTCATGGAGGAAGGTTCGAGTTACTGCACTACCCAGGGATAAAACCAGCCGCGGTGCTGCCCGACGAATAAAAGGTACGCTCCTTTAAATTGCGGTCCGGGTGGACTGGTGCCTGGCTATCCGGTCTCCGAGTACAGGGTACTGGTGATTCAACCAGGGCAGGTCCAGGAAGGCGATTGGCAAACTGGTTGGCCCCACCAGCTCAAGGGAAGACAGCTCTTGCAGATGAAGATCTTCACTCGTCGTGTGGAGAAAAGTGGTGAGACGCTTCAGCAGGGTTTCACCGGGGGTTCAGTCATTGCAGATGTCTTTGGCTTCTCTCCTCTTCGGCTTCTTAGTTCCAGTGGTGGCGTCTTGCTCTACCAGTCCTCAGGACCCTGCTTTTATGCAAAAAGATCCCCATTCATACAGCCTAGCTGTCACTCTCACAGTGGAGTGGTCATCTTGGCGGGAGAACCTCCAGCCTATCAGGGTACAGTGCGACATGGGTTGCTGAAGCAACCTTGTCCAGGGGTCCTGCGACCCCTCCTACACAATGGACCCACCCCAGACTCAGTGGCGCCGAAAGGAGGGCTTCTTGGCAGAAGCCCGCCAAAAGGGCGAACAAAGGATCCCCGACCTGGGTTAGGAGTTTAGAGAAAGACACGAGAAAGAAGTTATATTAAATTTCTGGCAAATAAAAACTACTGGCGTAAAGTTAATATTAAAATACACCGGCGGTATGTTAGAGGCTGTCAGAAAATGTGGTAGCCTCGAACAATGGTAAAATCCCATAGGAAAATATTTGCGGTCGAATATTTACGGTAGTAACCACTGCCAACAGCCAGAAACTTTTGAGAGAGGGACTGTACGGTACCCTCTCGAAAATGAACATAAGGGAAACACTATTAACCCTTCCCAGTACCTCCATAGTAAGATGGGTTGTACTGGTTTAGTTCATAAAAACTGACTAGTAAAGTCAATGGGGACTTTACATGCCCTGGGAGACTGTAGTCAGTCCCAGTGTATGGAGTCTATGTTTGGGGGTCGCTACGACACCCCTGTGTCACTGCACGGAGGGTGCTGTGTAACACATGTGAATAAAGATGGTTCCTATGGGGGGGAGAAAAACCCCATAGACATTAAACACAAAAATAGCCTAGAACACACATAGCAAAAATGCCTAAGAGTGGGAAAAAGAGTCTCACTCTTAGCAGAAGAAAAAAACAAACCCTTCAAATCCAGCAAAGCTGCTGGGGGACTCTATAGGTAAGGGAAATTAGCCATAGAATGAGAATTCTCCCTACCACTCGCCTCCCCCCCCAGACTAAGCGACAGGAGGATCTAATCCACTCCTAGATGAGTCTCTTACCACTAGTCGGTTATAAACATCCTAGAGAGACCATCAGCATTTTGGTGGTGACATCCTGACCTGTGCTCAATGGAAAAATCAAACCCTTGGAGGCAGATTGACCATCTTAGCAGTTTTGGGTTTTCCCCTTCCATTTGCATCAACCATCTCAAGGGTTGGTGGTATGTTTGAATGATGAAAGTAGATCCATACAAGTATGGTCTAAACTTCTTCAAAGACCACACAATGGCAAAACATTCTCTCTCAATAGTTGCCCAACTTGTTTCAGGTTCCTTCAGTTTCCTACTGATGAAGCAAATGGGGTGCTCCCTACCTTTCTCATCCAGTTGACTGAGTACTGCACCTATACCTATATTGGAAGCATCTGTTTGTACAATGAAGGGATGGTGGTAGTCAGGCGCTCTGAGAACTGGAGCTTGACAAAGGGCCTTCTTCAGGCTTTCAATGACCTGATTGTACTCCTCATTCCATTTGATCTTTTAGGAAACTTAGGAGAAGAGATTACATTCAGTGGAGAAGCTATGGACCCATAGTTCTCAATGAAATTCCTGTAATACTCAGTGAGGCCTAGGAAGGCTCTCACCTGGGTTTCAGTAGAAGGGGTTGTACAATTTTGCACAGCTTCATTCTTGCTGAGCAAAGGCCTTATTTCACCACCTCCTACCTCATGCCCAAGGTAGACCACTTTACTCTGACCAATTTGGCATTTACTTGCCTTTATGGTCAGATGGGCCTGTTCAAGAGCCTGCAAAACATATCCTAGGTGGTCAACATCTTCTTTCCAAGTAGGGCTGAACACTGCAATGTCATCCAAGTATGCCATGCAGAAGTCCTCCATCCCATTCAGAACCTGATTAACCATCCTTTGGAATGTAGCAGGTGCATTCTTTAATCCAAAAGGCATAACCTTAAACTGGCATAAGCCAACTGGGGTGGAGAATGCAGTTTTCTCCTTGGCATGGCCAGTCAGGGCTATTTGCCAAAAGCCTGATGTGAGATCAAATGTGCTGAGGAACTTGGCTGAACCAAGTCTATCCACAAGCTCATCTGTCCTTGGCAAAGGATGGGCATCAGTCTTAGTGACTGCATTTAGAGCTCTATAGTCCACACAGAATCTCAACTCCTTGGATCCTGCCTTTGGTACTAACACAACTGGGCTAGACCATGGACTAGTAGAGGGCTCTATTACCCCAGGATCAAGCATCTTGTTGACCTCTCCTATGATGTGGGTTCTTACATTCTCTGACATCCTGTAACCCCTGTTTTTGACAGGTGAACAGTCACCAGTATTGATATCATGCCTGCCCCAAGGGGTCAAGCCTAGTGCTAGAGAAAACAGAGGGGCAAATTGATTTAACAAAACTTTGCACTCCTCCTGTTGCTCAGATGTCCGATTAGAAGAGAGATTAACTCCGTCTACTTTCTCATCTAAAGGTTTGCCTCTGAGGAGGTCAGGTAGAGGTTCACTCTCCTCCTCCTCTTGAGCTGAAGCTAGAAGCAAAGCTCCCAGTTCTGGTCTCAAGACATAAGCTTTTAGACGGTTGGTGTGAAAGACTCTAGGAGCCTCCTTAGGATTGCCTAAGTCCACCAGATAGTTCACCTCTCCAAGTTTTCCCACAATCTTGCAGGGTCCCATCCATTTGTCCTGCAAGGCCCTCTGCCTTGTTGGTATCATAACAAGAACTAGCTCGTCTTGAGCGAACTCAACCATGTTGGCCTTCTGGTCATGCCAATGCTTAACCAGAGCCTGACCTGCTTTCAAGTTATCACTTGCCTCAGCCATCACGTGTGACATTCTCCTCCGGAGTCCTATCCCATAGTCAATGACTCTGACTGGCGTGGGGGAAGGAACACTCTCCAACCCCTCCTTGATCAGGGCCAATGGACCTCTGACCGGATGGCCATAAAGAGGTTCAAAGGGACTGTAACCCACTCCCTCCTGAGGGACTTCTCTATATGCAAAGAGAAGGCATGGCAGTAGGAGATCTCACTTTTTTAAAGGGGATCCTCTAAGGCTCCTATCATGCTCTTCGTGGTTCTGTTAAACCTTTCTACCAACCAATTTTTCTGAAGGTGGTGTGCTGTTGAGGACTTGTAGGTAACTCCACAGTTTTTCCACATTGCCTTCATGTAGTGGGACATAAAAGTTGAGCCCCTGTCGGATATTACCTCCTTAGGAAACCCAACCCTGGTAAAAATACCAAGGAGGGCCTTAAGTACAGCCTGAGCTGTAACAGTCCTCATTGTAATTGCTTCAGGGTACCTAGTAACATGGTCTACTACAACAAGTATAAACCTGTTGCCTGAAGATGTTGGAGGATCAAGGGGACCAACAATGTCGATTCCTACCCTCTCAAATGGTACTTCCACCACAGGGAGAGGCACTAAAGGTGCTGCCTTCTTGCAGCCACTTTTACCAGAAGTTTGGCAAGTGTGGCAACTCTTGCAATACTTATCTACCTCAGCCCCCATTTTAGGCCAATAAAAGTAGAGAGAGAGCCTTTCCTTGGTCTTCTTGAAACTCAAGTGACCAGCCAAAGGTATCTCATGGGCTAGTTGCAAGAGTTGTAGTCTGTTTTCTTGGGGCACTACAAGTCTCTTGTAGTCTCCAGGGATTGACTCTGTCGGTTCACTGTAGAAGAAGCCATCTTCCCAGTGTAACCTATACTTCCCAGGCTCTTGCCCTTCAAGCTGAGAAGCTGCCTGGTGGCGAAGACCTTCCAGAGTTGGACAGTCTCTTTGTCCCTTACGGAAGTCTGCTCTGTTGGGGACACCTTCTGCCAGTAAAGACTGCAGCTCAGGATGGTGGTTCGCAGGGTCAAGATCTCCACTTAGTTCCTGGCCTTCTTCTAGATCTGAGTCCTCAGGCTCTAGTTCAACCACACCGGGTTGTACCTCACTCTCACCCGCAGCTGAAGGAGGAATCACAGGTGTGACATTTGACAACCTAGGAGATTTCCTGGTTGGCAGCACTGGAGTGCTTTCTGCTGGTTTCTTCTTTGAAGTCTTGGGTTTCCCCTTTGCTTCTGGGTGCTTTGAAATAGCCGTTAGTAACTCCAGTGGAATAGGAGTGATTTCTTTTTCTATCATCTTCTCAGGAGAGCCCCTCATGGTCCTCTCCCTTGCAGGTCTGGTAAGCTCCTGCAATCTCTTAATAGGAGGTCTGGGAGTACTTGACACTACTCCCAGGTCTTTCAGATCATTTCCCAACAGCACCCTTCCTGGTACTTCAGATTGTACACTCACAGGTATCCTGACAGTCATTTCATTGCACTGGATGAGAGCTGGTAATTGGGGAAGCATCTGCACAGGCCCTCCAGCTAACCTGGTGAGGCATTTGGGTGCCTTAGCAACATCCTCCACCTTGAAAATAGATTTGTCCACCACAGTTATGCTGGCCCCAGTGTCTCTAATGGCAGGGGTCTCCTGACCATTGACTAGGACACTGTCTTTATAATACTCTTTAGTATTAGGAGGGATAGAATTATACACATCTAAATTCTGTTGTTTCCACAACCCTAGGGATACTAAAGATACACTAGCTGAGACTCCAATGGGGTCTTCAGCTAGTAGTTGAAAGTTTTCACTGGCCATATGTACTTCCTCCTCTGGAGCAAAGGCTAAGGAGACAGTGTGGACCCCTGAAGGTTTACCCTTACATCTGGGATCCCCTTT
This sequence comes from Ambystoma mexicanum, assembly GCF_040938575.1. Lineage (NCBI taxonomy): Eukaryota > Metazoa > Chordata > Amphibia > Caudata > Ambystomatidae > Ambystoma > Ambystoma mexicanum. The sequence goes on along the minus strand of NC_090939.1, from coordinate 476,523,150 downwards.
CACATGGTCAGTAGAGCCACAAACATAACATTTCCCAAATGTCTTTATGAATGGTGGCTTGTTCTGACCTCTTTCTGGTCTGGGACCAGAAGGTGCACTAGCCTGATTAGGAGTCCCTTGGGGCTTACCCTTAGAATTTTGTTTGGGGGCCTCTTTGGAATTGGAATTATTTGAATTCTCTTTGTTGTCTTTCTTAGGCTGCTTTCCCTCATCCTTTTTCTGAGTGACCCCTGAATCATTGTGAGTAGCCCTGTTGGCAACCCACAAGTCAGCAGCCTTAGCTAGTTTCTTAGAATCTAGTTCTTTTGAATCAGCCAAGTGCTGTCTGAGCTCAGGAGAGCAGGCATCATAGATAGACTCCAACATTACAACTTTCTCATGCCTTCATAAGTGTTAACTCTGTAACCCTTAATCCATCCCTCTAAGTTCTTCAAACACTCATTCACCCAAGTAGCCCAAGGGGTACTATCATGCCTTTTGAGGGTCCTAAACCTCTTAAGGTACTGGGAAGGAGTCTTCCCAAATCTAGCTATCAAAGCTAGTTTTACACATTCATAATCCATCCTATCCACCTCCCCCAACTCCATTACCACATTAGATGCAACAGGGGGGAGCCTAGAGAATAACCAAGGGATCAACTGATTCCCTGCGATATCCTGGAGCCCATGAATGTATTCAAACATAGCCAACCAATCTAATACATCCAACTTAGGTTCATAGATTCCCACAATCTCTTTAGGCATCCGGGGTCTGTTTGGACTGGAAGATCTTGACGATTCGGGGAGAGAAGCATTTTCCAAAGACAATTTCTTCATCTCAAGCTTATGATTGAGCTCCAATTCTTTGAGCCTTAGTTCTTGATGTCTCTTTTCAGTTTGGGCACTAATTATTTTGAATTCTAGAATGATAAATTCAGGACTTAATGTGGCACCTGACAAAGGTCCAGTAGCCACAGGTTCAGGCCTTTGAGCAGGTAGAGGACCAGAGGGGGTGACATTGTTATCCTCCTCTTCCTCATCTCTTTCAACAATAACATTTTCAACATTATCATCCTCAATGTTTGCTACATTTGCTGGAGTTTTGGGCACTACAGCACCACTATCCAGACTTTGTTTCTCTAACAGTCTATCAATCATTTCTAATTTCTTGCCTTTGACAGGAAGACCTTTCTGTCTGCACAGATCCCTTAAATAGTCAGCCGTATTAGTAAGGAGGGTCTCCTGGCTGTAACTTTCCATATTTTTGACTTTGTTTGAAATAAACTTGTTGTGATAGTTAGCCTTGTGGTTATTTGAACCAAGGTACTAACAAAACTCAAAAATGTAAATCCAATACTTTTATCCTCACCGCTGTACACCAGTGTTAGGCAGAATCCTGGGCAGTTCCCTTAGGGAGCACTACAGAAGATTAGGACTACAGGTGAGAGCAACAATCCCCTTTGGTATCAGTCTGTACCACGAAGATTTAGTTGGTAGCTGTGGCTGAGCAGTCACACTTATCTCAAGAGGGAGATTAGCAGTATTCAGGGTTTACACAATAGGCCTTCAGTACTAGGGCGCAAGGAAACACTGACCAAAGCTTTGTATTAAAAAGAATATATATATTTATTTTACAAACTTCTAGTTAACACATGTATCACAGTTATTAAGCAAGTTAAATTCAGTCAAAGAAAGTATACGCAACTCCCTAGTTAAATTGTAGACAAGTTTGAGCAAGAGTGAAAACTGAGCAAAAAACGACACAGTGAAAACCAAACACAAATGGCACACTAGCAATTTCTCACAAGGGAGGGAAAGCACAAGTTATACATAAATATCTTCTTACACACCCTAGCAACATTTCCCATAAGTTTGGGAACCAGTTTAGGCAAGGCAGTACTTTAGCATAAAGAATACTTAAATGAAAACTGAGCAAAATGGCACTTCACAGGTTATAAAAGTGGGAAGGAAAAGGTGGTTATAAGAAGTAGGTGCACCAACACAGTTCTAGGTGAGAAGCAATCTAGAGAAGGCAGTTTTAACAAATTTTGCCAGAGTCAATAGGCCTGTGCCAGAGTCAGTAGTACAGGGCAAGGGCCCAGGAGGAAAATGTTCTTGTAGCTGCAGTCAAGTCTTTGGTTAACGATTCAAAACGGTGGATGCAGAAGGTGAAAGACAATGTTAAAAGAGAGGGGCGGCCAACCCAACAGGTAGGTAAAGGATTTAAAACACCTTTAGCAGAAAGGGCGGCCTGGCGGAACAATGTACCTTTAAAATGAAGACGTGGCTCCTGAGGTGGCGGTTGTTCCTGGTAGTTCCTGCAGTTGGGGGGATCCAGCAGAGGAAGAGACGCTCTCGTCGTAGAGGAAGGTTCGAGTTACTGCACTACCCAGGGATGAAACCAGGCGGGGTACTGGCTGACGAATAAAAGGTACATTCCTTTCAATCACGGTCCAGGTGGACTGGTGCCTGGCTATCCGGTCTCCGAGTATAGGGTACTGGCAATTCGACCAGGGCAGGTCCAGGAAGGCGATTGGCAAACTGGTTGGCCCCACCAACTCAAGGGAAGAAGGCTCTTGCAGATGAAGATCTTGTAGTGTGGAGAAAAGTGGTGAGATGCTGCAGCAGGGCTTCAACGGTGGTTCAGTCGTTGCAGATGTCTTTGGCTTCTCTCCTCTTCGGCTTCTTAGTTCCAGTGGCGACGTCTTGCTCTTCCAGTCCTCAGGACCCTGCTTTTGTGCAAAAAGATCCCCATTCATACAGCCTAGCTGTCACTCACACAGTGGAGTGGTCATCTTGGCGGGAGACCCTCCAGCCTATCAGGTTAGAGTGCGACATGGGTTGCTGAGGCAACCCTGTCCAGGGGTCCTACTCCCCCTCCTACACAATGGACCCACCCCAGACTCAGTGGCACCGAAAGGAGGGCTTCTTGGCAGAAGCCCGCCAAAAGGACGAACAAAGGATCCCCGACCTGGGTTAGGAGTTTAGAGAAAGACACGAGAAAGAAGTTATATCAAAGTTCTGGCAAATAAAACCTACCGGAGTAAAGTTAATATTAAAATACAATGGCGGTACGTTAGAGGCTGTCAGAAAATGTGGTAGCCTCGAACAATGAGAAAAACCCATAGGAAAATATTTGCGGTCCAATATTTACGGTAGTAACCACTACCACCAGCCAGAAACCTTTGAGAGAGGGACTGTACGGTACCCTCTCGAAAATGAACTTAAGGGAACAACTATTAACCCTTCCCAGTACCTCCATAGTAAGATGGGTTGTACTGGTTTAGTTCATAAAAATTGACTAGTATAGTCAATGGGGACTTTACATGCCCTGGGAGACAGTAATCAGTCCCAGGGTATGGAGTCTATGTTTGGGGGTCGCTACGACACCCCTGTGTCACTGCACGGAGGGTGCTGTGTAACACATGTGAATAAAGATGGTTACTATGGGGGTGAGAAAAACCCCATAGACATTAAACACAAAAATAGCCTAGAACACACATAGCAAAAATGCCTAAGAGTGGGAAAATAGTCTCACTCTTAGCAGGAGAAAAAAACAAACCCTTCAAATCCAGCAAAGCTGCTGGGGCACTCTATAGGTAAGGGAAATTAGCCACAGAATGATAATTCTCCCTGACACCTCCTTCCCAGTTATTCAATCCAGTCTAGTTTGGCATGAGTATGGGCTTGTATCCCTCCCGATTTCAACATGAACTCCCCAACTAACCCCCCCTCCCCTCATTCTCCAACTATGTTCACTGCACACATTCCCTTCCCTCCCTCCTCCCTACCCATCCCCAACTGGTGCCCAGCTCCATCCCTGGATCTCAGGCTCCCCCGCATTTGGTCCTGCCTCAGAATGCTGAGATCAGGAACCCAGCAGGCTGTCACCGATCTACCGGTAACCTAACTGGTCTATTCGTGGGGGTGTGAGGGCTGGTTCCGTTAGGCTCCAACACCTTGCAATAAATTTCCGTGCTCAGAGGATCATATATATACAGCCTCGGTCACCCTGCTCCGACAGTCTTTGCCCTGTCTTATATTGTAGTCCCAGTGTCTGAGACTGCAACTCCATAGGTACTGCAGTCTCCATGTTACTTATCTGCGCAGTCTTCCTTCTGGATACCCGATTCCGGGGGGCAGCTGTGTGTGTCAGCAACCCTCCAGTTATCTCTTGCAGCAGCATTGTTTTGATATACTCCACGGGGTTAGGTCCCTCTGCTCCTTCCAGCAGTCCCACAATGCGTACATTGTTCCTCCGGGCGCGTCCCTCCGCTTCCTCTGCACTGTTTTCTAAATTGCTCATGCATTGTTCTAGGATATGGATCTCTGATTTGTGGGACGCACATGCAGCTGTGTTCGGGGCCACTTCCTTCTCCAGGTCGCCTGTTCGTTCTGCTAGCGCTCTGACGTCTTGCTGGAGGAGATTCACCTTTTCCTGTACTGCCCCTACTTTTAGCCCCAGTGCCGCCTTCAGTTCGACCATAGCCGATTCCAGTTTGGTTTCCCATGCTAATTTCAAGACCTCAATTGCTGCAAGGATCTGCTGATCTTTGCTTGTGGCATCAGTGCCCCCGGTGGGGGTCCTCTCCTTGGTCCTGGCCCCTTCTGTCGCAGGCGGTGTTCTAGCGAATTTTTCAAGCGTGGGTTGTTTGCCCTTTATTTTAGCCTGTTTGTTGGCCATCTTGATGTTACTGTATGTTTTTATGCGGGCACCCCGGGGTATGGTCTTTGGCTCCTCCGGGTCATTCCACGGTCGGCGATGGAGCCTGGGGTGGGCTAGAGTGGGGGTTTCCGTGTGCTGCTAGTTCTATGTCTGGAGTGGATTGTGTCCTCCCACGTAATTGTACGCAATCATTTCTTATCATCAATGTGCCCCGACTCCTGATGGTTCATGTCTATGTCTGCGCCCCCAAGTACTCGTGGACCATTCTGAGTGTTGCTGTGGGCCTGGCACTCTCCAGCAGTGAGTGTCGTCTGGTCGCTGGTGCTGCTTGCTTATTTATATGGTATTCTGTGGTACCTTCCACTGGGTGCGCCTCACGCCTCCCCTTTTTCCACTCTTCTCATGGGCTTGACGATGCCGTCTTCATCCAGCTTCTATGCCCTCACCATATGTCCACTTGTTATTAGGAACAGGCTCTAGCCGGTCCCCCAACGCCAGTTATGTCCAGGTTGTGCCCGCGGCTCAACTCCTGTGCACCGGGCAGTTCTGCGTACTGCCACCGGCTTTCTTATGTTTTACGTCCTGAGGTCTACGTTGGGGCCTTAGCGTGCTTGCACTCCTGTGGCCTTCAGTGCTCCGCTGGTTGTCCTGCCGTACAGCACTGTTGGGGTCCGCTGCCCCCCGTGGCAGCCTTAGATGTATGTGCTCTGCCTGTCAGTTTGCTTTTTCGGGCTCCGCGCTCGCTCCCAAGTACGTGGCCGGCCATGTATTCGCAGTAGGCCTCCTCTGGGCGTGGCTGCATATGCGTGTGGTTGCAGGCACCACAAGATGTGCCTGCCTTGCAACCCGCCTTGGTCACCTTAGGCGTGTGTCCGCAGTCCGGTTGCTGTGCTTAGTTGGGGCGTGCACCTCTTTGGTCCGCCACTGCCTTGTCACACTCTCCGGCGCTTGTGCCCCCTGCTTAGTTGCTCCACCGCGGGTGCTCCCCGCTTGCTGGGCCCACCATGGCTCCTCCTCGGCAGGGGTGTTTGGGGCCGCTCCTTCTCTTGCCTCACGGGCGTCTCGATGTTCTCCTTCGCGGGACACCCTGGTGCTCATCACACGTCCGCCTCTCTCTCTCTAGCCACTCCACTGCCTGCCACATTGTTACGAGTTATTGTGCGGTGCAAGTGCTGGGGCCGTGATCACTTGGTGGGGTCCTTCCTCGCAGCATGTCTGATCTCACACAGCCTCTACGGCCTCGGTGGGCAGCCGTGTCCTGCTGCAGGCTAGCCTCAGGAGCGGTTCGGTTGGGGGTCTCTCCCACTGTGTATCGAATTTGCCTCTGCTCTTTCATGCTCTTAAATCCTGCTGGACGGCGCCCGTGCAAGTGGCGCAGAAGTTCTTGTGCGCCGCACCTCGCAGCTGTATATATCCTGCGAAGCCCACTCACTTTCCTCGCACAGAAGGCTGATTCCTTTGTCTGTGCCTCCCGTCCGCCATTTTGTGTCGCCGCTCCTGGAAGTGCGACCTCGGCAATGTTCAAAACGCTGTCCCCATGCGTCTTGCAGGCTCCAGGATTTCTGCGGGCATGTGCACCGCACTCATGAGCGGGCACATGAATTTTCAGAGCTTATGTGCATCCGTGTATGCACTTTTAGCGAGGATCAATTTCAGGATCACGGGAGCTCTTCCAGAACTCGACTCCTCACATGGCTCTCGTAGCCATGCCCCCTCCTGAGTTTGGTCCTTATTGGTCTGAGTATTCTTTTCTAAAGCATCCTCCACCCGCCTGGTGTGCTTTAGCAGCTTTTCATAATCAGTTTTGATTTCACCAAACTCCTGAAGGGCCAGCTTTCTTTCCTCTAACTTAGTTTTTAATTGGGTGACTTCCTGCCCTAAGGCGTCCCTTTTCTGAGTTAGAGTGCCCCTCTGTGCAGCCTTGTCGTCCCTCTGTTTTTTAAATGCACTAGCTTTTTGGCGCTGCTCATAAAATTCCTCTTGGGAGTGGATGTCTTTAATAATTAATGTATTATTTTCCTCTTTCAAGGATTCTAGGTAGTTCTCTAAAGTGACTATCTGTTCTGCGCATGCTTTGTTAAAAATTAATTGTTGCTCCAACTTTTGTTGACTCTGTTGTAAAGAGTCAAACCTTTCCTGCCACTCTTTTTGCAGTGTCTGTACCTGGGTATTTTGTTCTGCATTCTCTTGCTGTAAGAGAGCCAGATCTTCTTGGAGTTTGGTAATATACTGCCTAGCCTCTGTTTCTGATTCTTTGCTATCCTGGAGCCTTTGCTCTGCAGAGTCCTGATTGCTCTGGATTTTCTGCAGTGCTTCCCCTTGCCTCTTTGTCAAATCTATATGGCCTGCATGCTTTTCCTGTATGACTCCTATGTGGAGGTACAGGTAGGCCGCTATTTTGGCAATTTTACACTGCTCCTCTTTTATTTTTGGGGCCATGTACAGCTCGCTAAGCGCTTGATTTAATGGACCTTTGTCCTGCCAGGTATCAAGGTCGATTTCAGCAATTTGTTGTTTTATTCCCTGCAGCCATACCTGTTCGTCCTGCTCTGGCCATTCACCACTGACAAACAATTTGTACAGGAGGTGTTCCATAGCAATCTTAATTTCCACTGGGGTCGCCATTCCCGGAAATATTTATTTCCTTCTGACTTATCTCAGGGTTACTTTACTTTTGCAAACAGGCCCAATTCCTTTGAGTATTTCTTTTGAGGGGTGCTTGTATAGTGTAGCACAGTATGGCAACCCAACAAGATGTATGTACCCCGCCGGCTAGAACGCTGTGTTAGACTGTCACGAGTGGTAAGTCAAATTCAGGATTCCGGTCACAAGCCCCCAAGATGTAAGTGATTTCAATCTGGCACACACCCAAGTCTCGCCCAGCATGTAGTGCACAAATGAGACCCTTATTTATTTTTATCTATAAGTTCAATATTCTGAACGATATACCACTCATATCACACCCTTTTCCTGAGACCCCCCCCCGGTCACACTGAACCAGGAATCAGGCTAGTTTGCAAAGGTAAATATTTATTTATGTATTTAGAATTTAGATCACAATATATTTTAATAGGTAACAACAATCCCAAATGGGGTGACAGAACGCGGAATAATATCTTTGATGCACTAGGAATCAAGTAATGAGCACAAAAACAAATGCCACAAAGAAAAGAATATTTTTGGACTGATTTAGAACAGATAGCACAATGGTTAAGGGTTCTCCCTGCAACACCCCTCAACCCACCAATAGGCAATTTAAAGAGATGTGAGGAGACATCAGGTAATACAGATCAAATGGAATATCACTCCCAGCTTCCCCCTTTAAACACAAGAGAAAAACGGAATTGACTTTTCAACTGTCAGGTTGGCTTTGAAAGTGGCTGAGCAAAAACACCAAATGTGGTCAGAAATGCTTAAATTATTATAAATTTCAGGCAGGCAAACAAAAGCAATGGTTTAATCAAAAGAAAACATTTGAAATCTCAAAGTCAAAGTGGGAAATAATTTAAAGCTAATCCACACGTGTAAAACTTCTCAAAATGTAGGAAGGTAAGGAAGGTTTTTCCTTATGCGATTTGGGATATGTTAGGTACTAGTGGAAGTTGAAATTTCGCTTCTATCTTAAAAATTGAGGGAGTTATATAAGTTTTAGTAAGAGGTGTTTTTCGAAAATAAAGACATGAAATTTGGACAAGACTTCAGTTTAGGATCGGAAAATATGGCTTATGCTTATACTCAAGGCTAGAGCGTTTGGCTAGGCGACCAAGTCGGGGCACAGTAAGTTCTGAGACTGATTCATGACTTCAGTAACAGATCCCCATCACTTTCCCGGCGGCACCAGTCCAAAGACTCAAAGTGGGATTATGGATCAGAGTTACACAATAAAGATGACTATGAAAATGGTGCTTTAGCAACTATATATGATAGGCTATTTATAACGCGCTTAAATCCCAGAGGTTTCTAAGCGTGGACCCGGGGATCAAACCTATGTTGCTCGGTGTCATCTTGCTTCCAAGGCGAGAACGTAGCCCTTGAGCTGTTGTTACGCTCACCTGGACCCCACAGGGGTGTCGATTGGACCCGGACAGCTGCAGTCTACGTCAACGTGATGCGTAGTGCAGATATGACTGTCTGGACTGGCCCGCCTAGTCTTGTCTGCTGGACCCGAAGAAGTATTTTCCTGCAAGTGGAGACAGGGATTAGCCACCTGTGGGTTTTAGTGATGGCCTCCCAACTGTTCTCGCTCTCCCCCACTAATCACCTCCGATATCCCCTTAGGAACGTCACCTTATGTTTGTAAAAGATGAGCTCTCCAACCTGCGTGTCTTGCAGGGGCGTCTAGATACCAGTTACTTCACTGGTTTGAAGGCGTTGGGAGAGTTCCGGTAAGCACTGACTCTGAAGTCCCAGGCGGGATTGGTAAAGAGTTCAATGTGCCCGATGTTCACTCTTGTCCCCTTCCTTCCTTAAGTTCCAACTGAGTTTGTGAGAAGAAGGTCTCGTAGCTGCTGCTGGCGTTCAGGTAAGAGTCTGTGTTACCCAACGCTGTCCGGTAACTATTGCATGCGTTAACGTGTTGTTTTTCTCCCTCTTTACAGATGCGGCATATGAAGATATGGAGAATAATACCGCCGATGGTAAATCAGGTAAGTCTATGGTGGTAAGAGGTATTTGTTGATTCCCTTGGCTCACCTTGTTATTCTTGTGCCCCTAGGTGCCGGAGTACGGTGAAGAAATGATGGAGACAGTACCGGATCAAAAGATGCTATGAGAACTGGTGAGTATGGCGCTGTGCTGGAGCTGGCGAAGCGACGCTTGCAGGACTGATGTACTTTCCAGGTTGGGAGATGAAATGGATCCGGAATCAGGTTAGGAATTTGAAATAAGTTCGTTTTCTAACCTTGTCCTTTTCTTCCTCTTTATTCTAGGAGCTCCGGATTCGAGGCGGGTGTGGCAGAAGACTGGATGCTGGCTGTAGGCACGCGGGCATGGCAGAAGACTGGATGCTGGCTGCAGGCACGGTGAGAGTCACGCTGCTGGATGCAGAATAACACAAAGCATGTGCTGCTGTTCGGGCGTGGTTTAAATAGCCTCCAAAGTAGTCCCAGGAAAGAAGTTCCCCAGGACCACACCCGAGTAAAAAATAGTCCCTGTAGTAAAATAGTCCCATCCAGGCCTCACGTTGGCTTGGATTTATTTGCAGCATGGTCTGCATGAGGTAAGTAATGTCTATGAGCCTGGCGCCTATGGCGCCAGGACTGATTTTTATTATGAGCCTGGTGCCTACGGTGCCAGGACCGAACCCAGACAGCCCCTAGCTGGGGCTGCTGGGGTTTTTGTAAATGTCTGGATGCCTGCTCCCGGGGCTGATGGGCTTGATCCGGATGCCCGGGGGTAGGCATCATGACAGCACTCCCCCCCAAGGCCCCTACTAAAGTTGTTCTTCCCCTTGGTCCTGGTTTGTCTGGGAAGTTCCGATGGAATTTCTTCACCCACCGAGGTGCATGAACGTGGTCACTAGGCTCCCATGACCTTTCCTGTGGTCCGTAACCTTTCCAGTCTATTAAATAAAAAAGTCTTGATTTAACCAACTTAGAGTCCAGGATATTCTTTACCTCGAATTCAGGTTCTCCATCTATTAGGATGGGGTCAGGTGGTTTGGCAAGTCTTGTCCCGGGTTGAACTGGTTTCAGAAGTGAAACATGAATGACAGGATGGATCCGCATATTACAGGGTAATTCCAACTTGACGGCCACCGGGTTGATAATGGCCTTAATAGTGTAAGGTCCCAAATACCTAGGATTAAAAGTCTGAATTCCTTTTAGAGTTATGTGCTTTGTAGCCAGCCAAACATGATCCCCAATCTGATATTGTGGAGCATCGCTTCTATGTTGATCAGCATTTTTCTTATATTTCTCTTTCGCTTGTTTCAAATGTTCTGTTGCCTCCTTAAAGGCTTGTGTAATAGTAGAGTGTAAATGACTAACTGCAGGCATTTCTAAGTGCTGAGGCGAATCGAGTTCTGAGGTTGGAGGGTGATGTCTGTATATGGTATAGAAGGGGCTTTGTCCGGTTCCAGAATGTACTGAGTTATTGTATGCATATTCGGAAATCCATAAAATATCCTTCCAATTGCTTTTGGTCTGGTGCAGCATGCAACGTAGGTACTGTTCAAGGGTCTGGTTGGTCCGCTCCGTCTGACCATCGGTCTGGGGATGGTGACTGGTTGATAACCTCACGTCGATTTGCGCCAATTGACAACATTTCTTCCAAAATTGTGAAATGAATTGACTACCTCGGTCAGAGACCAATACGGAAGGAAATCCGTGTATTCGAACAATGTTTTCGAGGAACTCCTTGGCCAAAATTGAAGCGGAAGGCAATCCTTTTAAAGGAATAAAGTGGGCCATCTTGGAAAAAAGGTCCACAATAACTAGGATGGTGTCAAATCCATTACATGGAGGTAGATCTGTAATAAAGTATAAAGACAAGGTGTGCCATGGTGTAGGTGGAATATCCAAAGGTTGTAAAAGGCCAGCAGGCTTTTTCTTCTGGCTTTTGTTTTGGGATCAAATGCCACAAGACATCACAAATGACTTTACGTCTTTTCATCAAGTGGGCCACCAGAACTGTCTCTTAATTTTCGCTTCAGTTTTTGCGATACCTGGGTGCCCTTCCATCAGGGTGTCATGGTAATTGGAGATGACTAGTTCTTGTATTTCCTTGTGTGGTAGTCGTCCTTGATAGTAAGGTAGGTCATTGACGACTGAGTAGTCCGGGCCTTTCTTTACCCAGTCCTGCAGGGTTGCTGGATTGAAGAGTTGTTGGATTTTTGAATGAATATCTTCTAGTGTCTGTAGAGTAGTTATGCCAAGAATTCTTTGCTCGGGAATTATTGGCACCGGTTCCGGGTTTGCATATGCTTCTCCCATCCCTGTTCGGGATAAGGCATCTGCTTTGCCATTTTTGCGGCCTGGTCGATAAGTGATCACGAAATCGAATCCGGCAAAGAACAATGCCCATCAAAGTTGTCGCCATGATTAGGCTTTGGCTGTTTTTAAATACTGCAGGTTCCGGTGATCAGTGATTACGGTAATGGTATGCCTGGCACCAAGAAGGTAGTGCCGCCAAGCCTTAAATGTGTATTTGATAGGTAATAGCTCTTTATCGGTAATCGCATAGTTTAACTCAGGTGCTGAGAACTTTCTGGACCAAAACGCTACTGGGTGAAGTTGACCGGTTTCAGGATTCTTCTGGGACAGGACAGCTCCCATAGCTAAACTGGATGCATCAGTTTCTACTATGTATGGAAGCTCAGGGGGTGGATGCTTTAAGACAGGTGCTGATGTGAATTTCGCTTTCAGCTCTTGGAAGGCCTTTTCAGCCTCTTCGGTCCACAAGAAGCGTTTGTTTTTTCGCAAAAGTGCTGTGATGGGGTGTACAACATGGGAGAAGTCCGGAATGAATCTGCGGTAGAAATTAGCAAATCCGAGCATGCTTTGTACCCCTTTGACTGAACTGGTTGATGGCCACTTGAGAATTGCGTCCACCTTTCGAGAGTCCATTCGGACTCTCTTTGAGTCAGGATAAATCCAAGAAATTCAACTTCCGTAGCATGAAAAACACATTTTTCCAATTTTGCATATAACTTGTGCTGGCGTAGATTCTCAAGGACTGCACGCACGTGCTTAACATGGTCTGATTCTGAGGAGGAGAACACTAGAATATCATCTATGTATACGACGACACAGACGTCAATGAGTTCACGAAGGACATCGTTCATAAAATACTGGAAGGCTGCTGGTGCATTGCACAACCCGAAGGGCATCACCTGATATTCGAATAATCCGTACTTGGTGCGAAAGGCAGTCTTCCATTCGTCGCCTTTCTTGACACTACCAGATGATATGCCCCTCGGATATCTAACTTAGTGTAGATACAAGCATCCTTAACTTGGTCTAGTAATTCGGGGATCAGAGGCAATTGGTATCGTTTTTTTACCGTAATCCTATTTAATGCGCAGTAATCTATGCATGTTCTAAGGTCACCTTCCTTTTTGGCACGAAGAATAAAGCTGAGGATGCAGGAGACTTGGAAGGACGAATAAAGCCATTAGCAAGGTATTGGTCCAAGTATTGCCGTAGGTGAAGATTTTCAGGTTCCGTGAGGGCGTAGTTTCTACTGCATGGGGGTTGTGCACCGGGTAGGAGGTTGATTTGACAATCGTATGATCTGTGAGGAGGTAATGTATTGGCCTGTTCTTTTTGAAAAACATCCTGAAATTCTTGGTATTCCTGAGGTAACTGCACGATTGGGTTAACGACTGTAGCCAGGCCTTTGTTCAAAGTTTTCTCTGGGTAACAGGTGTGTGCACAATCCGGGAAGGTTATTCTCTTCTCTCGCCATTCTATACAAGGATCATGTGTTTCCAACCATGGCATCCCCAGTATTAACTGGAACTGTGGGGCTTTGATTAGATCAAACACAATAGTCTCTCGATGCCCATCTTGACTCAACAGTGTCATCTCTGTAGTGTAATGAGTTACAGGCCCCGAGGCAATCTCAGTTCCATCAACTGTGGTGATGACATCCGAAGTGGTCTTTTTGCAATGAGGTAGATTCATCCTTGACACCAATTCGTGGTCCATATAGTTTCCTACGGCCCCGCTATCTATGTATGCCCTTACTGCATGCATACGTGATGGCTGCCTCGGATCAAGTAGGACCATTGGGATGATCAGATGCGAGGTCTGAGTGTCCTTCTTTAAGCTCGGCAAGCGGACCTCTACGCTTGTCGGGCGTGGTCGTTTCCCGAATCAGGCTCTATGTGGCTTTTATCAGCAACTCCTACCACCTTCTTGGGTGGTTTTGTAGGGCAATCTCGTAGAAAATGTCCTGAGGTTCCACAACACAGACACAACTGCATCTGTCGTCTTCTTTCTCTTTCCTTTTGAGTTAAGGGTCCTTTAATCCCCCCGATCTGCATAGGTTCAGATGCATCTGTTTGTTTGGGGGCAACGTTGGGTTTAGCCAATACCCGATTCTCGAACTTAGCTCGATCAGTCTTTCGGTTCTGAAGTCGGTGGTCTAGCTGGACCACTAAGTCTATAAATTCTGTGCAATCCCGAGGTGGGTTCACAACTTGAGCCAAGACGTCTTTGAGTTCTCCCTGAAGTCCACGATGAAACAATGTAATTCGTTTTTCCTCCGGCCACCCGGTTTTTACCACCAACCTATTGAAGGTTGAAATATAGGTTAGCAGATCCTGGTTACCCTGTCATAAGGATAAAAGTTCGTTGTCCAGGGCTTGACCCTGTGAGTGTCTGGCTAATAGTTTTTCCATGCTCCTTTGAAAACCCTGAAAATCCCTGAGAAGAGGATCATCCTGGTTGACTAACGGAATGGACCAATCCGCTGCGCTGCCACTAAGATATGACAATACAAAGGCTACTTTGGCTTGGTCATTTGGAAAGGCTCCCGGTCTGCATAAAAAGTGCAAGCGGCATTGGTTCATAAACACGGCGAACCTTTTGGGGTCCCCAGCAAAGCGTTCGGGTGGAGCTTACGGAATATTTCCTGGTAAAACCACTTGCACAGGATTGCTTGATGAAACGGGGGTTGGGTTTCCCCCATATCCAGGTAGGGGCGTTTGCCCAACTTGGTTTTGCAGTAGTTACCTAGCCAGATCATCCGTGCGCTCCTTTGAGACAATCAGTTCTCTCCTGAGGACATTAGTCTTTTGGCGAGCGGCATGTACTTCCACCCTAAATTCACCCAATAATTGGGCCAGTTGGTCGGTTTCCGAGGTTTCCATAACACCCGGGTGGGTATTTTTAGAAAGGCTTCGTGTTCTGTTATGCTCACCTGGACCCCACAGGGGTGTCGATCGGACCCGGACAGCTGCGGTCTCTGTCAACGTGATGCATAGTGCAGAGATGACTATCTGGACTGGCCCTCCTAGTCTTGTCTGCTGGACCCGAAGAAGTATTTTCCTGCAAGTGGAGACAGGGATTAGCCACTTGTGAGTTTTAGTGATGGCCTCCCAACTGTTCTCGCTCTCCCCCACTAATCACCTCCGATATCCCCTTAGAAACCTCACCTTATGTTTGTAAAAGATGAGCTCTCCATCCTGCGTGTCTTGCAGGGGTGCGTAGATACCAGTTACTTCACTGGTTTGAAGGCGTTGGGAGAGTTCCGGTAAGCATTGACTCTGAAGTCCCAGGCGGGATTGGTAAAGAGTTCAATGTGCCCGATGTTCACTCTTGTCCCCTTCCTTCCTTAAGTTGCAACTGAGTTTGTGAGAAGAAGGTCTCGTAGCTGCTGCTGCCGTTCAGGTAAGAGTCTGTGTTACCCAACGCTGTCCGGTAACTATTGCATGCGTTAACGTGTTGTTTTTCTCCCTCTTTACAGATGCGGCATATGAAGATATGGAGAATAATACCGCCGGTGGTAAATCAGGTATGTCTATGGTGGTAAGAGGTATTTGTTGATTCCCTTGGCTCACCTTGTTATTCTTGTGCAACTAGGTGCCGGAGTACGGCGAAGAAATGATGGAGACAGTACCGGATCGAAAGATGCTTTGAGAACTGGTGAGTATGGCGCCGTGCTGGAGCTGGCGAAGCGACGCGTGCAGGACGGATGTACTTTCCAGGTTGGGAGATGAAATGGATCTGGAATCAGGTGAGCAATTTGAAATAAGTTTGTTTTCTAACCTTGTCCTTTTCTTCCTCTTTATTCTAGGAGCTCCGGATTCGAGGCGGGCGTGGCAGAAGACTGGATGCTGGCTGTAGGCATGCGGGCGTGGCAGAAGACTGGATGCTGGCTGCAGGCACAGTGAGAGTCACGCTGCTGGATGCAGAATAACATGAAGCATGTGCTGCTGTTCGGGCGTGGTTTAAATAGCCTCCAAAGTAGTCCCAGGAAAGAAGTTCCCCAGGACCACACCCAAGTAAAAAATAGTCCCTGTAGTAAAATAGTCCCATCCAGGCCTCACGTTGGCTTGGATTTATTTGCAGCATGGTCTGCATGAGGTAAGTAATGTCTATGAGCCTGGCGCCTATGGTGCCAGGACTGATTTTTATTATGAGCCTGGTGCCTACGGTGCCAGGACCGAACTCAGACAGCCCCTAGCTGGGGCTGCTGGGGTTTTTGTAAATGTCTGGATGCCTGCTCCCAGGGCTGATGGGCTTGATCCGGATGCCCGGGGGTAGGCATCATGACAGCTATCCTCCGACAGAATAAGATAGCACTAAAGATTTTGACACTGTTTCAGTTTATGAAAATAGGGATAGTTCAGAGATTAGAGTAGAACAAGATAAACAAGATATACAATAGTTCTCTAGCATCCTATTAATACTCACAATCCACAGGGATTTAGGATTTTTGGACAGTCACGGGTATGGTCACTGGATTGGGTCTATCACGGAAGGACAGCAGATCAGGCGCAGGACTGGATCAGCTAGGCCGGTCACCGGAATGCACAGGATCTGCCCTTCTTGTTTCTGGGTAGTTCAAATCAGCGGGATAGCGAGTTCATCAGGCAAGCCTTGTGGTAGCAAGCCAGATAATTTCAGGATGCTAGTTCAGAATGATTTCCCACACCACAGTGCTCCACTGGGTTGTGAGAATAAGTTTGAGGACTGAGGCCTTGCTGAAAATGGTTCAGCTACTGCTTGGCAAGATTCTTGGCATCTGGATCTGGAAGGATGTTAAAGGCTGGATGTAGAATGCAGGATCAAATGCTTCGCTGAAATCAGGTGAGTCAGTGAGTGAGTGAGTGAGCCAGTAAGTAAGTCAGTAAGTCCCTATGTGTTGTCAGTTGTCTCTATTTATCCTTTCAAATGACATCACAAAATGGGTGTATGGGCCGACTTAACTAAGCTTGCCCCTCTGAACTGGGATTGGATCAGGACCTCATCTCCGCCTTGCATCTGAGTGATTGGATCAAGGACGGATGATGTCACATTTATGGTTTGGCTTTTACAGTCTTTAAAAACCTCCTCTAGCCACTAATATTAAAATCAAATTTTGTCCTAAATACATATTTATACATTGGTAGCCTCTACAAAAATCATACACAAAGATTCCATATTTTATGTGGTAGCTGTTCCTCAAAATCCCGCAGCTGTGGAATCTTGTTTCACCTTTCTGCCGAATTGTATCCATTTCGCCCTGAACACATTTTCCAAACTCTCAGCAAATTTCCACAAATGTGTGTGTTTACCATGGGGATGGGTGTTTAAAGTTGAACAATTCTAGCATTAATACAGTTCACATAAAACCACATATATTGCCATTCCTGTCCAGAATATGTTACACAGTTCCACCACCTCTTAAAATGTAAAGTCAAAAATTAGACTAACAAATCTGTCCTTTTAACATTTTTCACTACTTTGGATAACTAGTTATGAGTCTCTAAAAACATTTCATTATTTATTCTTAGCAGCAAATGGTCCACCCTTTGTCTCTCCCTGGAGCTCAAGGAGTAGCCTCCTCCTTTGGGAATTCCTTCAAGGAGCAGTTTACGACCCCTTCACACGTCCATTTCCTGGGCTGGAGGATCTGCCATTGTTCATTCTCTGGCTGTAGACAAAAGTCTGGCCTAACCCACAATTATCCTCTACCAGTGAGTTTCTGCTGAGAGGATTTCCTTCCCCTTGGGAGAAACCTGTTTTTCCACTTCTTGTAGGGCCAGCCAGGCTAATTTATTCTTCATTTCTTAAGATCCAGCAGAGACCAAACTTGTTGTATCAAATGACATAAATACATTACTTTCTTAGCTTTCAACCTGTGGGATCAAAAACACAACTGAGATCTGTATTCCTTTTAGCAACAATCCTTTTATGTTTGCTAATCCAGCAGACTTTTAGTTTAGAGACTTTGAAGTTTCATCAGGAGAGCTCATCTGACAGGGCTGTCATTCACAAGTAGCCCAGTGTGCTGCACACAGATTTTTACAGGGGCTGTCATCCACAGGAATCCGTTTTTTCTGAGAAAATGTTTTGCTCTTCACATTTTGGGACTTTGTACATTCACCATGCTTCATGAATACTGAATTTGAATGCCAAACAAGATTTTGAATGTTTAGAAGTGTTGAGTACAGGCATTTTGGAGTTTTTAGCACAAAGTAAATTTCATTTACAGGCACATTTTTTAGTTTAATTTGCAAAGCGCTGCTTCTCCCTCTGCACTCTATGTTTGCTTGTCATGGAGCCCACTGGCACATTTTCTGCAGGGTGTGCTCTATTCCCCCACACATGCACCATGGGTGGCAGGTTGTGCATCCATCTTTTTGTGTGTTGAGGAACGCAGTTTTGGAGGTTTTTGGCGTGCACCAGAGTTTTGCCGCCATTGTTGCTGTTTCTGTCACCATAACTAGCAGATTGATGCCGCACAGTATAGCAGAGTGTGTCAATACATCCCACATTCCAGAAGGTCTGGGGGAAATTCTTGGACTTAAAACTATGGGCCTCATTCCGAGTATGGCGGTAAGGGATAGCGGCCACCGGTAACGAGACCGGTGGCGGTATTCCCTTACCGCCATACTTCGAGTTCCCTCTGCGCCCTCGCCCTTAACGCCTGCTTTGAGCAGGTGTTAAAGTCGAGGGCGCAAAGGGGCCTCCAAGCCAATAACGGTGACCGTAATGAACGGTCACCGTTATTTGCATCTTCCCCATTCCCATTGAGCCCTATGGGGGCTCATTTGGGAATGGGGAAGAGCCTTGGTGAATGGGGAATTACCGCCCCGCCAACCTTGGAATGGGGCGGTGATTCCACCATCCACCAAGGCGCTGCCGGTCCGGGTACGGCGTCAACCAAGGCGTTAATAGCGCCATTGGTTAGCGCCGTACTCGGAATGAGGCCCTATGACAGAGCGTTACTTCTGCAAACTACAAGACAGATAAGTGGTCTCTTCTTTTTAATTTAAAATATTTGAACTGTGTAGCTCTATTAAATTGTCCATGATTTGTGCTGATGCAATACATTTTTAACTCTGAACTGTAATAGTTGGTGGATGAAGGGGATTTGGGTTTTGAAAGCTATTCATGCTCTTCATGTTCTGCCCTTCCAGTTCTCTGCCTTGTTTCCCGCACACACCCCTCCTTTTTCTTTTCTTTTTTTTCTTCTTTTTTCCCTTCTACTTATGAGTTGATGTTGGTTGTAGTTTTTTTAGTGTTTCTTCTTTAGTGTTATGTTTCTTATATGTGGTTTTTGTATTGTGAAAACTAATAAATTTGTTACAAAAAAAACAAAAAAACTAAAAGGCTGTTTTGATGCACAAGATCTTTAATAAAACCTTCACTAGTCACTCAAAGGGTGCAGACTGAAGGGCTTTCAGCCCAAGAGGAAGATCCCACAAGGGTAACCCTAACACAAATACAGGTAGAGCTAGAGAAAAGGTTTTTAGCAACTTGGATAACAAAGGGCCATCTGCTGGTCCCATCCCTGTTGATCCCCGAAATGCTCTAATTACTGCTCACTGGGTCCTTAATGTGGAGACAGCTAACCCCAGATGAAACCTGAAGTACCTTATAAATCAGAGGCAGGAGCCAATTACAGGTAAGTCGCTTGCTTTATTTACTTAGCACCAACGACCCTGTGCTCTATGAGGGGTCAGAAATGCGAGGCGGACAAGTAGATAGAGATTGCTCACAAAAAGCAATTTAATTAAATAATAAAAGGTGAGATGAATGCCTATCTTTCCCGAGTTTAACAAGGATTTCCCTGCCACCTAAGGCCCACAGAAAATGACCTAATGCCCAATAGTATCTTTCCCTCACACTAACATACATGCAACAAAGCATTCAGGAATTTTCTGGCAATGTGAGCTTTTAAATAATAACTCATACATTCAAAAGCACAATAAACAAGGGTCCTTGTGATCCAGATTGGATCCCCTTCCCATGCATTAATACAGGAGGCTTCAAACCCAAACTTCAATTGCATTAACAAAGTAAAATGCACATTTCCAAAATGTCCTTTATCTTGGTAAGGTTACTAATTCAGTTCCAACAGGAATTTGTTATCTTGATAACAATTGGCACAACTTCCACAATATTTGTTGGGCAAACCAAAAAGAGTTCTCTCTTCAAATGTCAGACCAAATGTCAATATTCTCCACTTCTTCATGCACAAACGTTGTTTTGTCAGGATGGTTTACATAACAGTTCATCACAACACATTGGTGGAAGTGTCACTTCTTTTCCACCACAACCTTCTACTACTTTATAGTACTTTGAATCATCCTCTTCCTGGTCCACTTGCTTGCCAGGACTAACTGTAATTGTCCCTTTCCTGGTGTACTCGCCTGCCAGGATAAAAACTCCTACCACTAATATTTGTACCCTGTGGTGAAGTTTGTTCCAAACTGTTATATCTTGATGGTCGTGAAGATTATGAGAATCTCTGTCCCCAAGTGTCGCACAGGGTGATGAGAAAATAACTCCCTGTGCAACCCTTGAGGCCACAGGTGTTGAGTGCCGAAGGAGCAGGAACCAGGAACGCTGGAACCCCCCCGACCGCTGTAAAGCAAACAAGGGTTAAGTGCAACACGATGAAGGTGGGCAGCACATATAAGGTATATGTATATCACTACAAATCTTACCTAGGAGGAAGAGGGGTGGAATGACAAACCATACCCTGTGTTTGGAAGAACAAGGCAGGTGGAGTTCCCACACGTGCAGTGAGTGGCAGGCAGCAGCAAATGGTGGCATAATGAGGATCGGCACTCCGGATGGAAGTACACTTTAACACCTGTGCCAGTTGTGGTTGTATGAGTTCAATAACTGGAGCGGACAATCCGTAAGCAATCCAAGAATGTTCCGAGGTCGATAACCAAAGAGTACAACCAAATCCGAGGGAAAATCCAAAGGAAAAACAGTTAGCAGAGCCAGGAGTCGGAGGACCAAAGCAACACAAAGCAGAACGTAATCCAAGGGTGAGACAAAAGGAATCCGTTGAGCAGTCTGTAGTCCGATGCCAAGAACAAGATGACAAGGAAACGCCAAACAGTGTTGAAGAAAAACAGCTGCGAAGCACTGTGTAAGCGTGTACTCGCTGTTTATAACTGCACCGGGCCATCAGGTGATACACGCCATGGTGCCACATGACGAACGTCCCTCCAAGTGCTTCTACGTCACGTGTTCCGTGTTTTTAACAGTCGGTTGGCTCTTCCTAGTCACGTGACGTGGAACAAAACTGTGCCAGAAGCTACGGCGAGCCGTCGAAAAATGCCAAGGTAGCTGCCAATGGAAAAATGATCGCAAGGGCCGCGGGTGACCATTCGTGCCCGTTTTCCTCCGCATGCGACACCCTTGAATGCCATATTGCTGCTGCCGCCCTATCTGGGTACGTGATGGTAAGTGGGCAGTAGGGGGGTTGGAGGGACGGGCGCCTGAAGGGACATAGGTACTGGAGTGATGGGAACCCGTGAAAGAGACAGCCTGCATGACAGAGCCCCCCCAAAGGCCCATGACCCCGTGGGCTGGAAGGGAAATCCCGATGGAATTGGGCAACCAAGCGAGGGGCATGGACATCCTGAGCGGGAACCCAGGAGCTGTCTTCAGGGCCCCAACCCGGCCAATCAACCAGATACTGCAACCGCCCTCTAAAGAAGCGGGAACCCAATATGGCACTAACCTCAGACACATCAGGGGACGTAGCGGAAACAGGGGCAGGAGACGTGACAATGCGGGTAGGGTCAGGGCAGGGCTTAAGCAATGAGGTGGGAAACACCGGATGAATGCGCCAGGCAGGAGGGACAGACAGACGGTAAGCTACCGGATTCAAGACCCTAGACACCCGGTAGGGACCAGCAAACAGTGGAAGGAGTTTGCGGCAACCAGGAATGCGTAGGTGACGGGTAGACAACCAGATGCGGTCCCCCACATGGTATCTGGGAGCCTCAACCCGCTTCCTGTCAGCTGCCGTCTTCATGGATGACTGAGCCTTGCGTAGGTGGGCAATGGTGTGGGCATGGACTGTGGCAAGATCACGGGCACAATCAGTAGCGGCAGGGGTATCAGACGATGACAGATCAGGAAAAGGAAGGGTCCGGGGATGCTGGTCATAGAGTGAAAAAAATGGGGAAAAGCCTGTGGAGGAATGCAAGGCATTGTTGTATGCGAACTCAGTGAGGTGTATCATACTGAGCCAGGTTTTCTGATATTGTAGAGATAAACAACGCAAGTATTGCTCCAAGGCCTGAGTTAACCTCTCCGTCTGCCCGTCTGTCTCCGGGTGATAGGCGGAGGAGTACTGGGCATCAATCCCAAGCATTTTGGTGAGGGCCAGCTAGAATCGGGACGTGAACTGTGATCCCCTATCAGACACCAGAATCGTAGGTAGCCCGAACAGACAAAAATTGATTTGAAGAATAGTTTGGCCAAAACGGGGACAGAAGGGATGCCTACACAGGGGATGAAGCGGGCCATCTTAGTATAAGAGTCTACCACCACCCACACTGTGTCGTGACCTTGGATTCGGGGT
This sequence comes from Ambystoma mexicanum, assembly GCF_040938575.1. Taxonomy (NCBI): domain Eukaryota; kingdom Metazoa; phylum Chordata; class Amphibia; order Caudata; family Ambystomatidae; genus Ambystoma; species Ambystoma mexicanum. Next base: position 476,501,019 of record NC_090939.1, on the reverse strand, counting down.
AAATCAGTAATTAAACCCATCGTGAGGGTGTGCCAGGGTTTCGGGGGCACAGGCAAAGGATGTTACATACACAACGAGCGACCTCTTCGTGACTTGCATTGGGCACACACTGAGCAAGTGTTCACATAGTTTTCTATGTCGCGTCTCATTGACGACCACCAATACCATCAATTTAACAGATCTAGAGTGCGCTGTTGGCCAGGGTGCCCGTTGATGGCAGCGTCGTGAGACCACTCTAAAGCTAAATTACGGGTGTCACTAGTGAGTAATACCATTCTCCCCTGTACAAAAGGCAGTCCGTCGTGATAAACAGGATCCCACTTGGATAATAGATGGGGATGTTGGGAGACCCATAGGCGTATGGCGGACAACATGGGCTGTGAGGGTGTGCAGATGCAGACTATGTCACCTTGTTCTAGTACTGTGTCCGGAAAGACCGGAAGGGACACCCCCCCAGGGGAACGAGACAATGCGTCCGCCTTCCCGTGGGTCACCCCGGCCTGTGTTTGATCAAAAAATCGTAGGCCGCAAAAAACAGGTGCCATCATACTTGACGGCTGTTGACACACTTGAGAGAAGCGAGGTCTTGTAGGTTTCTGTGGTCAGTGTATACGATGGTCTGGTGCTTAGCCCCCAGAAGGTGATGCCTCCATACTTGAAATGCGTCTTTGACGGCAAGGAGCTCCTTTTCAGTGACTGTGTAGTGTGCCTCTGTAGAGGTAAATTTCCGTGAATGATATGCCACCGGATGAAGACGGCCAGATGCCGGGCATGGTTGGGAAAGTACGGCCCCTAATGCAAAGGATGAAGCGTCTGCTTCTACAATAAAGGGGAGTTCCGGGTCTGGGTGTTGGAGGATAGGTGCCGTGGTGAAAGATGATTTGAGTGACTCAAAGGGCGACTGTTGTTCAGCTGACCACGTGAAGGTGACGTGAGGGCTGGTCAAGGCCGTCAGTGGTGCTACTATAGAGGAGAACCCTGGAATGAATCGCCAATAGAAGTTGGCAAAGCCGAGAAAGGACTGCAGGGCTTTGAGATTTACCGGAACCGGCCAGTCCACAACCGCACGGATTTTGGACTGGTTCATGGTCAGTCCGCCTGGGGAGATGTGGAATCCCAAAAATTCAACCTCTTTGGTATGGAACTGAAATTTTTCTGGCTTCGTAAAGAGGGCATTCTTGCGAAGTCGGGATAACACTTCTCTGACATGAACGACATGTTCCTCCACCGAAGGGGAAAACACAAGGATGTCATCCAGATATATCACGACGTAAACATCCAAGATGTCACTGAACACATCGTCCATAAACCGCTGCAATGTGGCCAGGGCATTGCACAACCCGAAGGGCATAACTGTATATTCATATAGGCCCTGTCAGGTGCAAAATGCCGTCTTCCACTCATCCCCTTCACGGATACGGATCAGGTTGTATGCCCCCCAGAGATCTAATTTGGTATAAATTGAAGCATGAGTCAATCTATCCAGGAGCAGAGCAATGAGGGGAATCGGGTAACGGTTCTTGACCGTGATGGCGTTTAAACACCTGTAGTCTACGCAAGGGCGAAGGTCACCCTCCTTCTTTGGAACAAAAAAGATTGGACTTGCTTCAGGTGAGGTTGAAGGTCGTATGTGACCTATACGTAGAGCCTTTTGCATATAGTCCTTTAATGAGAGCTCTTCGGAAAGGGAGATGGAGTAGACTCAACCTTTGGGTATCGGGGCATTAGGGACCAGATCTATGGGACAGTCGTATGGTCTGTGCGGGGGTAGACCCTCTGCTGACCCTTTGTCAAACACTGCATGGAAATCATGATAAGCCGTGGGGATGCCAGCCAAGACTGCGCCTATAGTATGTGGGGCTGGTACGGTTGAGTCGTCGTTCCCGGCTACAGCAAGGAGGGCAATAGCTTGTGCCGGTGTCTGCACCCCTTCATTGTCTACAAGACAATAATGTTGACATACCTCGGATTCAAATAGAACCCGACCAGTACCCTAGTTGATATGCTGGTTATGCTGCCGTAACCATGGTATGCCCAAGATAACCCCAAACTGGGGTGTGAATATGAGGTCGAAAGTGAGTGTTTCCCTGTGGGTGTCCTGAATGAGTACTTCAAGAGGGGCTGTCTGCTGTCTGATTGGGCACGAAGCAAGGGAGGTCCCATCGACCGCTTGCACTGGCTCAGGGCACTTTTTGGTAACCAGGGGTAAGTTAAGTGTATTGGCCAATGTAATATCAATAAAGCAGCCTGTGGCCCAGGAGTCAATAACAATCTGAACAGGGTGTGTGGTGTCAGGATTTGGTCTTAATAAGGCATGAACTATGATGGGTCTTATGGAACCAAATGCAGGGGATGCGTCATAGGTGCTCGCCCTGGCCCCCAATCTCAAGGGCGACCTTTCTGAAAACCCTGGCTCTTGTTTTTTGGGTGACGGGGACATTCTTTGACATAGTGTCCGTTGAGGCCACAGTAAAAACAGGCATTGGCAGCCCTTCGACGTTCCCGTTCCGGGAAGGTTATGAGACTACATATCCCACCGACCTGCATAGGTTCACTGGGTGCGTCGGTTAGAGGAGGGGAATGAGTACCAGAAACACCGGCTTTTGCTTTCCGCTCGTTCTTCAAGCATCAACCTGCAAAGTTAGATCGACCAGATCGGGGTACAATGCCGGGAGCGACGGAACCACTGAGAGGGCATCTTTTAAGGTGCTACTTAACCCCCTATAGAATACCACGGCCTTCTTGTTCTCAGGCCAAGAGGTCTGATTGAAGCGAGTTATGTATTCAATGAGCGTTTGCTTGCCCTGATCAAGATCAAGTAGTTCCAGATCCCGGGACTGGGCCTTATGCCTAGTGTCAAACACCTTGGACATCTCAGCTACAAATAGGTCAAAGTCATAAAGGGCTGGGTGGTCATTTTCTAGCAATGGATTTGCCCAGGTAGCTGCGACACCAGACAAGTGGGACAACAGGAAGGCGGCCTTGGCGGTAGAGTCAGGGAACGCCTGAGGTCGGCAGAGGAAGTGGAGTTTACATTGATTCAGGAAAGTGCGGAACTTCCTGGGGTCACTGTGGTATCTTTTGGGGGCTGCTAATGGGAATGGGGTAGGAACCACTACTGGTATTGGGGCAGGTGGAGTACTGGAGGGACCCGGGGCTTGCGGTGTTGTATCCCCGAATTCAGAGTCAACTGGTAGGGGGTGGCGTGTACTTTGCAGGGCATTAAGGCGATGATGGATGGCCGTTGTGGCGGCAGCCATGTCCGCCCTTAGGACAGTAGTAGCTTGCACCAAAGCGGCATACGGGTCCCTGGCTGAGGCTTCCATAATCCAGACGACCAATCTGGCTTCACAGTCTGTTATATCTTGATGGTCATGAAGATTATGAGAACCTCGGTCCCCAAGTGTCGCACAGGGAGATGAGAAAATAACTCCCTGTGCAACCCTTGAGGCCACAGGTGTTGAGTCCCGAAGGAGCAGGAACGAGGAACGCCGGAAACCCCCCGACCGCTGTAAAGCAAGCAAGGGTTAAGTACAACAAGATAAAGGCGGGCAGCACATATAAGGTATATGTATATCACTACAAAGCTTACCTAGGAGGAAGAGGGGTGGAATGACAAACCATACCCTGTGTTTGGACGAACAATGCAGGAGGAGTTCCCACACCTGCAGTGAGTGGCAGGCAGCAGCAAATGGTGGAATAATGAGGATCGGCACTCTGGATGGAAGTACACTTTAACACCTGTGCCAGTTGTGGTTTTATGAGTTCAATAACTGGAGCGGACAATCCGTAAGCAATCCAAGAATGTTCCGAGGTCGATAACCAAAGAGTACAACCAAATCCGAGGGAAAATCCAAACGAGAAACAGTTAGCAGAGCCAGGAGTCGGAGGACCAAAGCAACACGAAGCAGAATGTAATCCAAGGGTGAGACAAAAGGAATCCATTGAGCAACCCGTAGTCTGATGCCAAGAACAAGACGACAAGGAAACGCCAAACAGTGCTGAAGCAAAGCAGCTGTGAAGCACTGTGTAAGCGTGTTCGCGCTGTTTATAACTGCATCGGGCCGTCAGGTGATACACGCCACGATGCCACATGACGAACGTCCCTCCAAGCGCTTCCGCGTCACGTGTTCCGTGTTGTTAACATTCGGTTGGCTCTTCCTAGTCACGTGACGCGGAACAAAACTTTGCCAGAGGCTACGGCGAGCCGTCGAAAAACGCCAAGGTAGCTGCCAATGGAAAAACAATCGCAAGGACTGCGGGTGACCATTCGTGCCCGTTTTCCTCCGCATGCGATACCCATGAATGCCATATTGCTGCTGCCGCCCTATCTGGGTACGTGATGGTAAGTGGGCAGTAGGGGGGTTGGAGGGATGGGCGCCTGAAGGGACATAGTTACTGGAGTGATGGGAACCCGTGAAAGAGACAGCCTGTATGACACAATCTTTCTACATTTAAATCCTCAATGGGGAAATAGAAATCAACAACTGTTTCTTGATTTAGTCTCATGTTTCAACACATTTGATTCACAACTTCTCACAGTTTCCTGATTCAATATCTTGACTGTAAGCACAATTGAATCGCAACTTCTTTTACAGGTATACACAACTTCTAGCTGCTTCTTGATTCAATCTCTTGACTTTAAGCACAATTGGATCACAACTTCTTTTACACATTACAAAAGGACAGTACTTCTCATATTCATCAGTTTGCCTTAGGCAATGCAGGTTATGCTCCTCTCCCCCTTCATTCTTTCTACAAGTAGGGCCTTTGTCCTGCAGTTTCTGATTTCTTTTTATAAAACGTCAATCTATGTTATAGTGTCCCTTTGTTGGAGAGGAAATCTCTATTTAAGCAAGAGATATCCCTTTGGTTCTTTTATTGTGTCCTTTTGGCTTTGGTAATGCTGGTTGTAGTGTTCTGCTATTTACCATCTCTCTCTTGGAAGATATTTACTTTGCTTAGTTATGGCGCCCTCTTGGCTATGGCAATACTTGTTACAATATTCTCCTGCTCAATGTCTTCCTCGTGGGAGAGTATATTTGCTTGGTTGAGTTATTGTCCCCTCTTGACTTTGGCAATACAGGTTACAATATTTTGGTGTTGTCTGGTGTTACAGGCCTTCTGGGAGAACTGTATTAACAAGATCTCTGCTGCCCTGGCGACGCCAATCCCTAGGGATCCCAAAATGGTACTCTTAGGCATCTGGGATGAAGTAGACCTGTCAAAATATGAAAAAATGTTTCTGGCGATTGCGTTAAAATCCGTTAAAATCCATGGCGCTAAACCGCCTTGGTGCTAATTACGCCACCGTAATTTACGGTGGCGTAATTAGCGCCTTCCCCACTCCCATTATGCCCTATGGGGCAAAAATGGGAATGGGGAAGGGTAAAATGGGAAATGGGGATTTACCGCCCCACTCACCTTGGAATGGGGCGGTAAATCCGCCATCCACCACGGTGTAAACGTAGTTTATACCATGGTGGTAAAGTTGGCGTACTTACCGCCTGGGTCGTAATGACCCCCATGGTGTCTAACCAAGTATGCTTTTTTCTGCAACCAGCAATGTTTTTCCTGTAACAGCGCTGCAATGCCTGGGGGCTGCTCTGCGCTTTATAAATGTTAATAAATAAATAAATAAATATGGAGTTCAGGTCTCCTTTGGGAATCACAATTGGGCACACGCAACCATTCTCTGATATCGTTTTCACAAGTTAAAGATTGTAACTCTTGGACTGTTAACATTAAGTATTCGGTAATGGCCCCAGCAGCGTTTCCTCTCCTTAATTAGGGACACACAACTACTCCTTCAAGCAATAACAGTCTTACAATAGCAGAACAATAGATTTTATTCGAGCAATAACAGTCTTACAATAGCAGAACAATAGATTTTAGTCACTTTAGCTTCTCACGTGAGTAGGGAGTTTTACCGTTATACGCGAGTGCTACATTTCCATTGTTCAATGTATTTTGAAAAGGAACTAACAACTTCTATCCGCTTAAAGTCTTATGCAAGTTGACAGGGAGCTGGATACTGTTACCAGCAAGGCTCGTGCAATGTGTTAGAACGCGGTGCTTCCCTCACTGACTTCTTAGACTCTTGCTCCGCGGGTTGCACTGCTTTCCCGACTTCTGCCACCACTAGTATGACTTCTGGCTTGCTGGGGACTGTGAAGTCATCTTGAAGTCAAACACAGACAACAGATTCTGAATTAACAATAACACTTTATTAACTTAAAAATCAGGATGGGCAAAGGCCTACCTTGCAGTATATTATGGTAGGATTTCCCTACCAAAACAAAACTAAGAAAAGTCAGAATCAAAGAGTTCAACTTCGGAATCTATCTATGGGCCTCATTACGAGGAAGGCGGTAGGGGGTTAACGGGGCCGGAAGAGCTGCCGGCCCGGTTAACCCCCTACTGCCTCATTACGAGGTCCGCTCGTGGGACCCGCTAAGGATGCCTGGTTTTACCAGACGTCCTTAGCGGGCCCCGCGAGCGGTCCAGCATGCTAACAACGGGCCCGTCATTAACGGGCCCGTTGTAAGCATGCTCCCCATTCCCATTGAGCCCTATGGGGGCTCGAATGGGAATGGGGATGGACCAGGTCCGGGTTCCCTGAATAGGGAAATACCGGGCCCTCCAAGGTCGGAATGGCCCGGTATTTCCCCATTCAGGCATGGCTACCTCCTTCCTCGTAATGAGGCCCAATGTCCTAAACCCATACTTGCCCTCATAACTAATCTATACAATGTGTAGGGATGTCAGCAACCAACAAAACAGTGTTCAACACAAAGTTCAGAGCTCTGTCCAGCTCGCAGCCTTCTTTCAGCACCCTTCCCCAAGTATAAAACAGTTCCAACAAAAGTCTCAGGATTTCTTTAAGTTCAGGATGATATAGAGTTAACCAATACTCAGGGGTTCCCTTCCCCAAGTTTCAAAACACAGTTCCAAACACAAAGTATCTTGAGACTCTGTCCTCAAGTCAATAAGTAGGTTAAACCTCATGGTTCCCATCCCCAAGATTCACTTTCAATGCTATAATGGTATTTTTCCACTTTTCTTAAAGTTCTGCCCCACACTTGCACCCTGTGTATATGGTTGGTCTTTGTACAAAAATGTCTTGACTGAAAGTTACAGTTCATTAAGCTGTCCAAGTATATGTATTTACAATTGCTCCCACTCTGTTGTTTATATACATTTCTTTGGTTCACTCGTTAAAGTTCTCCAAAATTCCATTCACTTTAGAGTTCAATATATATTGGGTTCACTTGCATTGTTAAAGTTCTTTTCACTTTATGGTTCAATATGTATTGGTTTCTTTGGTTCAAAGTTTTGTTGACTTGTAGATTCAGCATATATACATTTTGCTTGCATTTAAAGTTTCTTTCACTTTTGAGCTTGGCACATGGTGGGTTTGTTTGAATTTTAAAGCTCCATTCCTTTGGAAGCTTCGTAGGTAACAGTTCTGTTTATTTATTAAGTTTTCTTTAAGTTCGGTATTCAATAAGTATGAAGATATGTTTGTTAAGCTTTTCATTTGGTTCAGAATTCAATAATTGTTAAAGGTTTCATTCAGTTCATCTCGTTGTTATATATCTTTGTAGGTTGCCTTCATAACGTGCCCAGCACTCTGAGACTTTCGAAATCATGTTTTCATGTGCATGCAACCACTCCACTACAAAGTATTCTAAATTGTTCAATAGTTAATGAGGATACATATTGGAGACCTTCGAAAAACTTGTTTTATCATGCACATGACCACTCTGATACAAAGTAATCCTTAGCGTAAATTCAAACACTTGCATACCGGGGTTCCTCTCTCATAGACACTCACTTATTGCTTCTTTGGAAGTTCCCGCAGCACAGATTTCTCAGCCTTCTGTTCTCCGCCTTAGGGCTCCACCTCCTTCCCCTCAGTAACTCCTGGGTTGGCTTCTAATCCCAGGAGAACGAGCACTGAGAACACCAGAAAAAGGGGCAGCCTCCCTGCACGGCTCCCCTTTCAGTATTCGTTCAGTTCCACAGAGTCCCAGCTCCCGGTTGGGACTCCCATGAACCGTCAGGAAGTAATGTTTTTCCTTTAGGTTTGTCCAAACCTTATACAAATAATCATAACTACTAAAAGTAGTTACATCATCTCCAAGTTCCCTATACATAGAGTTTTCCTGTTTACTAAAAGTAATCTTTTACTTTGTTTCTTGGGTAAGTCTGGGAGAGGAAGCCTTACTATGCCAATATGCCATCAGATATTCAGACCTTAGGGAACCCTCACCCTCAGAAGAGGATGAATACTGCCTTCCCTTGATGGCCTTCTCCTCCCATGTGATCCTCCCAGCTAATTCCACCCCCAGGGTTAGGATCAGATAGTGGCTGCCATCCCCTGGCCACAAAGGAGGAAACTTTAGGCTGGGATTCTGTAATGATTCTGCAGGATTCATCACAGCTCCCTCCATCACTCTTCCCTTGAACTCATCACTCTTTCCTTCACCTGAAACTCCTAACACGCACCACACATTCCATTCCATCTCCGCACCCAACATTCTCATTGAACATTCCCTGAGGAAATATAGGAATAGTACACACCCCCCTCTCACCAAACATCAACAAAAAACTAAAACAACAACCCCCCTAAATAGAAATAACAAACTGAACAACAGAACCATAAAAGTAATAAACCATTAACAGAAAACCAAAACATACTCTGTCCATAAAATAATCTTTGGACCAGATGGGAGGTTTTCACCCCCTCCCTCTCAAATCAACACTGTCATCAAATCAACAGTGTCAGCAGAACTACTAACCACCTCCGCAGATGTCCTCCCTTCACTCAGATCAACCATCCTCACAGGACTCTCATTCAAAGCACTGCTGGAGTCCTCAACTCCACCCAACTCAAAAACCCAACTTCTGCCACAACCTTCCTCTGTTCTCACATTCCCGCTCACATCAGGACCTTCCCATCTCCACTTACTCACTTGGTTCCTGTTCCAAATGGAACCATCCTGAATCCTAGTCGCATTATGAAACACTTCCTTCACTCTGACAGGCTTAGACTACTTGGACTCTCCCTTGTTCGTCAAGCTGCCTTTCTTAATCCTCAACAACTCACCTGGCTCAAAACGCCTCTTTACCAATTCATGACCAACACCCTCACATAGTTCCATGTTCCTTTCCTTCAATGACACATGCCTATTCACCCACATGGGATTCAAAATGGTGTTGGGTTCCCTACCTCTCATGAGCATAACAGAATAAACAGAGATTTCCCGGTATCACCACAAACAGATGTCCTGATGCTCCACAATTTCTCCTCAATGGCTACTTCCACTGACAAATTATTCCTGATTGCTTTTCCCACCATCGCAACCAAAACACTGTTACATCGCTCCACCAAACCATTGGTCTTTGGGTGATAATTGCTGAAAACCTCCACTCAGTGGCAACAGACTTGGCATAACTCATCATCTCACTACTTCTGATTTGTACACCATTGTCACTAATTATCCTTTTAGGATATCCTTCCCTCCTGAACACACACTCTGGCATCACATGTGCTAACCTTGTGGACTAGCTTGGCCTAAATCCATTTGGAACAGTAGTCCATCATCACAATCAAAAATATTTTCTCACTCCCAAGATTTCCGTAGGGACCAACAATGTCAATACCAACTTGCTCCCATGCTTCCTTCGGCCTGCGCATGACCATTGGTTCTGGCGTTCAAACTTTAATACTCTTATCTGAGTTCTGAAAAGGCAAAAAACAACACCTTAGAAACTTCTCAACCTTGAGGTCCACGTCAGGCCACCAATACTTAGATCTGACATTCTGCGTAGTGCCTGTTGACCCAGGATGTCCTTGGTGCGCCCTCTCAATCAATCCTTGCCTCAAACGCTCAGGTGGTATTAACTTGTCACCCCTCAACAAGAAACAAATTAGTGTCCAATCTTTAGACACTCCCGTCACCTGCACACCACAAATGCTGAGTAACAGCCAAATAAATTCAAACTGAATACAAAGTTTTAATACAATAGCAATTTCAATCATCAAAGAATGTTTATTGTATACACTAGACTTGAAGTCTTCTTCTACAGTAGTGTGATTCTTTCGCATAATGTCCTTCAAACTCTACGTTTTTCGGGGTGCTGAACCCCTTCTACAGAAGGGGACTTCTGTAGGTATAAAATAAAATGAGGCCCAGGTTTCATATTCAGCAACTTTGCTCTTCCACAAAACTGTAATCAGTAGTGTGTCACCAATTGCAGAGCAACCTTCACCCCAGGCGCATTACTAAATTCAGATATAGGCATTATGTGACAACACTGTGGGCCTCATTACGAGTATGGAGGTAGCCTCCATACCGGGTTCCAGCTCTGGGTTCTGTGAATGAGGAATTACCGGGTCATTCCAACCTTTGAGGACCCGGTAATTCCTAATTCACAAAACCAATCCCCATTCCCATTTGAGCCCCCATAGGGCTCAATGGGAATGGGGATGGAGCTAATAATGGGTCCATTAATAACAGGCCCGTTATCAGCTCCTTGGTCCCCTTGCAGGACCCGCTAAGGACGTCTGGTCTGACCAGACGTTCTGTGCGGGTCCCGCTAGGGGACCTCGTAATAAGGCATCCCGTAATGAACGGTGCCGGTCCCGTACCGGCACCCTTCATTATGGGAGAGTCAGGGTCGTAATGAGGCCCTGTATGTCCATTGCTGCTAATTCACCAATTGTTTGACCATGCACAATGCAATGACAATTAATAAAGAGAATGGCAATCCACACTCCACCCCTTCTGATGTTGGATGCATGACACTTATTCCATGCGGGACGTGTCGTACCCATGTAGAGAATATGTGTCAACCCACTCCCCTGACTATGTAGAACACCCGTTTAGATTCCATATGCCATAAAACCTGTCCTACCTTATAATCTTCAATGTAAAGGTACACTGTAATCCTAAACATTGAAATAAATTGAAACAAAATTGAAAAAACCCAGTGTTGTTATTCCTGGCCATTATGTCGTTTCATCCATATTGCCTGATCAGATCAAGTGTACAAATTGTACCTGTATGATAGGAATGTAATTCCTATGCAAAGGCAACTCAGCAGTTCCTCTCTGCACCATGTGCAAGTCGGCACGACATTTGGTATATACTCTTTGCCCTTTCCAGTGTGCTCTTAACGGGAGAGAATGAGGTTACTACTCCTGCTAAATAAAGATACCGTCCTGCCTTTAACTGGTTGAAATAACCCATTCCTTCATAAAACAAATCTTACCACAACTTCTGTGTTGACGCGGAGGTCACTCACTTCCCGTGTCTTCTATCGCTCTCTCGTTCAAGCACGGAATTTACTATCTTCAGTGTAGTGTTACAACCACGTGATATTGTTCAGAAGTATGTTTCACGAAGCGTCTGCCAAACACTAGCATCCCATACTCAACCTGAGCGCTAATGCGTCAAGGTCTCTACCCCAACGCCATATTGGAGCGGAGCGGGTCTCTGTAGTAAACCCCAAATCCTATGTGGCCAAATACAATGTAACAAAGTTCAATGCCTCAAAGCCGGCACAGAATTCGGCACCTCACTCCCAACGCGGGAGACAAGAGAACTTGCCTCAGGCACCCCAAGTAGATAGAATAAAAGAGGTTAGAATGATGCATAAATCTACTTAAGGTACAGTGTGTGACAGCTGACACACAAGCTTATGGATGCAAAAGTATGATGGACATATGGTGAAGTGAGGAATACTAGTGTGCATAAAAGGTAGCTAGCAGGAGCTCAATCCTGTGGAGAGAGTTGTTTAAATGTACAATAAACCAGTAGTTAAATTAACTATGTGTGTGACCCAGATCCAGAAGGCACTATACATAGCTCTCAACCATTTGTGTTGTAAAGGCGGGTGAAAACACCCAATTTTATTTTTGGCAGGTGAGAGGCCCATTGAAATTAATGGGCGTGCTGGAGGCTTGGCGGGTGAGTCAGCTGTTTACAAGGTGGGTGACACCCGCCAAAAGTGTGTGAGTTGAGAGCTATGACTATAATCAACACGTGTACAGTATCAAGGGTCCCACTGGGCAAGGCTGGTGTCTAAAATGAACAAAGTTAAATGAAGCAGTTCAAACAGAGCTCTTCATTCATTCCTCTTGGGTTTATAGTGTCTAATTGCCATCTAGAGATAGGCAATCAATCTTAAGAATAGTTAAGAAGGGCACTTTCGCTTGTTTGACGTGCAGTCATGACAACAATATATCTAAAGGAGGCAGCATCACACATCCCCAGAGGGGGAAAAGCTACTGCTCCGGTACTTTGCCACCTGCAGCACAGCAGGGGTGATCTACAGTATTAAATGCCCTTGCAGTCTATTGTATATTGGGCAAACATCCAGGACTGCTCAGGTCCAATCACCCACAAGACCGTTCCTGTTATGATGTGCATTCAAGGGGGTAATTGGGAGGAAATTGTGTTTAAAATTATTGATACTCCTCTTTTGAAAGTAATCCTGGGCATGCCTTGGTTGACCTTCCATAACCCTAGAACTGACTGGGGAAGAAGAGTGGTGGAAATTCCATCTGATTTTTGTAGTAAGTTTTGTTTCAAGGAGAGATCAGAGTCTGCTCCATCTTGTGTTTCCTCTGATATGGTGGTAGGTTTATTGGAGCTTGGTTTGGTAGAACATTCCATAGGTGCAGTGATAGGGAGGGTACCTGACATCTATCAAGATTTCTATGATGTTTTTGATGAGAAGGAAGCTAAGGAACTACCACCACGCAGAGATTATAATTGTAAAATTGATTTGGAATCTGGGTCTCATATTCCTTGTAGTCGGATATACACCTTAACTGAGAAAGAAAATGATAATCTGAAAGAATATATCCCAGATAATTTGGAAAAAGGGTTCATTAGACATTCGCAGTCTCAGCAGCTTCACCACTATTTTTTGTTCCTAAGAAGGAAGGAACTCTCCGCACCTGCATCGATTACATAGCCTTAAATAAGGTGACCATCAAAAATGGCTTTCCTTTGCGCTCGATTTCAGTAATGCTGGATCAGATTCAGGGGGCAACTATTTTTACTAAATTGGATTTAAGAGGAGCTCATCACCTAGTACGAGTAAGAAAGGGAGATGAATGGAAAACTGCGTTTCGCACTAAATTTAGGTTGAATGAGTACCAGGTGAAGCCTTTCGGCCTGTGTAATGTTCCAGCAGATTTTCAAATTTTCATTTATGAAGTGTTGCAGGAGCTTCTTGATATTTTTGTCATCGTCTACATATATGATATTCTAATTTATTCTGAGAATTTGCAACAACATCAAAAGCATGTGCGATTGGTTTTACAGAAATTGAGATAAAATAAGCTGTTTGCCAAGTTGGAGAAGAGCCAATTTCATACAGAAGTAGTGAAATTCCTAGGTTTCGGAATTTCACCTAACAGACTTGAGATGGATACTAAGAAGGTTCAAGCAATTAAAGATTGGCCCTCTCCAACTTGCGTGAAAGAAGTGCAGAGTTTCCTTGGATTCGCACATTTTTACCAGAGGTTCATTAAAGATTTTTCACAGGTGGTGGTGCCCATTACAAAGCTCCTTAGGAAGGGAGTGAAATTCTGTTGGACAGTTGAGGCTGAAGAAGCCTTTCAAAGATTGAAGCATAGTTTTGTTTCCGGGCCAATTGTGTTGCATCTGGATTCTTCACAGCCATTTTTTGTGGAGACGGACGCTTCAAATTTGGCCATTGGAGAGGTTTTGTTTTGTCTCAGAGACATCCAAAAACTGTCCAATTGCACCGAGTGGCTTTCTTGTCAAAAAAACTTCTACCTGCAGAGAGAAATAATACGATTACAGATTGGGAATTGTTGGCTATTAAAAAGGCATTCCAGGAATGGAGGCATTACCTTTTAGGAACAAAGCATACAGCAATAGTTTTGACAGATCATAGAAACCTACTTTTTGTAGGAGGTTGCTTTTGGTACTCTTGTTCAGAGGAGAATTGCCTAGCCTTTCGGTGCTGGACTGCCCCTGAACAGGACAAAGACTGATTTGCACGGAAATGTCTCCTCTGTGAAAGTGACAGTGAGCTAAAGACTTGGTAGAGTCTCTCCCAGGGGCCATCCACCCAAGAACAGGTCAATGGGCTGTGTTTGCGCTAGTAGATTGATTCCCAGAACCCCCCTTGTTTTGCATATTAAGTAACTTTGGGTCTCACCCTAAGTTACCAGGGGAATCCAGACGTGGACTCCTTGCTCACTGTTCTTAGAGAGGCACAGATGATGCCCAACAAAGCTGAAACACGTGTCTGGGGTTGTTGTTGGTACTCTTGTTCAGTGGAGAATTGCCTAGCATTTCAGTGCTGGACTGCCCCTGGGCAAGACAAAGACTCATATGAGGGAAATTTCTCCTCTGTGAAAGGGACAGTGAGCTAAAGGCTTGGTAAAGTCTCTACAAGGGGCCATCCACCCAAGAACAGGTCAATAGGATGTGTACGCGCTGGTAGAAGGATTCCCAGAATCCCCCTTGTTTTGCATATTAAGTAACTTTGGGTCCACCTAAGTTACCAGGGGAATCCAGACGTGAACCCCTTGCTCACTGTTCTTAGAGAGGCACAGCTCCACCTCACTGATGAGGCCCGACTAGGCCGAAACACATGTCTGGGGTTGCTGTTGGTATTCTTGTTCAGAGAAGAATTGCCTAGCATTTCGGTGCAGGACTGCCCCTGGGCAGGACAAAGACTGATATGCAGGGATATTTCTCCTCTGTGAAAGGGACAGTGAGCTAAAGACTTGGTTGAGACTCTTCCAGGGGCCATCCACCCAAGAACAGGTCAATGGGCTGTGTTCGTGCTGGTAGAGAGACTCCCAGACCCCCCTTTGTTTAGCTCTTTCTAGACAGTTTCCAGGAAGTGAAAAAGAATTAGAGATCAAGGAAGAACTGATTATTCCTTCTGAGCAATTCAGAGCTGTAGTATTCAATGAAAAGTAATAGATTTATCGCAGAGTTCTTCAAGGAATGTCGGAGGAGGAATTATTGGAGTGGACCTGCTCAGATCCTGATTGTCATTTAAAGGATGGTGTCCCTTTCAAGAATGAAAAGTTGTACTTACCCTCGGAAGAACTTCGTAAAGATATTATTAGTGAATGTCATGAGTTAAAACTAGCTGGCCGTCCTGGTGTGAAGAAAACTCTAGATTTAGTAAACAGACATTTTTGGTGGAAGGAGTTGAGGCAAGATGTTTTAGACTTTGTAGGGACTTGTGAGATCTGTGCATGCTCCAAATATGCCGGAGGTAGTTCCAAGTCAGAGCGCAAATCCTAAAGTGGAGGACAGGTTAAATTGTTTTAAGAAGAGTTTGGTGGAAGTTGAGGCTGACCTTGTGTAAAGACCAGAGGGGGGTGTCTGTACTCCTGCTCTCTATATGGCAGAGGAGAGGCACAGAGGACCCCAGCCTAGATTCTCTATTGTTGGCAGCAATGGACGAGCAATCAAGGCCTAGCTTCTCAGGAGGTGATGTAGGCTGGTTCTTAAGTACAGTGTAGTCCCCAACACCCACAAAGGAATGTCCACACACTATGTTAGTGAAAACACAGCTCTTTATAGATAAGGTTCACGGTATATACATAATCACAATAACACACTTTGTGCTCCGACAATTCTAAAATGGTAAATATATACAGTTCTAAGTGGTACCACGATTACTCTGATTCCATTAAACTGCATGAACTGTACTCAGTTAAAATAGCATATGAATCAACACAGCAAAACCATATCAACCATAGACTTAGGAGGAAGACAAGTTGGTTAGACAATTGGCAGAATAATTACCCTGTTTACCTAGGCACAGTTCTGTATGAGGATCCCCCCACCTGGGCAACCTGTAAATGAAGATGTACTACAAGCCCAGTCCGTATATTGTCTATTTGAGTCTTATCTCCTTTTATAGTTCTGCAACCCAAATGTACCTGGTGTTGTAGAGTTCTTTGTCGGGGAATCGACGGATCCTTTATGAGTGCACTCCAATTCAGGCAGGAGACACGGTTCGTCGTACTCCCGAGATGAAGAAACAGTAAACGTGGTCGTTGAGGCAGCAGCTTCGGTCCTTGCGGTGCTCGTTGACGATCAGTTGAAAACATCCTGCAACAGGGGAGGCATGCGGTGCACCTCGACGATGATGGTTAGTTGCCGCAAAGAGTCAATGAAGAACTTTGGCCCAGCAAGGGCGTCGAGTCATCGGCGTCTGGCGTCAGCGAGCGGGATGTGACCACGGCTAGCTTCAGTAGCTTTGTCGGCGTCTCTGAGGTCTTCGGGTGGCGGGAAACCCATCGGCGGATTCTCCTCGGTCGGCGGCAGTCTTGACTTTGACTTTCTCCGGCAGGATGAAAGCGGTCGACGAGGGTGAACAAGGGAGTCCTTGGATCAAATGTTCTTAGGCAATGGGAGCACTGTGGCTCCGGTCAGCGGCAGTGGTCGACGGTGGACGGCTGTCCGGTGCTTTTCTTTGTTCTCCTCATTAGGCGCCTTCTCCGGTCGGAAGCCTTTCGGAGGTCTGTCAACCAGGGAGCTTTGGCAAAGATCAGCTGGTGCACGATAGCTCCTCGTAGCTCGGGAAGAGGTCTCCTAGCCAGGTCCTCTCTTGGATCAGTTCTTGTAGGCACAGCAGCTTTCAGATTACGATAAAGGGAACAGCGGTTCACCTTCTTCTTCCGGCCCGGCTTCGAGAGTGAGCATCAGTTTCGACATCAGTTTCTGAACAATTTCTAGCAGTGAGAGGCCCCGAGATATACTGTTGATCTCCCATTGACTCTGCTGGGTCACACTCAGGCAACCAATCACTCAGAAGGGCATTCAGGCAGTCAGGCAGCCAATCAGGCACACAGTTTATTCAGGCCATTCTTCTCAATCCAGACACTCACAACACAGAATGTGGATTCGGACCAGCACTCTGCCATTCAACACTACACACTGCATTCATACCAGTTTCGGGCAGGGCTGTCTCAGTCCTTGTGTCAAACACCAGATAGTAGACACCCATAACACTAAATGCGTATTCGTCACACACTCCATTCACCCAGGTCCCACCCCACGGGCGTACCCACAACATACAGTCATTGGGAAGGCTCCAGCCAGTCTAGGCTGGACTTCCCCACGACACCATATATGGAACTTCCACCCAACAGCCAGTCAGGGGGAAGGGACAGAGTCAGGGCTTCCCGGGACTTCGGGAAAAGTAAGGTAACAGGCAATAGAAAGCAAGCGGCCACAGGGGCCATCTGGTTTCCAATCAGGAATCCATTGATTTCAATGACATGGTCTGGTCATCCCAAAATGAAGGATGCACAGGACACCTGTAAATTCAGCACGGAGCTGCTGTAACGCTCACCTGATTCCCGTAGAGGCGCCGGTCTTGACTGGGCGTATACCGTATCTGCAAAGGTGATGTGTAACACACGGCTGGCTCTTTGGGCTGGACCTCTGTGCACTGTATGTCTGACTTGAAGGGTAAGATGTCTGCAGATAGAAAATATGGGATTAAGAAACTGGGTTATTGAATGTCTCTCTCTTCTTCCCTTTCTCTTCTCCTGTAGAACCCCAAAGGTTAACGCTCTCACCTTAGGTAAATGAACGCCGTTCTCTCCATCTGCCTCGGGGCAGGGTGCTGTAACCAGTTTCTTCACTGGATAAGGGGAGCAGGCCTCTTGACTTCAGAGGACTGCTGTCCGTCGTTTACTGCACGAACGGTAAGTTTCGAGTAATTCTAATGTCTTTAAAGTCTTTAGTAATGATGTTTCTTGTTTTGCAGGGTTCCGGCGATGGCGGATGACGGGCTGAAGTGAGTTGAAGATGGAGCCCGTGTGATGAATAGAAGCGCCTGGAAGCACGTAAGTAAGCGCTTGTTGCCTGCTTCACGATGCGCTCTAACTGTCTTTTTATTTTGCAGGTACAAGTTCGGAGCGGCTGCAGGGTGCCGGAATACCCACTGGGTTAGATGTGGAAAGGAGTAATGGCACGTGAGTATTAAAGTTCCCCAATGTCTTTAAACGCACCTTGTTTTGTCTTTCAGATGCGGGATGCAGCGCCGAAGGCCTCCGGAGCGTGCGAAGAGTTGGTAAGCTTTTGTCTTTCAGATGCCGGAATGCAGTGTGAAGACCTCCGGAGCGCACAAAGAGTAGGTAAGCCTTTGCCTTTCAGATGCCGGAATGCAGCGCGAGGCGTTGGTGACAGCCGATGGACCAGGTAAGTGAAGAGCTGTCACTGAAGACCGTAATGCTAACCTGTTCTTTCTTGTCTTTATAGGTGTTGCGAAGACTGGATTCAGGATGGTAAGCCTTTTTCCTTAGGCCCAGGATCATATGCAGAAGACACGATGAGCGTTCTGCTGCAGAGGATGCAGAATAACGCAAAGCAAGATTCATCCATCGGGTGTGGTTTAAATAGCCTCCTGTAGTGCTTAGGTGTCTCCTTCCACAGCCACGCCTAGGTAAGAAAAGAGTTCCTGCTTTCCAGAAGAGTTCCAGTGTTCTGAATCTAGGGAGTGGCTCCTGCCCCACCCAACAGGAAAAGTAGTTCCAAACAGAAGAGGATCAGAGGCTCAACTGGCAGGCAAGTAAGCAGCATGGTCTGCTGCAGGTAAGTCCACCCAAGCATTATGAGCCCGGCGCTTCCAGCGCTGGGACTGGGCATGTTTATTAGCCTGGTGCCACTGGCACCAGGACTGGGTCCAAAAGGTCCCAATTGGGACTGGTTGGCACTCGGAACCTGGGTTATGGATCTGCTTCCAAGGGAGTTGGGAAAACCCTGACCTTTTGGAAGCAGAGATCATGACAGTACCCCCCCTCAAGGCCCCTCCCAAACCGGGCTTCTCCGGGGGTTTTGGCTTGTCAGGAAATGTTCGGTGAAATCTTTTGATTAGGCGAGGAGCGTGGACATATTCAGCAGGTTCCCAGGATCTCTCTTGGGGGCCGTAGCCTTTCCAGTCAATTAGGTAAAATAGTTTAGATTTGGAGATCTTGGAGTCCAGAATGCTTTTGACTTCAAACTCGAGTTCTCCATCAACTAGGATAGGTTTTGGAGATTTAGTTAGTCGGGTTTGAGGTTGCACGGGTTTTAATAGAGAGACGTGGAAGACCGGATGTATCTTCATGTGCGGGGGCAAGTCCAACTTGACCGCTACTGGGTTTACTATGGTAGTGATGGAATAGGGACCAAGGTATCTTGGGTTGAATGTGCGTGGCCCTTTTAGAGGTAGATATTTGGTGGATAACCAGACTTGATCCCCTACTTGATATTGAGGGGCTTCCTTCCGATGTTGATCTGCTCCTTTCTTGTATTGTTCTTTAGCCCTTTGAAGGTGAGAAACAGCTTCCTTAAAGGCTTGGGTGATTGTATGATGCAGGTAGTCTACTGCTGGTGTTTCAAGATCTTGGAGGGGATCCAACTCCGAGGTTCGAGGGTGACTGCCGTACAAAAGAAAAAACGGGGTTTTCCCAGTTCCCGAATGGACAGAGTTATTGTAGGCATATTCGGCTATCCAAAGGATGTCTTTCCAAGTTTTTTCAGTTTGTTGCAGCATGCAGCGTAAATACTGTTCCAGAGTTTGATTGGTCCTCTCGGTTTGTCCGTCGGTCTGAGGGTGGTGACTGGTCGATAGTCTCACATCAATTTGAGCCGACCGACAGCAACTTCGCCAAAAATGAGAAATAAATTGACTACCTCGATCCGAAATTAGAACCGAAGGAAAACCGTGCAGTCGGACGATGTTTTCGAGAAATTCTCGGGCCAGAGTTGCTGCTGTTGGCAAGCCTTTGAACGGAATGAAATGCGCCATCTTGGAGAATAAGTCCACGATTACTAGAATCGTATTGTATCCGGAGCATGGAGGTAGATCGGTGATGAAGTCCATAGAAAGCGTATGCCAAGGGCGAGGTGGGATGTCAATAGGGCGTAAGAGGCCTGCTGGTCTTTCCTTTTGACTCTTGTTTTGAGCGCATACTCCACAGGACATTATAAAGTCTCTGATATCTTTTTTCCAAGACGGCCACCAGAAGTAGCGCTTGATCTTTTCTGAGGTCTTGGCCATACCGGGATGTCCTTCCATTAAAGAATCGTGATAACAAGAGATTACATTTTTCTGTAAATCTGTGCTGGGTAGGTATAATCGTTCTTGGAAATACAATAAGTTGTCCTTTACTGCAAAGTCCTTTCCCTGCAGATGCCAATTCTGTATGTCTGCTGGAGTTACAAGTTGCCTGGCCTTATCCTTAACTTCCTCTATGGATTCTGTGGCGATTACACCCAGAATTCTTTGTTCGGGAATGATTGGTACAGGTTTAGGGTTGATCAAGTGTTCTTCCACTCCCATCCGAGAAAGGGCATCAGCTTTACCGTTCTTTGTACCAGGTCGATAGGTAATTATGAAGTCAAACTCGGCAAAGAATAATGCCCAACGGAGTTGTCTAGAGGATTGGGCTTTTGCGGTTTTCAAATATTGCAGGTTTCGGTGATCCGTAATCACAGTAACGGTGTGTCGGGCCCCTAGCAGATAATGCCGCCAAGCCTTAAAGGCAGACTTGATAGCCAGAAGTTCCTTGTCAGTAATCGTGTAATTGATTTCAGGAGGCGAGAATTTGCGGGACCAAAATGCCACGGGATGCAACTGATTGGTTACCGGGTCCTTTTGTGATAGAACTGCCCCCATGGCAAGGCTTGAAGCATCAGTTTCCACGATGTAGGGGAGTTCGGGGCGAGGGTGTTTTAAGATTGGTGCAGAGATAAATTTAGCCTTCAAATCCTGGAAAGCTTGTTCCGCCTCGGTAGACCATTCAAAACGTTTGTTTTTCTTTAACAAGGCAGTGATGGGCTGGACTATTCGAGAGAATTCGGGGATAAACCTGCGGTAAAAGTTAGCGAAGCCTAACATGCTTTGCACACCTTTTACGGAGGATGGTGATGGCCATTTGAGAACTGCATCGACCTTCTTTGAATCCATACGCACTCCGCCAGGTGATAATATGAATCCCAAGAATTCAACTTCAGTTACGTTGAAAACACATTTTTCCAATTTAGCGAAAAGTTTGTGTTGACGCAATCTTTCGAGGACCATTTTCACGTGTTTCCGATGTTCAGATTCCGATGAAGAATAAACGAGGATGTCGTCAATGTAAACAACAACACACACATCTATGAGCTCTCTGAGGACATCGTTCATAAAATATTGAAAGGCGGCCGGGGC
Source organism: Ambystoma mexicanum (assembly GCF_040938575.1). Lineage (NCBI taxonomy): Eukaryota > Metazoa > Chordata > Amphibia > Caudata > Ambystomatidae > Ambystoma > Ambystoma mexicanum. The sequence continues at coordinate 476,479,794 of NC_090939.1, read as the reverse complement.
ATTGCAAAGTCCGAAGGGCATGACCTGATATTCAAATAGTCCATACTTGGTGCGGAAGGCCGTCTTCCATTCATCGCCCTCTTTTACTCGTACCAAGTGGTAAGCTCCTCTAAGATCCAGCTTTGTATATATGCATGCTTTTCTGACTTGGTCCAGGAGTTCAGGGATCAAAGGTAACGGATATCTATTCTTAACGGTGATCTGGTTCAGGGAGCGATAATCTATACAAGTTCTAAGGTCTCCTTCCTTTTTTGGAACGAAGAACAAAGCTGAAGAAGCAGGGGACTTGGAAGGACGAATAAACCCATTTGCCAGGTATTGATCCAGGTATTGTCGAAGGTGAAGGTTCTCAGGCTCGGTGAGGGCATAAATTCTACTACAAGGAGGAGTAGATCCAGGTATCAGGTCTATCTGGCAGTCATAAGACCTATGAGGAGGTAGAGAGTTAGCCTGATCCTTTCGGAAAACATCTTGGTATTCTAGGTATTCGGGAGGTAACTGGGGAGTCTCTGAAGAAATTGCTGCCAGTGCAACACCAGGTAGAGGGTGACAAGTAGAGACACATTCTGGAAACTGGACCGTTCTTGCTCGCCAATCGATCAGAGGATTGTGTTGCTCTAACCAAGGTATTCCTAGAATAATCTGAAACTGAGGGGCCTTGATCACATCGAACACGATCTTCTCATGGTGTCCATCTTGACTTACTAGCGTCACCTCTTGAGTGGTATGCGTTACTGGCCCGGAGGCTATCTCCGTACCATCCACCGTAGTAATGACGTCCTTTACAGCCTTGGGACAAAGAGTTAGATTCATCCTCAAAACCATTTCATGATCCACATAATTGCCGATGGCACCGCTGTCGACGTAAGCTTCAATTGCATGTAATCGATCCGGATTATCAGGGCTAATGAGGACCATAGGTATCACGAAATGCGAGGTCACGGAACTGGTTTTCACGCTCGGCAAGAGGACCTCTATTCTTGTCGGGCGAGGTCGTTTCCCTGCTCAGAGTTTGTAACTTTGGTAACTGCAGCTCCTACTGCCTTCTTGGCAGGTTTCACCGGACAGTCTCGAAGAAAGTGCCCTGAGTTTCCGCAATAGAGGCATAATTGCAACTGTTTTCTCCTTTCCCACTCCTTTTGTGTTAGAGGACCTTTCAGACCCCCTATTTGCATGGGTTCCCCGGGGTCTACTCCTTTGGAAGGAGTTGGCGGTTTGGAAAATACTCGAGCATCAAACTTGGAACGATCGGCCTTCCTGTTCTGCAGTCTGTGATCTATTTGAACGACTAAGTCTATATAGTCCGAACAATCTTGTGGGGGATTCACTACTTGAGCTAACACATCTTTGAGCTCTCCCCGTAGACCTCTATAAAACAGCGTAATCCTTTTGTCCTCAGGCCATTGAGTTTCCACTATCAGTCTGTTGAAAGACGCAATATAAGCCAAAAGGTCTTGATTACCTTGTCGCAACGAAAGAAGCTCATTGTCCAAGGCCTGCCCCTGTGAATGTCTTGCGAACAGTTTTTCCATACTGAGCTGAAAAGCTTGAAAATCATGGAGGACCGGATCATCTTGATTTACTAGAGGGATCGACCAGTCTGCCGCATTGCCACTAAGGTACGAAAGCACGAAAGCTACTTTAGCTTGATCAGTTGGAAAGGCTGCTGGCCGGCATAAGAAATGCAACCGGCACTGATTGATAAATACTGCAAACCTCTTTGGGTCACCAGAAAATCGTTCGGGCGGAGCCAGAAGTACATTCCCAGGTAGGTTGATCTGCACTGGATTCATAGAGGATGTAGAAGGAAGATTTCCCCCAGATGCGGGTAACGGGGTCTGTCCGGCTTGTGACTGTAGCAATTGTCTAGCGAGATCATCTGTTCGCTCCTTGGAAATAATCAGTTCCCTTCTTAGAGCGTTCGTTTCCTGACGGGCTGCATGCACTTCTGCCCTTGGTTCCCCAAGTAACTGGGCTAGCTGGTCGGTATCCGAGGTTTCCATAGCGCCTGGACGGGAGTTTTGTGGTAGGCTTTGCGTTCTGTAACGCTCACCTGATTCCCGTAGAGGCGCCGGTCTTGACTGGGCGTATACCGTATCTGCAAAGGTGATGTGTAACACACGGCTGGCTCTTTGGGCTGGACCTCTGTGCACTGTATGTCTGACTTGAAGGGTAAGATGTCTGCAGATAGAAAATATGGGATTAAGGAACTGGGTTATTGAATGTCTCTCTCTTCTTCCCTTTCTGTTCTCCTGTAGAACCCCAAAGGTTAACGCTCTCACCTTAGGTAAGTGAACGCCGTGCTCTCCATCTGCCTCGGGGCAGGGTGCTGTAACCAGTTTCTTCACTGGATAAGGGGAGCAGGCCTCTTGACTTCAGAGGACTGCTGTCCGTCGTTTACTGCACGAACGGTAAGTTTCGAGTAATTCTAATGTCTTTAAAGTCTTTAGTAATGATGTTTCTTGTTTTGCAGGGTTCCGGCGATGGCGGATGACGGGCTGAAGTGAGTTGAAGATGGAGCCCGTGTGATGAATAGAAGCGCCTGGAAGGACGTAAGTAAGCGCTTGTTGCCTGCTTCACGATGCGCTCTAACTGTCTTTTTATTTTGCAGGTACAAGTTCGGAGCGGCTGCAGGGTGCCGGAATACCCACTGGGTTAGATGTGGAAAGGAGTAATGGCACATGAGTATTAAAGTTCCCCAATGTCTTTAAACGCACCTTGTTTTGTCTTTCAGATGCGGGATGCAGCGCCGAAGGCCTCCGGAGCGTGCGAAGAGTTGGTAAGCTTTTGTCTTTCAGATGCCGGAATGCAGTGTGAAGACCTCCGGAGCGCACAAAGAGTAGGTAAGCCTTTGTCTTTCAGATGCAGGAATGCAGCGCGAGGCGTTGGTGACAGCCGATGGACCAGGTAAGTGAAGAGCTGTCACTGAAGACCGTAATGCTAACCTGTTCTTTCTGGTCTTTATAGGTGTTGCTGAAGACTGGATTCAGGATGGTAAGCCTTTTTCCTTAGGCCCAGGATCAGATGCAGAAGACACGATGAGCGTTCTGCTGCAGAGGATGCAGAATAACGCAAAGCAAGATTCATCCATCGGGTGTGGTTTGAATAGCCTCCTGTAGTGCTTAGGTGTCTCCTTCCACAGCCACGCCTAGGTAAGAAAAGAGTTCCTGCTTTCCAGAAGAGTTCCAGTGTTCTGAATCTAGGGAGTGGCTCCTGCCCCACCCAACAGGAAAAGTAGTTCCAAACAGAAGAGGATCAGAGGCTCAACTGGCAGGCAAGTAAGCAGCATGGTCTGCTGCAGGTAAATCCACCCAAGCATTATGAGCCCGGCGCTTCCAGCGCTGGGACTGGGCATATTTATAAGCCTGGTGCCACTGGCGCCAGGACTGGGTCCAAAAGGTCCCAATTGGGACTGGTTGGCACTCGGAACCTGGGTTATGGATCTGCTTCCAAGGGAGTTGGGAAAACCCTGACCTTTTGGAAGCAGAGATCATGACAGCTGCCACCAGCCCGTACCCTGCTCTGTGGGCCACACACAGGTGCCCAAAAACATACTCTAGGAGTACCGGGTTGTACTCCCACGCATGGGTGCCATAGGGGTATCCCAAGGGTCTGTTCACCAAACCAAATACAGGAAGAGCCGCATCGCCAAGAATCCCACATGAACTTCTCTGCGGAAAACAAGACAGAACACATGATAAAAAGCAATAAAGGACAAGGATTCAGAGGCCCTGTCCCTTTGATGCATTTCCAGCATCGCAGTCTATCCCCCTGCCCCCAGACTGAGGTTAGGGTGCCTAATCTCCCACGAGATAGACAACTTCACCCAGACGGTCAACATACGTTCTGGAAAGGCCATCTGCATTATCATGACTCTTCCCTGGTCTATTCTCTATGGTGAAATCTAGCCCTTGCAGGCTAATGGACCACCTGAGCAGTTTTGGGTTTTGACCCTTCATCTGCATAAGCCATTTTAAGGGCTTATGATCTGTTTGGACCTTGAAGATAGACCCGGTAAGGTAGGGCCTAAAACGCCTAAGGCTCCAAACTATACTAAAACATTCCTTTTCAACAGTAGCCCACCTAATTTCTATACCCTTGAGTTGTCTACTGATGAATATGATCGGATGTTCCCTTCCTTTGTCATCTAACTAGGACAACACAGCTCCAATTCCGGTGTCGCAGCCATCCGTCTGGACGATAAAGGGCTTGCTGTAATCAGGTGCACACAACACAGGTGCCCTACACAGACTTTCTTTCAAGCCAACAAAGGGCCTCTGACAGTCTTCCGTCCAATTAACCTTCCTCGGTTGTTTGGGCGAAGTAAGAGCTGTCAGAGGGGCAGCTATGGGTCCATAGTCCGCCATGAAGTTGCGATAATACCCAGTGAGGCACAAAAAAGCTCTTACCTGGGTTTGAGTAGTGGGAGTCTCTGAGTCATGTACAACCTGTACCTTACTGGGGAGAGGTTGGATTTGACCCCCTCCTACCTCATGACCAAGATACACAACTTTCCCCTGAGCTATCTGGCACTTGGTGGCCTTGATGGTGAGGTTAGCCCTTTTCAAGGCCTGCAACACTTTATTCAAGTGAATCAAATGCTCAGCCCAAGTGGAACTGTAGGCAGCGATATCGTCTAAGTAGGCCACACAAAAGGCCTCCAGCCCACTGAGCCCACATTGGAAAGTGGCAGGTGCATTCTTCAACCCAAAAGGCATGCTTCTAAACTGGTAGAGCCCCTCAGGTGTTGAGAATGCAGTCTTTTCATTGGCATGGTCCGTCATAGCTATTTGCCAATAGCCTGAGCTAAGGTCAAAGGTGCTCACAAATTTGGCAGCACCTATGGTGTCCACAAGCTTATCAGCCCTGGGCAATGGGTGCACGTCAGTTTTGGTGACGGCATTGACTCCTCTGTAGTCCACACAGAACCTCCAATCCTTGGTACCTGCCTGGGAACTTGCCTTGGGGACAAGGACCACTGGACTGGACCAGGGACTGGTTGAGGGTTCAATAACACCCAGATCCAACATCTTGGCGACCTAAGCCTGGATGTGGTTCTTAACTGTATCTGACATAAGGTAGCACTTGCTTTTGACAGGTACACTGTCACCATTGTCAATTACGTGCCTACACCATGGTGTAAGGCCTGGTGTCAGTGAGAACAGAGAGGCATACTGCCGGAGCAAAGCCCTGCAGGCCCTCTACTGCTCTGTCATCAGGTCTGGAGAGAGAGGCACTTCCTCCACTGAGCCATCCTGAAGGTTGCTATGCAGCAAATCAGGAAGGGGTTTACTCTCATCCTCTTCTTGCTCTGAAGCCAGCAAGAGACATGAGACTCCTGCTCGCCTATGGAGAGCCTGTTAACATGGAATACCTGAGGGGTTACCCGAGGAACTCTCATGTTAACCAGATAATTGACTTTGCCTATCTTGGAGATGATCCTGAAGGGTCCAGTCCACTTATCTGCCAAAGCTCGAGGCTTGGTAGGCTCCATCACAAGCATCTACTGTCCTGTCCTGGAGTCCAATCCACTTGCGAGGCTTTAAGGTCATGCCAGTACTTGTTCAATACCTGGCTGGCCTTGAGATTCGCTGTCGCCTGACCCATCATCTGTGTCATCCTCCGTCTGAGGCCTAACACATAGTTCCCCACTTGCTTGGCAGGACCTGGAGGGGTGGCTTCGAAACCTTCTCTGATCAAGGCAAGGGGGCCCCTCACTGGATGGCCAAAGAGTAACTCAAAGGGGCTGAAACCAACACCCTCTTGAGGTACCTCTCTGTAAGCGAACATCAGGCATGGCAGGAGGAGATCCCATTTCCTCCTTAGGGGCTCTGATTTTCATGTAACTCGACATGAAGATGGATCCTCGGTCAGAGACAACCTCCTTAGGGAATCCAACACGGATGAAAATGCCCAGGAGAGCCCGGGCAAACACTTTGGCAGTAACAGTCCTTAGAGGTATAGCCTCAGGGTTCCTGGTGGCATGATCTACCAAGATCAGGATGAACCGATGTCCACCTGAAGCGGGAGGGTCAAGGGGACCGACAATGTCGATGCCCACCCTCTCAAATGGTGTGCCAACCACTGGCAACGACTGCAGTGGGGCAATGACACTGCCTCCATTCTTGCCAGACAACTGACAAGTTGGGAAGGTCCTGCAGTGGGACTCCACTTCTACTCCCATCCGTGGCCAGGAGAAATGGGCAGAGAGCCTCTGCTTAGTCTTCTTGGTACCAAGATGACCAGCCAGGGGCACCTCATGCGCCAACTGCAGCAGGAAGGGCTGGTAAACCTGGGGTACCACCAACCTCTTGAGGGTACCAGGTTCGTGCTTAGTGGGCTCACTAACAAGGAGCTCACCCTCCCAATAGATTTGGAATGTCCTAGGCACTTTTTCCTGTGCCTGGGACAGGGCCTGTTTTCTCAGACACTCGAGAGAGTTGCACTCTCTCTGACCCCTACGGAAGTCCACCCCAGAGGGTCCCCCTTAAGCCAACAGGCATTGAAGGTTGGGGTGGTCCTCTGGGTTGAGCACCTCTCCTGCAGGAGGGTCTTCTGCCTCTTCCCCCTCAGGAGTTGAGTTTGGGTTTACCACAGGATCCAGCCCGTCCGGAGCATGAATCCCAATTGGTGATGCAGGAGCAGCAGGAAGAGAAGGGGTCCCTTTTGCAGAGGCGGCCTTCTTGCTCTTCCTTCTTCGTTGTACCTTGGGTTTCCCCATCGGCGAGGGTACCGGACTCGCAGCCGGACCCGGTGTGACCTGTGATAGGGTGACCGCTGCAGCAGCCATGGGTAGACCATCCGAAATCATCCCCATTTCCACTAGAGCATTTCCCAACAAAATCTTAGCAGGCACGTTGTCCTGAACCAGGACAGGACGCCTTGCTGTCTTGTCTCCAATCGTAATTTTGACTAAGGCTACAGGCGATAATTTGGGAGGCCCACCAGCTAACCTGGTGGTTCTTAGAGGAGCACCTACATAGTCCTCTGGCTTGAGCAGGGTCCTGTCCACCACTGTCATGCTCGCCCCAGTGTCTCTCAAACCAGTAGAAGCTGGCCATTCAAGAGGACACTTCTCAAAAACCTACGGGTGTTCTGTTGGATTGTCACCAGTACTTCCGCATACTGGTCACAGGACCTAAGGAACACTAGGGAAATCTCTACAGGGGCACCGAATGTGATCCCTGTAGAGGAGGGGAGGACAGTGTCCTCCACCTCAGGCATGGGGTAAGGGTAGGTCGGACTTACCTTAAAGGCCTTACCTTTACACTTGGGATCACCCTTTTTGTGATCCAGAGCCCCACAGTCCCAGCAAGTGCCAGGAATGCGGGGTACAATACTGGAACCACTGTAACACTCACCTTGGATCCACGGGGACGCCTCTCGACTGGCTGGGATGCTCTTCAGTCCCTTCCCCTTCCCTGGAGTTCGTGCTGTCCAGGGTCGGCTCTAGAAGACAGGAGGTGAAGTTTAACTGTTGCTCTTTCCCTGGCGACCCGCCTCCTAGGTTCCCGTTTCCCTTGCGGTTTCCCTGGGACGTCTCTTACCTTGATTTCTATAAGGGTGTGCTCTCCATCCTGCCGCGCTGGGCAGGGGCGCATCGTCAATGGCACCGTTCCGTCGAGTTTCTTTATTGGCGAGGGCCGGAGTCCAGACCGGCTGCGACTCGTTTTTTTCAGGTAAGACTTTGAAGATGAAGATGAGAATAATGTCTTTAGTGATTTAAGCACAAATAACCTTCTCCCCTTTGCTTGCAGATGTTGGAGGCTGAGGTGGACGCCAAAGCTGGATCTGAGAAGGTAAGTTGAAATGCCAAGCAGCGCTGCGAGTGTCCTTGCAAATGGCTAACCTGTGCTATTGTTGTCTTGCAGGTTGAGAAGAATAGAAGATGAGTGGCTCTCCAGAACCCAAGGGGGCATAAAATATCTTGGAGAAGATGGCCTTCCTGACGCACTGGTAAGAAGCTCACACGATGTCGGAGATGGTGCCGGAGGAAGATGGTAAGCGTTGCACGATTTCGGTTGCCGGAGGATGCCGCTGAACAGGTAAGGATGGCAAAGCTTCTTGCCTTTTTCTCACCCTTGCAGGCCAGGATGCTGAGCTGGATCCGGTGAACGTCACGCTGCTAGAGCAGAATAACGCGAAGCGCGTGTCACTCATCAGCCGTGGTTTAAATAGCCAGCAGGTATCCCAGGTGCATTCGGGGCGAGCCCCGCCCTCGATGCTAGACCGCCGAATGCAGTTCCCCAACGTTCCTCATGGGGGCAGCCATGCTTGTCCATTGCCCATTGAAACCCCATCCTAGCATGTGCCTCCGATGCCAACAACGCCAGGACTGGCTCCAAGGGATCCGAGGGGGACCGAATAGAGTCTTTAGGGCTACGTGAACACTCAGTGGGGATAAATTCGTGACAGCACTTCCCCCTAAGGCCCCTCTCAAAGTGGTTTTCCGACCCGGTCCTGGTTTGGAAGGAAATGCTCGATGGAAACGCTGAAGTAAACGTGGAGCATGGATGTACTCACTGGGTTCCCATGTTCTGTCCTGTGGTCCGTACCCTTTCCAATCCACAAGGTAGTAGAGTTTAGTCCTCACATACTTAGAGTCCAAAATGTCCTTTAACGCGTATTCAGGTTCCCCCTGAATGATGACAGGCTCAGGTGGGGTAGTTATTCGGGTGCCCGGCTTGACTGGTTTCAAGAGAGATACATGGAATACTGGATGTATTCGCATGTGGGCTGGTAGTGTCAACTTCACAGCGGCTGGGTTAATTATGGCTTCCACTGGGTATGGTCCCAAGAACCGCGGGTGAAATGTGTGCGTTCCTTTTATTGGTATATGCTTGGAGGCTAGCCACACCATATCTCCTACCTGGTAGACAGGGGCCTCAGAGCAAAGCTGGTTCGCACACCTTTTCTGACGCGCCTTAGCTTGCTGCAGGTGTTCTTGAGCTTTAGTGAAGGCCTGAGTGATGGTTGTGCGCAGGGTCTCGACAGCCGGCATTTCCAGGCTTGTGGGGGCGTCTAATTCAGAAGTGCGTGGGTGTCTCCCATACACCGTAAAGAATGGTGTTTGTCCCGTACTACTATGTAGAGAATTATTATAGGCGTACTCGGCGACCCATAGAAGTTCTTTCCAATCCCCTTCTCTCGGGTGAAGCATGCAGCGTAAGTACTGCTCGAGAATCTGATTCGTTCTCTTTGTTTGGCCGTCGGTCTGAGGGTGGTGTCTAGTGGACAGACGGATGTCTATCTGGGCCAATGAGCAGCATTTCTTCCAGAAGCTGGATACAAATTGGGTTCCACGGTCTGATATTAAGACTGAAGGGAATACATGCAGGCGCACTACGTGTTCAAGAAAGACTTTGGCGAGGCCGGATGAAGTCGGCAGACCCTTGAATGGGAATAAATGAGCCATTTTAGAAAATAAGTCCATGATTACCAGGATGGTATTGTATCCTTGACACGGAGGAAGATCGGTGATGAAATCTAACGATAATGTATGCTATGGGGCTGGCGGGATGTCCAACGGCTGTAGGAGGCTGGCGGGTCTTTGTTTGACAGACTTACTTTGGACACAGATACCGCAAGATGACACAAACTCGATTACATCCTTACGCCAAGTGGGCCACCAGTAATTCCTTTTTACCTCAGCCAAGGTTTTTTTTTTTTAAACACTTTTTTATTTTTTATCAAACAACACTCCAAACATTACAACCATTTAGGACATTTCACAATCAATATTAAAGATTAAATACACTTTACTGTCCTCCCCTCTACCCCCCATTAACTTGAGCCGTTCCACCAGTGTCACCCTCCTGAGCTTCCTCATGTATCTCTGACATCATCTCATCCATGTCCTCTGCTTCGCCCTCGGTCTGGTGGGGGTTTGCCATTGAAGTCACCAGTTGTCTCCAGGCCATCAGGGGACCTACCTCCTCCTCCCCTCCTTTAGTGGCGGCTTCATACCAGGCCACTGATTCTGCCTCAGCCCACTTCAGGAGGTCCGCCCACCACAACTCCAGTCTGGGCCGGTGGGCTGCCTTCCAGCCCATGGCAATTCTACACTTGGCCAAAATATAAGCCAGATCCCTCATCTTGCTAATATGCTTCAGGTTCCGGGGCCTGGGAAAACTCCCGAGCATGCATGCCCAAGCAGATCCAACAACAAGCACCACCCCACTGCTGGCCAGTCTCGTTTTCAGTTCTATCCAGAATCTGCTCACTTCCGGGCAGGCCCAGAACATATGCAGTAGCCCAGCCTCCTCCTCCCCACACCTGGGACATTTCTGTGCAGCCGGGCCCCCAAACCTAGCTATTTTGCCCCCTATGGGTGATGTATAACTGTATCTGCTGAAGTCTTGCATTCCGGGACACCTTCTTGTGGTACCTCTGGGCTCTATCCCATTGGCCGTCTGTCATGGGTTCCCCCACGTCCTCCTCCCAGTCATGTCTCAGCTGGAGCAGCTCCCTTCCTGCCTTTGTGCCCAGTAACTCATATATCCAGGATATTTCGTGCCCACCCTCCGAGACATCGTACATCATTTCTATGGTGGCGTCAGGTTGTTCTGCAAGTACTGTTTCGGGCCACCTTTCCCTCACTCGTTTCATAATTCTAGTGTACGTTATATGTTGGCCTTTATGCACCCCGGTCTCTTCCATCAAGCTCTGGAATCCCACTGCCTCCCCCTCCTGCCATATATCACCCAGGGTGGCCAGGCCCACCGGTTCCCAGTATCTGCAGACCCCTTTTATCAACTGGGTGTCTCCCCCACATAGCACCACCAACGGGACCTGTTGAGAGAGCGGGTCCGGGTCACCCACAGTTCGCCACACTCTGCGCCAGACCTCCCAACCTAGCACCAGCAACCTTCCCCTCCCCGCCACCTTCGCCCTAGGCAACCACACTGTCTCTCTAAGGAAATACGAGGCCAGGTCTCCACGCAAAAGCCTGGCTTCTGCCGACTCGTTTTCCGACAACCATCTAGCCACGTACAATAGCTGCCCCGCCAAGTAATACAGTTCAAAGTTCGGCAGGTTGATGCCCCCCTTTCCACATGAGTTCTGTAATTTCCAGAGGGCCACCCTGTTCCGGGAGTTGTGCCATATGAAGCCCCTGCACATTCTATGAAGTTTAAAAAAAAAGCGTTTGGGGATCAGATATGGGACATTCACGAAAAAGTGTAGCAGTCTGGGCAACACAACCATCTTAAGCAAAGCTGCTCTACCCATCATGGCTAGGAGCAATCTAGACCAGAACACCATGCTGTTTTTGATGCCTTCAATCCCTTTCTCTGTGTTGTGTTTGTGCTCTGCCTCTATACAGTGGCATACATTTATGCCTATGTATCGGAACGTCACGGTCTGCCAGGGTATCTGCAAGATGGGCAACCTGTCTGGCGGGATGCCCCTGTATCTCCCCAAGGGGAACACGCTGGACTTCCCCGGGTTTACCGATATGTCCGAGAGGGTGGCATAGCGATCCATCACCTCCAGGACATATTGCAGATTCTCTTCCGGGAAGCGCATGTAGAGGAGCATGTCGTCAGCATATAATGATATCAAGTGTGTCCCCTGTGGAGTTCTGTGTTTTAGCAAAATGACTCTGACATCAAGGTGTGGATGAGTAACTTCTTTAATCAGTTTCCAAGCATAACATCCAGTTTCTAGAGTCATTATTCATCAGATGGTAAAGTCCAGATCACATAGACAAAGCACCGGCATCCTCTCTCTCAGGCTACATCTCTCCAACTCCCTCAAGAGAACACCAGTCACACATAAACATTCTAACCAGTAACCTTACATTGTCAATCATGACACTCACTCCAGATTCCATTAGGATGCAGGATAAGACCAGATCCTTACACATCTCCCCTCCTTAGAGATATCAAAAAGACAACCAGTTAACTCAAGTATAACATATACAGCACACACAAACACCCACAAGTTCGATGCACCTGCATCATCTCTCCAAACTAAGAACATTCTGCTAACCACCTCCTATATTCCATGAACATCCGCACCGCAGTGTGACACAATTACAACCAATGTCCCTTCCTCTTTCTACTAAGTGAAGAAGAGGCATCCAACTACTGAAAACCATTACTACACTTTACAAACATAGAGGCACCCATACCTCTCATCCAAATCTTAACGCCAACGTACCCCAATAGAACACACACACACAACTCCCTCACACCCTTCAATCGCAAACCGGTATGTGCCTCAACACATACCACCTCCAACTAGGCTGAGTATCCCTGATACTCGGATATCTACTTCACTACTCAGTTACTCAATTACCCTAATTGTTCCCATGTTGAAAGTATTCCTCAGTACATCAAGCTCCTTTTTGGAAGAACCCCACTTCATACACCCAAGCAACACACAAACATCAATAACTCTGCTAAAATAACTACTGTAAAGTTTTTAAGCACAACAACCATTAACTTTGCTTAACCATCAGCACATATACACTTTGACATAACCAAACTCTCATTAATTCTGCATTATAAAAGTCCCACCTGTGGAGAAAAACATTAGTGCAGAGAAACTCTACTTTAGTTTCCACATACCAAACTCTAGCAATACTGACTACGCAACCTATACTTCAATAAAAAGTCCATATGTGGAAGGAAATGTGTGTTAGTTAAACATGCCAGTAACACTCTATTCCACTACTAAGCATTTGTTAACAGAGGCCACGACTTTTACACTCCATCCGTGCACACAAATCAATATCATGCACCACCGCTTGCAACAGCCCCCCATCACAAATGTCCTTAAACACAAATACTGAGTAACATTTCAAAATATCACTAGAACTACGCATGTTTTAATCACTTCCTTCAAAAATGTCAATTTAAACCTCCTTTAAAACCCTTCACATCAGGATGTAAATCCTGCACGCCCCTGGCTGACTGAGCCCAAACACCTTTGAAACCTAAACTCAAAACAAAATTGTAAACAAAAATTGTAAGCCTTGTTCTCTGCTCCTCAGCATTCAACCACTTTGATGGAGCACCCAAATATCTGGACAACTTATCTCACAAGAAACTACAACCGCCAATTTCAAGCTCACACTCATATGCACCAACGCTCTTTAAATGGTATACAGGCTGTAAAGTAGTAGACGGTAGTCGGAATGCAGGGTTCACAATGAATGATTTATTGCCGAGTTAAACTTTCAAACAGCCTCTCATTATAAACAACAAAACATGCTTAAATGTGGTTCAGCAGGCTTGCTCGGAACTTGGGTGAATCAATTCAGAGTTCGCATGAATGTCCTCTTAAGCTTGGCTCCTCTTTGAAAACAAAATTATCAGGTCACATAAATTCCTTTCCCGGACACTAGCTTTCCATTCCTTCACCAGCTGTCCGAATTGGGTTTTTAAAAAAACGAAAAACCAAACAGAGAGGGTAAACCCACAGAAACACTGTCATTTGAAAATGGTTTACGGCCAGACTTTCCTTGTCAGTGAATCCGCTTCGGTAGTGTTCCCGGCGCTGCCGCTCTTCGAGCCTCTCCTGGCGGAGGGTCTGCCCCTTGATAAGGATCTCCGCGGTGCCGAGCCTTCAGCCTCCTAGTACGCCCAGTGTACATCACCTGGGGATTCCTCCCACTTCTCTGTGGTCTCCGGCCAGGGCTGCTGCTATAATGAGAGACAGCTGATGAGTTTCCCGGGGCTTTTTTTAACTCATACTTTGCTCCTCCCCTACCCTCAGCTTCCACCCGCCTTTCCCGCCCACTTCCCACACCTGCAGCCAGTTTGCCTTCACTCCTCCACCCTGCTCCATGCACTGCTTGTCCCACACCTGCAGCCAGCTTGTCTTCATACCTCCACCCTGCTCCATGCACTGTTTGTCCATCCCAACCTGTACTGCTATGGGGGCATCTGTCACTGTACCGCATGACAGGGCTGTATCTATACCGCTTCCCTTTGTTCATTTTATCTTTTCCCCCACCTGGTCTCCATTTCCCGTGGTGGTTTATGGGACATGTAGTTTTGTTCTGTCCTGCTGATGTAACATTTTGGGTGCTGGGTCTGAAAGTTAGAATGGGGCTGTCTTTTATCTCCATTGCCTCTTTGACCTCCTCACACAGGCCTCACATGACATTTATCACCAAACTAAACTTAATCTGCTATTCCACTAATAAACAAATCCTCAAAAGCAAAGAAAAAACGAATAACTCTGTTCCTTGCTCCTCGTGTCCACATCTTTAAACAAACAGTACCTTCGGGGACACGGCCCCTCCTCGTGTCCACTTCATTAAACTAAAATACCTTCAGGGACACGGCCCCTCCTCATGTCCAAATATTTAAACTAAAAGTACCTTTGGAGACACGGCCCCTCTTCCGGCTCAATGATGCAGTGCTCTGCATCTTTGCGATGTTGCTTTCATAATAATGTGACAGCAGCACACCACAATCCGATCCCTAATTGAGAGCGCAGACTTGAGAGTGCAGACTCTTCTAACTTCTCCTTTTTGCACTCTTCTGCACAAGGAAACCTCCTACACAGTGCAGGCCGCTCCCTGCACTTCTCGCTGGCACACATTTTGCAAGTGTGTCACTCCGCCTGAAAACAGCCAGTTCCAGAGCCTGATATATGCAGCCTTTTCTCCTCAGCAAAGCCAGAAATAAGAGCACCTTCCAGCGCTGTAATGGACTCTAACTCCCTTATGGTGTTGATGCATATTGGCTCCGAGCCCCTTCATAAGCACATTTGTGACTCCGAATACTTCCAACTATGCCATGGGCTCCAAGCCCCCCAAGTGTA